>NC_061111.1:55521199-55646199 GCF_002878395.1 Capsicum annuum | reverse complement strand
AAATCTTATGTATTTGTTTTGGCCAAATAAAGTTTCTTATAGTAAAACTTTCACATGACTTTTTTGATAGTCAATGTCATCATTCCATAGATATACATAATGCATGTTTCAACGTATAACAATTGTGGTTATGCTAATTTCAAAAAAGGAATAGATTTAAAAAAAACTGCAAAAAAAAAAGTATAAAAATAGTGAAAAAAACACAAAAAAGCAGTAATTTTTTTATAATAGAATGAAACATCAAATTTTTCAAATAAAAAATTAGAACATAAAAAAGGCAGCAAAATTAAAAAAATAAACTGAACTAGCATTTTTTAAAAAAATTGGAAAAAAATGAGAAGTAACTAGCATGCACAATCCACACTTTTACTTTCCAAAAGGAAAAGTTGAATTGTGATGCTTAATGGCCGAATTGTGATGTTTAATGGCTATTTACTGGGTTTTTAAATTTAGGCATTAGTTTTGTGGAATTATTTTAGTTTTAGGTGTTATTTTTATCCTTTCCCCAAAAATAAACCCCTTTAGATTACTACAAAATTCTTCAACTTTCCTTTGTTTTCAATCTCCTAAAATCAAGGGAAAAGGACAGAAACCACACTTCAAATTAAACTATTTTCATGAAATGGCCAAGAAAATTAAATTGCACTTTCTAACCATTTCAATTTACTAGCTTGTTCTATACCATTCTATACACCTTCTATACAGTTTTTACATAAATCTTATACCTATAAATATTCTACACGAAAATTATACAATTTTGATACACAATTTATACAATAATTGTACATATTTGTTTTACATATTTTATACAACAATTATATAATTTTCATACACTTTCTACATGTTTTTTATATATATTTTATACATATACATATTTGATAGAACAATACAATTTCTATACATATATCTTATATAGATACATATTCTATTTAACAATTATATCGCTTTTATATAATTTAATTATTATTTCTAAACAATAAAAAAGTAGAATATTTGATCAGTTAAAAAATTTATAGCAAAAAAAAAAGAAATATTTCCAAAAGGATCGAATTGCTCAAGTTGAATACTGTATCAGTATTGTATATAGACTGTATTAGTATTATATATGGAGTGTATATGGACTACGTATGTCAAAATGACCCAAATTAGAAAATGACTGTAAAACGGAAATAGTATATCCGATTGGCCACTTTTTGGAAAGTTTTCATACTTGAGCTATTTGTTTTAAAAAAATGCTATAGAGTGTCCTTTTCCCTAAAATCAACCATGTGTTCTGGTAAATACTACAAAATTCAATAATTTTTGGGTTAATTTTCGATTTTGATTATTCATAACCCCCAGGACTAGATAGTATTTATAGTAAAATTGTACTAAAACTATAAGAACATAGCATGAAAACATTTATATCAAAATCCATTCTTGTAGGCATCTCATCAAACACTTGATGTTCATAGTTCAAGCTAGGCATTGGAATAGTTTAAAACTTGTAGAAATAGTATGATTTCAACAACAACGTCACAAATTATGAATTAAATCAGTGAATAACAACATTAAACATATGGGGTTTGACAAACAACAACAGTTTCATGTAATCATGGTATAGAATTACAATACATGGGAGTTCATGGTTAAAATCACAGTGACTTGTAAAGATCATATCTTTGTATTTAAAATTGGAAACCTGGACTCCATGGGTGAAAGGGACCCGTGAATGAACACTTAACATACTTGAGTTAGTAAATTAATGATAATTAATGGTGAATTCTCGAGATTTTATCTTGAATTTTGAAGGCTGGAGTGTTTGTTCTTGAAAGAAGATTAGTTTAATTTAAGAGAATTGTGGAATAATGAGCAAATAATACTCTATTGGGACTTAAATACCGTGTTTTGACTTAATGAGGTGAAAAGAAAGGACTTAACTGCCCTTGGACAAATTAAAATCCATAACTAAAACTGGAAATCCTGAATTTTACACCCAAAGTGCCCGACGCTATTGCGTCGGGTCACTGGAAAGCAGACCACTATAAACTAGAACTTTGGCGCAACGCGACACCATCGCGGTGCCTCACTGGAAAAAGGACAATTACAAAATGGAACATCGGCATGACTCGGTGCTTATCATGATGGCAACTGGAAAAGAACGAACGTTATTTTTGGGGTCACCGCAATGCGGTGCAGCTCGTATGAGCAACTGCTTTCACTAAAGTGCCATAACTTCTCACCCGAGTATCATATTTGAGAAAAATTGGTAGCAACGGAAAGCTAATTCAATTTCCTACCATTTGGTGGATCTTGATCTAGAAAATTCTGAGTAGAACAAAAGATATGCTCGTTTGAAGTTGATCAAAGTAATATTCTTATAAAAAATTCAATTGGTAAGGATTATTTTAATTCGTCTAATAGCTGGGAGTTATTGGGACCTTAATATACATCAAACTTACTCATAAAACTACCATGAACCATAATGTACTATGAATGAGCTTGAAACATAACGCTAATGTTGGTTTGGATTTTCGGGGTATTGCATACACATATATATGTATATGTATGTATATATATATATATGGATATAATAGGGGATTACCATACACCCCTAAAATATATGGACACCAAGACCATCCTCATGTCGGCAAAAACATGGTTCCAGTGTTTGTCCATTGGACTCAATCCTTTACGGTTAACTATCACACCCTCGCCATTGTTGTCCAATCAAAACCATTACAAAACAACCAAACCATTTTCCATTTATTAACCAAGGCCATTAGTAGTGGTATCATCATACCGACTATAACTTGTAAGTAATGTCCATAGACATCTATTTATGGATTAAGGGATTCCTACGTACCCTTCAATTTACCATATTAAACCACTTGGGGGATTCCTATGTACCCCACAAGCATTATCATTTAGTTATAAACCTTTCAAAACCATTTAAACCATTTGAGTTCCTTTACCAAGTTAAAACAAGCAAGAGTTCCATTAAAAATACATTAATGCAATGAAAACATTCTAATAAGCATTTTGTCAAACACCTTGGGGATATAATGTAACCAAAACCAATTTTAATTACTAATAAACCATTCCCATGCAACCAAGCATCCAAAACCACAAATAATGCATACAAAAAATAATTAAAACCATGAGAAACCATAACCAATCATTTATAATCAAAACCCCAGATCATATTTGAAAACCAAAATAATACAACAATGAAATCATGAAAACCATTCATAAAAACCATGCCTTTAGTTGGAACTAACAATAAAGAAAGAGAAATGCCTTAATTGACAAAGTACACAGAGAGAAATCACCAACAAGATCCTCAAATTATTCCTATAGTTGAAACCCTATCTTTCTTGCCCCAAAAGCTCTTGAGAGAATTATGAAGTGTTTTGAAAGAGTTTCTAAGTGTTAATGAATAGAACAAAAGGGAAAATAACCTTTTAAGAGAGTTAAAAGTCATGAGACTTATTAGTTTAAGTGTATAAATATCCATAATACCCCCACTTAAGCTGCACAAAAATCCTATCACAGGGATACGACTCCCCTCATCAGTCGGACCCTCCGATACGAGTGGTACCCGCCACTCGTATCCTAAGCCTTAACCCTTGGACCCAACACTATACAGTGTACGACTCATCCAAACCAAGTCTTATCCATAACATAAGACTTGGCAGAATAGACCCAAGAAAGATTTAGATACTATCCACCATACGAATCCTTGGTTTGATTTGTACCATAACTTAAGGCTCATGGTGAGCCATTCGTACTCAAAATCAACTTAAATTACAAAGTCTAAGGTTAAGAGAAGTAACCAAATGACCCGTATCCATCAGTATGACTAGTACCACCAAGTCGTACCTATTCTAGTAACTAAAATCTATTCGACCAACCAACACTGGTCAACATACAATTGGACCATACCGTTCGTACCCCATCATATGACTCATACCCATGATTCATATTGGTTTCATAGACCAAAATTCTAGGAAATTTTCTAAGGTCCAGAAACTAGGGTGTTTCAAAGAACTTGCAAGGACTTGGAGGATATAAAAGTGTATTATATAAGGACTTGTGCATGTTTCCAAGCGTTAAACTTCCCCTTGGATTTAAGATACAAAAGTTTAAGAAGTATGATAGACACGAAAATTCCATAGCATATTTGAGGCATCATTACAATCAATTGAGGGGAGATGGAGGGAAATAAGAATTGCTTATGGCTTATTTTAGAGAAAGTCTAGCAGGTTTAGCCTCAAAATGGTTTGTTGATTAGGACATCAACAAGTGGAATAGTTAGGATGACTTGGCTAATGAATTCGTGCAACAATTTGAATACAATATAGAGTTAATTCCTAATGATAAATACCTAAATAATATGAAAAAGAAGAATATTAAAAGCTTCAGAGAGTATGCGATTAGATGGCGTGAACAAGCTGCTAGGGTGAAACTGCCAACGAAAGAAAAAAAGATACTGGAGGTGTTTATTCAAGCGCAGGATGAAATATGTTATCAATAATTCTTACCTATACTAGGCAATCCATTTATTTAGGTCCTTAAAATAGGGGAAATGTTAGAGGATGGAATTAAGACCTATCGCATTGTGATTTTTGTAGCATTGAAATTAACTACTCAAGCAATTCAAAAGGTTTTAGAAAATATTGGAGGAAAGAAGAATAAGGAAGATGTAACTTCTATTATAGATGGACAATAGGCACATCCAAGAAGACCATGTTGTCATTACCCTCAGTCTCAAGCCCAAGTCCATACCCAAGCTTTATATAATCACTCTTATAGTCCATACCCCTAACTCCAAATCTAATATATAGTGCACAAACATATATTCAACTCCTTTCTTACCCACAATGGTGCACACCACCTCCTTAGAGTCATCCCCCAACTCCACAAATATATCAAAGCCCTTCTAGGCCCAATTTTTTTTATCCAAACTAAACAATGAAATCAGGTAGAACCCAAGGGATAGTTTCACTCTAATTGAGGAATAATATGCCAGTTTATTCTAGAGATTAACATAGTGGGGCATGATCACTCCTTTTGTTGCTTACACTTCTAGCCCAAACTCAAGAAATTTTGATGCTCCTGTAAGATATGCATATCATTCTTATGTCTAGGGTCAGAGTATAAAAGATTGTCGTGCTTTGAAAAGAGAATTAAAAAAGATGATTCAAGATATATCAAATAGGGTGTAGATCATTGACTGTGGGAAATCTCTAGTCATGCTGATGTGCAAACCAGTGGATAAGATATCTAGCTCAGTAATTAGAAATTCACTCCTATCCTTATTATGAAGGATTTTGGTAGTTTATTTTGTTCTCATTTCTATTATCCAAATTATTTTAGAGTTGTAGTTCTGGATCTATCTTGGATTGTTTCTTTGTTGTTTATGTTCAAACCCTTCTATTTTTCATTTCAACAAAATGTTGTATCGCTTTTTCTTTTTATTTTATGTTATTTGTTTTTGTTCTTTATACTGGTCATTTTATGTTGGTTCTAGTGATATGGCATGCTTGCAGAATTTTTAGTTAGATTTTAAAATCTAATTCAATTATGAAAAAGTGAATCAGAAATAGAAAAGAGCAATTTAAGAAAATAGATAGAGTGCTGAGACATTGGGCGACCAAGCTGAAGCCTTCCATGAATAAATTAAGGCAATCATTTTGAGAATCACAAGAATAATTTGATTATCAATTTAAAGACATCTGAATTAGGTAAAATAGTGGATGCACGATCTTCTGTTAAGAGAAACAAAAGAAATTTTCTCCACTACGGTATAAATCATTCGATGTAAGGTGTGTACGACAAAGATGGAGTCATATGTTTAACAAGTGCAGAAGAAGAAGTCACACATATGCTCAGTTAAAGTTAGTGAAAAGTTAGTATAAGTGATATTCATATTTCATTCTCATATTGCATGCATTCATAAAGGATTAATATGATGAAGCATTTCATTCTGATATCCAAATATTGTGTCATCCTTTATTCACCCCATTTGAGCATTAGTTTTATTTTCTTTCATACCCCTCTTTTAGAATCAAGATAGAGTTAGTAAAGTTCAAAATAAAAGGTATCGAGCAAAAGAATAGAGTCAGAAAAGTCCATCCTAGAAAAAAGAGAAAAAATGTGTTCAAAAAGAAAGAAAAGAGAAGAGTGTCAAGAAAAATAGAGTCAAAAAAAGTCTCAAAGAGAAAAAGAGTCAATAAAAGAGCAAAAAAAAATCAAAATCAAGCAGAAGAATAAGTTGTCGGAACTATGCTTGACCTTATTCTCCTCTCTCGAGGATGAGATACGTAGGTACCCCTACTTTAGGTTCAGTCCAATGAAATAAATAATTTATAATTGTCTAATCCAAAAAAATTGGGGCATGAGTTAATCTTCATTGTTTGAGTCAATTCCAAAAGTTGTAAGTCATACTCCACTTCAAGTCTCATTTGGGCCTCATGCCATTCTTTCTTTCTAACCCTATTCAAAAGCTAGGTTACAACCAAAGAAAGACCTTCAAATAAATATTTGAGAATGTTAAGGCTAAGCATGCAATGGATATGATGACTCATTTTGGGTGCTACTTGTTTTCGTCAACATAAGAAATCAGGAGAGAAATAAAAATGAGAGAGTCTTATTAGTATAAGCCCTCACGGGCACCGTAAGGCAATGGTAAGTTTAGAGAAATAAAATGAGAAAGCTTTATTAGTCAAAACCCTCACGGGCACCGTAAGATAATTGTGAATTGAGTGAAATAAAAATGAGAGAGTCTTATTAGTGAAAACCCTCACGGGTACCATAAGATGATTGTGAGTTAAGAGAAATGAAAATGAGAGAGTCTCATTAGTGAAAAACCTCACGAACGTCATAATGAGATGATGAGCTAAGGAAAATAAAAATGAGAGAGTCTTATTGGTGAAAATCCTCACGAACATCATAAGGCAATGATAAGCTGAGACAAATAAAAATGAGTGAGGCATGTTAGTGAAAATCCTATCGAGACGTCACTAGCCGGATGAGGTATCTAAGTACAATGAGCTTTAAAAAGCAATTCCATTTTAGGGTCATTAATTCAATAAAATTAGTGAAAGTTCGAATAGAAATATCAGGAATTTCAATCAAAATGCATGTCATAATCATTAGAGTTGACTGATGTTTTCAGATAATTATTTTCTTTTCTCTATTTTCAAAAGAGGACATACATTGTCTTTTCTTTCTTTTTTATTTTTATGCTTTTGAGTCTATTAGTCAAATAAAAATCATTATTATTTTTCTCATGTATTTGTGTCAATTCCATGTCAAAACAAGTGAGAAAAGATCACAAAACTTGCTACCGACTTCTTTAATTATACAAAGAAAGACAAAAGGGCAGCACATGAAAGAAACATGACTATAAGCTGACACAAGTGATGTAGAAAGTTTTGTTATCAAAGAAGTTTTGATATTCTTGAAAATACCAAGGTTTAAGGGGTTTATCTGAGAAATATAGCAAATCAGAGACACTGTATTTTTTTCAGAGTCACTCTTAATAATCTAAGTTTAGATCAATGGTGCAGCAAGACAGTGATATGCCATTAGTTGGAATCAAGACTTAATGAGACAAGTGCAAGAGCAATCGCCTCAAAAGCTAAATCCGCATGACAACCACCATGTTTTTAAACTAACAAGTTTTCTTTGATGAAACAGGAACATATGCTACTTTCCCAATATTGCTTAATCCTTAGGAGGCACACTTCTTTGTCTGGTTAATTCAAGTTTCTTTTTCTAGGTGTCACACTTCTTAACTTAAGCCTTGAATCCTAGAAGATCTATTTTTTAGTTGATTCCTTCCACTTAACCCTTAGGAGATGCACCTCCTTATCTAGGTAATTTAGGTTTCATTTATTAGGTGATGCACTTTTTAAATTGAACTTTCACTCCTAGAAGCCGTATTTTCTAGTCGATTCATTCCTTTTAACCCCTAGGAAATGCACTTCCTTGTCAGGGTGTACCAAGTTTCATTTATAAGGTGACACACTTCCTAACATAAACCTTTATCTCTAGAAGATGTACTTTTGAGCCGGAATTCCTTTTTTTTAATCTTAAGAGATGCACTTTTTGGTCTTGGTCATTTTATTTTATCCTTAAGAGATGTATTTATAGATCAGAGTCTTGATTCACCTTAGCATTATGCATTTTGTAAGTAGTTGTGATTGGGTTTGAAACCCACAAAAGTTTTCTGATGATAAACTGCGGCAAAATTTAATTCATGTTACTTGGAACTTCACTTTAGGACCCTCCTAAATAATGATACTATTTTTCTAGAAAATGAAATATTTCATTATAATTATCTTTGTTTGGAATAATTTTTATTCTACTTTTGATTTTTATTTCAAGAGTCCACCTGGAGATCAGTGTGAAGAAATAGAAAGTCAGGAGACTGCTTGCAAAACAGGGTGAGGAAATTTCACGTCTGGACTCGCCTGGAGAATAGGGTGATGAAATTGCATGTTGAGAGCCCTCTTGAAGAACAGGGTGAAAAAATTGAAAGTCAGAATATTACCTGGAGAATAGGGTGAGAAATAGAAAGTCAGGAGCCTGCTTGGAGAATAGTATGAGAAAATTGTAAGCCGGGAGACTGCCTGGAGAACAGGGTGATGAAATTACAAGTCGAGGTCCCGCCTGGAGAGCACAATGATGAAATTGAAGTTGGGAGCCTGACCGAAGAATGGGTGATGAAATTCAAAGTCAGGAGCCCTCCTAAAGAATAAGGTGAGAAAATTGCAAGTTGGGAATTTGCCCGGAGAACAGGATGATGAAATTGCAAGTCGGGATCCCATACATACAATAAGGTGATGAAATGGCAATTCAGTAGCCCACCTGGAGAATAGGGTGGTTGAATAGAAAGTTGGGAGACTGCCTATAGAATAGGGTAAAGAAATCAAAAGTCAATAAGGTGAAGAAATTATAAGTCAATAGCCTTCCTAAAGAATATTGTGAAGAAATTAGAAGTTAACAAGGTAAAGAAATTAGAAGTGAGAAGCCCACCTAAAGAATAGGGTGAAAAAGTCAAAATTCAACAAGGTGAAGAAATTGTAAGTTAGGAGACTGGCTAAAGAACAGGGTGAAGAAATCAAAAGTCAACAAGGTGAAGAATAGAAAGTCAGGAGTCCACTTGGAGTATAGGGTGAAGATTTTGAAATTCAAGTTCAAAGTTCAGAAGTTCCACATGAAGAACATAGTCAATGTTCAAGTTCATCTCCAACACCAAATTTTGTATGGAGAAAGTATCTATTTCTCAAAGTTCAACCCAATGAAGATCAACCATTTTTCACTTTTGAAAGCATTGAAGACTCAAGTCAAGAGTCAAGAGAAGCTGCATAGATAATATTTTTGTCATTTCATTTATCTTTTTAACTTGAAACTAGTATATTTATCCGCGCGATGCGCGGATAATGTATGTATTAGTTATAAAACTTTCAAAACATTGTATCTTGGAAAATAAAAGTGCAAAAATATATAATAGAAATGATTATTTTGAAAAGTTGATGATATATTTAAGTCTAAATTTTTCCTATATATTAATTTAAACTAATAATATAATGCTATGAATTAAATAAATAAAGTTTTTATTTTTTATATTTAAATGAACAAAAGTATAATAATATAAATAGCATAAAATTTTAAAAAAGGTTTATATAGGAGAGTGCAATAAATGAAACTATCAAGAAATTGTAATTATAAAAATGTAATTGTTTATTTTTATTCTAATACATATACGTACTAATATACTTATTAGTATATATTTATCTTATTGTCTATATAATATTTACAAAACTATTCAATTTATTATTATCCTTTTCAAATTTTTGGCTATTTGAAATTAAAATTCATCATTTATGATTTTGGTTAAAACTATGATTCGATATTCTAGATAAATAAAAATTATATTATTTATGAATACTATATTATTAATTAAATGACAATCAAATTGTTAAGGATTAAAAATAGATAAAATAACTTAGTAATATGATTATTGATTTAATATATTAAAAATTTAAAATGATTAAACTTAACAAAAATTCATAAAATCAAAATAAATTGGCAGATGCAAATGTATAGGCGCATGTAGGTTCAAGCAAAGCAATATGCTACCGTTAATATTAAGTAATTAAATACAAATATATTTTATATTATCTTAAATCATTGAATTTATTAAAGGATGAATTACATAAATCTCATACTTAAGAGACTATATTACCTAATATCTCTTACTTTTTTAAAATTTACATAAAATCCCATTTTCACCTTTACTCTTGATACATATCAAGAAAACCCCACATCCTATTTTTACTCCACCATTAACTCATTCAAGATTTCCTTTCCTAAAATATCTCCCTAATTATCAAAGTATAAATAATCTTCCTTTCTGATTTTTTCTCTTCCATTAATGCTTAAATCATCTCCCTTCCTGATTTTTTCTCCTCCATTAATGCATGCAATTTTTTTTTCTCTCTTAAAATCTCTCCCATTTTTTTAAAAAAAATCTATTGATCCATTTATAATTTATTTAGTTATTCATATATGTTTATTTTTTTAATGGTGCTTCATATGAATGATAAATATGATATCATTATATGGGTATTATGGTGATTCATACGATAAATACATTTTGGATGATTTTAATGGGTGATATATATGATATTAATAGGTGATACATATTGTATTATGGTGATTCATATGATAGATACAATTAATGGGTGATTCATATGATATTAATAGGTGATATATATGATTTTATAGTGATTCATATGGTAGATACAATTATTTATTTCAATTATTGGGTGATTCATATCATATTAATAAATGATATATATGGTATTATGGTGATTCATATGGTAGATACAATTATTTATTTCAATTATTGAATGATTCATATATTATTAATGAAAGGTAATGATGTAGTCAGTGTAGGAAACAAAAGTAATAATATTTTTTAAAAAAAGACTAAAAGCAGAATTGAAACATAATTAAAATTAAATCTTAAAAAAATAGACGAAAATTAAAGACGCAAAAAGAGAAAAATATTAAAAAAACATATCTTTCATAACTAAAGACAAAAAAGAGAAACATAATTAAAACACCTAAATTAAATCTAAAAAAAGAGAAAAATTAGATATCTTTCCTTAAATAAAAGAATACAATGAATAAAAGAGAAAATATTATTTCTTTAAATAAATATCTTGTTAGTTTCAAATGTATCACTTTTTTATATGTATCATCATATAACATATGTATCACTATTTCAAAAAAAGGGATAAAATGTAATTAATAAAATAATCGGGATTTTATGTAATATCACTTAAAATTTAGGGATTTATGTAAGTTATCTTTATTAAATAAAATACTAAAAATTACACAAATACACAACTTATGTTTTCAATATTATAAAAAATCCCAACTCCCTAAACATATTACAAAAATTCCAACATATACACAGAATGCTATGTACATGTCGGCTATGTTATTGTATATTAATAGGGAGAGAGATTAAAGTAATTTAAAAAGTGGGAGAGAGTGTAATTACTTTCAAAAGGGTTGGTATTTATGTTATTTATACAATAAAATATGGTCCAAACTAATAAAAATCTTTCAGCCCATAATATCAGCGCAAGGAAAATAAAGGAAAAATTACCTAAATAAGCAACATAAGTTTCTAAACTTCTAAAAATCCCTCCACTTCTTAAAAATTACTCAAATCCCAACATTTCATATTTTTTATTAATTGTGAGATACAAGTTAACTCTATAACTAAAACGGTGGCTCTTTACCAAAAAATACTCCACATCTCCTCTTTGAACGACGCAAAATATGGCCATTTTCTATACATCTTCTCCATCTGATTCAAAAAATTCAATCAAGGTAATTTCCCCCCATAAAATCAGTTTTAACTTATTTAATTCATTTTTACTTTTTTTTTTTTCAAAAAATGTGTTGCCACAATTAAAGCTATCTGAAAGTTGAGTATTTTGGTAGAGAGATTTCTTCAATTTCACTTTTTTTTGCTCCATTGTTTGAATTATCAGCATGAATAGAGAGTCTGGACCTTCTTTTCATTTTGGGGTATCTCAATTAGAATATTTCAAAGAATCTCAAGAAGTTGTAAACTTTGTTTCAGGAGATTTTGACTATGAAATTGATGGTTTTCATGAAAATAGGTCAAAACATAGCAACGATCTCCAAACTATGAAGAAATTATGTCAAAAGATTGCTAAGAAGGACAAGAAAAAAGAAAGTGGTTATAAGAAAAGAGGACACAACAGTACTGAAAGTAAAGCTCCCATCAAGAGAAGAAGAGTTGTTGAAGAAATTTTTAGAGATGATCTTCCTAAGGTAATTGTATGTTCAGATTTGTTCAATTTTTGACCGAGATACATATTTTGTGATGGATGATACGTTTCTGATAAAATTTATTTTTTTATCTGGTTCTTTGTTGCTAATAATTTATATGTATCTTGTGATTTATTTTGATATTGTAACTAATATAACAAAAGATACAAGTTTCTTGTTATTAGATACATGTTATCTTGTCTTGTATCTATTGCTTATTGTTAATGCTTTGATATGTATCTATTGGTGTTTAAACTTGACTGAAAATTATATCATAAAAGATACAAGTTATGACCTCATAGATACATTTTATGTTAACTTGTATCTGACACTAACTGTTAATTGCTTGAAATGTGTCTAGTGTTGTTTAATTGTTATTGAAAGTCATATAACAAAAGATACAAGTTTCATTTCATTAGATACATGTTATGTTGTCTTGTATCTATGAGTTGTTGTTAATGATTTGATATGTGTCTGTCGGTATTTAAACTTGAATGGAAATTATATTATAAGAGATACAAGTTATGACTTGATAGATACATGTCATGTTAACTTGTATCTGGTACTAATTGTTAATTATTTGAAATGTATCTAGTGTTACTTAATTATTATTCAAAGTGATATAATAAAAGATACAAGTTTTTAAATAGATACATGTTATGTTGACTTGTATCTGGTACTTATTGTTAATTTCTTGAAATGTATCTAGTGTTGGTTTAATTGTTATTGAAAGTCATACAACAAAAAATACAAGTTAATACCTACATACATACATGTTGTATTAACTTGTTTCTAAAGTATGCTGTTCTTAGAGTATTTGTTTTTATTGTAATGTCTTAATGTAGAGTTATTGCATATAGACTAATTTTTTCACTACTGTTTCTTTTTGGTTTAGGAATTGAGTTATGTTATAAAGGAAATTCCAAGTTATCCTCTTAGATTTGTAAGTTTATGCAATTTAAGATTTAAGGATAAAATTAATACAGTTGTCGGGCAAGAAGTGTTACACTTATTTGAGAAGACTATCTTCGGATGTTATGTCAACATACCTACTTCTAATTATATTGGACAAATAACCAAATACACACTTTTATCTACTCACAGTTGAATGCTTCTCCCGTGCCATTTTCTGATTTCAAAATGGTTGAAGATGGAAACTATCAATTCTTTCCTTGGGGTAAAGTATCTTTATCCAGGTTGATGTCCTCACTTAGGCAAGAATTTTCAATGGAGAAGTAACTTTATAGGTTAGGTGGTATCCCACAGGTTTTTAATGTGTGGATGTTTGAACTTTGTTCAAACGTTGAATTCAAAGTTGCTGTCAAGGAGGAAAACAACATACTTCGCATCTTGAATTGGAAGGTTGTTGCAGTCTGGCCATAGTTTAATCAGTTTATGACCGGAATGTTTAGCAAGGTACGACAATGATTGAACTTTTTTATACATTGCATTATAGTTTTTTGTATTTTTAATCTTAATAATATTTAATGAATAATTTCTTTTGTACATAGTATTCATATGCCAACATTGTTCCTACTACAAACGAGTTTAAAAAACTTGATTTGGCGTGAACTAGTTTTGCATCTGAACAGCATGGTACATCTTCAATGCCATCTTCATCTAAAAATCAAGATCGGAGGAGTTACAGAGTCAATGTACCCCAAGTTACCAAAGATCATGACAGTTTTGATGACTTTAGATCTACCCCTCCATAATTTTTAATGAGGCAGTCGATACATGTATCTCATCTAGTATCTGAACTTATGACAAAGACTGGAAAAGATGTTCCGACAGGAAGAAGATCAGATCGTAAAAAACAAATGCAGTTGCGAGACGCAGAAAAAACCCAGACAATAGGTATTTTCCTTATCAACATATTTTATATTTTTCTAATAATGAAAATATTTCTATATTGTGTTATTTTTCATGCTTAACAAATACTGGAGAAACAAGCAGATATGAAATAAAAGAGTAAAGTTGATGCTGATTCAACATCCACATTAAACAAGCAAGACCTTGTGGTTAAAGCAGACCTACATTCGTTAGAGTACGAAATGAAGGCATACATGAAGACATATGTAAGGATCTACAATTTATTGCTGTATAAATTTATTAGTTGTATCAATTTTAACTAATCAACTTGCATATTTACTAGATTGACCAAAAATTAAAAGATTTGGAGCGTCTAATGAATGCTAGATTCACTGAAGTTTTGAATTCATTGGAGCAGAAAAATGAGACTGTGAAGCAGGTAAGATGCTGTAAAACAACACACATTTATTAACGAGTATATTGAATTTATTCATGCTTCTCATCTTTCAATTTTAGGAAAAAAATTGTAAAATAAAGCCAGAAAGAGGCTACACATTCAAATGATGTTACTGATTTTGAATGTCATACTAATCCCGTCAGTCCACATAGTGTCTCAAAAAATAGAGAAAATGGAGGTACCCATTAGTACATATTTACTATTTGAATTATCTTATAAAAAAATGTTTATATTTATCAATATGTACGTACTTCTTAAATATAGTAATTAACTAATTATATTATATTAATTTTTTTTTATTCTCTAAGAAAAATCTGCAGGAAACTATTGTAAAATAGAGCCGGCAAAAATATGATCCTTCAAATGTCGTTGTTGATAATGTAGGACCTACGAGTACTGACAGTGTAGTAAAAGAAACTGACAAACCGGTTGAAATGGAGGATGATAAAGCCAACCAAGCAGCATCATTTCTCAAGAGGGGTGAACAACATGAAAAGGTAATAAACATTCATTATGTGTTTTCTAATTAACATGACTGTTTTTGCATTCTTGAAATGATAAATGTAAACTAAGTCATATAGGTAATCAGCATTTACATATCTTGTACAGTTTAGTTAATTTAGTAGTAAGAACCTAATTCACTAAAAAAATGAACACAATTATGTTATTAATATTGCAGATTAAAAATAAAGTTTACATACAAGTTAATACACAGTTGAGATACAAGTTATGAGTTACAAGTTTAAATATAGTTCAAATACAAGTTAAATAAAGTTTAGATACAAGTTAATACAAAATTTATATACAAGTTAAGTTAAGTTTAGATACATGTTAAACTAAAGTGCAAATACATGTCAAATTAAAGTTGAAATATAAGTTAAAATAAAGTTCAGATACAAGTTAACACAAAATTTATATACAAGTTAAGTTAAGCTTAGATACATGTTAAACTAAAGTCTAAAGACAAGTTAATTTAAAATTGAAATACAAGTTAAAATAAAGTTTAGATACAAGTTATAATAAACTTCAGATACAAGTTACTACTTATTGATAAATTTAAAAATAGTGGACTTTATTTATAATAAATTTGTTAAGGTTTCAAATCATTTTCAGGATGTTAGAATTGAGAAGCAGAGTGACATAGCTGTTGAAGAAATCAACCGCTTGAAAGTATTATTCCAGGTCGAGAACATGATTTGGCATTGATGATTTACAAGCCTCCACCAACAACTCCAGCATAGTATGAAATTAGTGACACCACGATTTTGTTTGCCTTTTCTACGCCACAAAAGAATGTGTCGGCTAATAAAAATGCACCTACATTATGCTCAAGAAAACCATCAAAGATTTATCGTTCTCCTTTTTTGACCCATTTTGGATCAAGTTCTAAAAGAAAGAAAAAGTTGGCTTCTAATGAGTGAAAAATTCCCATTCGACGGCTATCACATTACTGGGGATTCACCTACTGTGGAGATGGAAATATTTGAAGAATGGATTCATGATGGCCTCTACATGAAACACACAAAAAGTAAGCAATACGTCTTATTCTAAATTCACCAGTAATATACAACTTACTATTTATTTATTTTTTCAAATCAACTGTACTTTTATGTTACAGGAAAGATGATGATGATCACTACAAGGTTAATTGTTCAACACTTGGATTTCGTCAACTAGATTTCGTAGTTGCTTTTCCAAAATCAAAGAATTGGTTTTACTTGATGTATCAACAGAACAAGTGCTGGAATGATGAGGTATTACCTTCATTTTTTCTTAAAACTTTGTTTAAGTAGATTTTCAATAGTAAATAGTTTTCGAATTGTGTGATTTCTATGATGAAATATTAAAGTCTATTACATGAGTTACATTGACTGCACATGTTATAATAATTGTTTAAGCTAAACATCGTGCTAACAAAATTTTTTTTTGTAATATTTGCATCTTTACTGTTAGTAAAGATAATTGAAATTTTTCTATATGAATATATATGTTGTTTATTTGTTGATCCTACAGTTACCAGTATTTATAAAGTTATTACATTAGATACATAATCAATAATTTGTATCTAATTATTACTTATTACAGTTGATTGCTATAACATACCACTTTATTACAATTTGAACAACATCTGGATGTTATTATGTACTACTTGAGAAAGAAGTACAAGAACACAAATTTTCCAATCAGCAGATACACTACTACAGATTGTTTTTTCAAAGTGTACATCAATAAGGCATATATGAATTACTACAATTTAGACGTTGCTAAGGATCATGCAACTCAAGATACATTTGCCAGAACTGATGAGGTTGCTGATATGGAGAAGTCATTGATTAACACAATCAAAGGATTGAGTACGTGCGCAGGTCAGCCTTGGCATATGGTTAATGAGGTATTTGTCCCAATTAACTGTGATGACACCTTTCACTGGGTATTGACAGTCATTGCTTTAAAGGATTGATGCATTTATGTGTATGATTCAATGGCCTCTTCAAGGAAAAGAAAACAAACAAGTGACATTGAAAAGTTGGCTGTAATGATTCCGACTTACCTTCAGTACAGTAAGTTTTTTGACCACAAGGTACCCACTGACTGGACTGCACTAAAATCATATGAGGGAAAGTTCGAACAAGATCCATTTCAAGTGGAATATGTATCTGAGATCGTACAACAAGATAGTGAAAGCTTGTACGTATTACATTACCTTTTCATATGTTTTCATTACTGTACTCATGTATATTAATATTTTTAACTTAATTATTTTTTGGAATGCAGAGATTATGGTGTATTTGTGGCTGTTTATGCAGAGTATCTGAGTGAGGAATTAGGTATTCTATGTTCGAGTATTGATGCTCAATACCATCGTCTGAGATATTCTTCTCTTTTGTGTAAGTATGGGTCTGAAAAAGCAGAAAACGGATAATTTAGTGAGAATGACGATCCACCAAGGCCAAGGATCAAGCTAGCACAAAAAAAGAGAGACAGTGTTTTACATATTAAGTAGTTGTTTATTTGTTTGCTTGTTGGATATTACAAAACTAGGTAGTTGATAGAAACATTAATGATTTTTTGATGACGTTGGTAATGTTAGGTACTGATACATTATGTTTTTTCAATGATTAAATAGTTTTATTTTGTTATCCATTATAATGCAATGTTAAAACATTTCATATATATTTATGTATCAAACTCTACATTGTTCTAGCACTTTCTAAAGACGTAGTATTAGAAAAATATTTTATAACATTTTACAATCATATCTATCTAATATAACGAAACATAATTTAGAATATAATGGTATTAACCTTGACAATATTACATTATTTAGTATCTACAACAGTTTTTTGTTCCAAATAATATCTATTGTCTCTAAAATGCATAACAAATTATAGCGCAATTTAATGGTACTGTATCAAAAAACTAATCACATTATACTATAGAAATGAAAATTTAATCTTGTATTTATAAAATTAACTGAGAAACATCTTATTAAATTATATGTATCTAGTAAAAAAAATATATATTTTACTATATAATAAATGTACATAACAATACATTACATTATTATGTTTCTATAGCCACTTTTAATTACTCAGAATACATGTTTGCCTTCAACCAGACTAACACATTATATCAAAACTTACAGTCCTATATGAAACAATTATATTTTTCAATTATTACAAATTGTGCAAACTTGTATCTACAAATTTATGAAAGATACATCCTATAAAAGTATAAATCCTTACAATCTTTTACTACAGTATAACAAATACAATAACATTATCAGTTCAATATTATCTTAATTTCTAAATGAAGTTTCACGACAATTTCAATCTCCAAAAAATAAGGGTAAATAATTAAAAAGGAACGAAAACAACTGTTTATTACTGACTAGTTTTCTTAATATTCTTAAAAAAACAACAATGTCATCAATTAAAACTTCTCATTAAAAAGGAAAGAAATTCAACTAGAAGATAACAAATTATTCCATATTAATAATCAGTCAACTGCATGGTTAATCCTCCTTTGGAAAGAAGTTACAAGTACGCCTGTTGTGACCTGCATAACCACATCTCCCACAACAATTACTACTCGATGTCATAGTTTTTCTTGATTTCTTGTGCCTGTTTTTCTTTGGCCTTCCGGGTTGATGTTTGTATTTTGGTGGTAACACAACTTCGTCCATAACTTCTTGTGGAACAATCCAGTCCTTCTTATAGGGCATTGAAAACATAGATTCTTCACACATTTTCCTTAATATTTCAAGATAATAAAACTCTAAACAATAAGGCTTCATATCAACTACATGAAGCTTGTTCACATGTTATCTCATCCAATTGGAATCTACCACAAGAGCAAGTCCTCCTATCAAGACATACTATGTACTTTCTTCCGTCATCATAAACAGAATATACATATGTTGATGACGCACTAACCTACAAGATTAGTCATAATATGTTTACACATAAATACATATTGTTCTTTTATAGAATATTTTGTTTAAATTCAATAAAAAGATTAATTAAGTTACTGTAACATTTTCCAAAACAACATTTTTAAAACAACTACTATCCTGTATTATGAATCAAGCATTCTATAATATGAAAAACAAAACAAAACTTTAAAACTAACCTTAAGCCTTGTACTTTTTGAAGTATTTAGCTGAAGAATTCCTTCAAATCTACTACTAAGTGATGTGTTTGCATACGATGCTCTTTCTCTATTCTTGCAATTCCACTTTCCAAACAACTTCCTAGCCTGCTCCAAAAATTCTATTATCGGAAACTCACATGCTAGCTTCAATTTACCATTTATGCACTCCGCTATATTTGAAGTCATCATTCTACCACGATTAACAAATGCATACACGCGTGCCCAATTTTCAAATCCAGCATCCTCAAGATAAGACTTTACCCTTTTATCAATCTTTCCAACTTGATTTAAAAAAAAAATCAAACTAATTTTTGCGGTAAGCCTTGACCATAGCATAGTAAATATCGCTAAGTCTATCTTTACTCTTCCTAAAATTTGTGCAAACATTCTTCCACAAGTGCCAAATGTATGCGAGGTGCGGCACATTCGGATATACAACACTCATAGCCTTTATTATGCTTTCATGACGGTCGGATACAATACACATACTATCGCGCTCTTTAAAAGCAATTCTGAAGTTCTCAAAAAATCAAGTCCACGAATTATCGTTTTTATTATCAACAACACCATACGCAATCGGCAGAATGCGTCCTACAATTTTGATAATATAAAAAATTAATTAATCAGATACAAGTAAAAGATATTCTCAAACTAAAAAAATAATTTAACTAAAATTATGATCTTAATTACATCACAAAATAAATATACATACAAATAAATATAAATTACCTGCTCCATCAAGAGTGCTTGCAGAAACAAATGTACCTTTATATGCTCCACTCAAATGCGCACCATCAACCACAACTACAGGCTTGCAATACTCAAATCCACTCTTCAAAGGTTGCAATGCAACGAACAAATACATAAATTTATTATCCTCGAATTTATGCATTCTAATATGTGAACCTGGATATACAAAATTTAACATGTATACATATCGAGCCATTTGTCGATAACCATCCGCAGGTTTCCCTCTTAAAATCTCAATCGCACGTTCTTTAGCCCTCCAAGCCTTCTGATAGTTAATGTCTACACCAAAAGCATTTTTAATATCTTCGATTATATCATTCGGGGTGTGTATTATCTTATAGTTGACAAGTTTTGATGCAGCAAAACCACTAACAAACCCAACTGTAACTTGAAGTTGAGTAAAAACATGATCCTTCAACGGGCATGCGTGAACATCTTGGAAAAATCTAACTTTAAATAGTTCTATACCTCGACGACATGATGATTTAAAGATTCAAACACAATTCTCTGAACGACATTGTAGGACATAGCTAAATAAATGAAAACAAAAGTTCAAATTCTTCTTCTTAATAAATATAGAAAAAACAGATTTCTATATTCAGTAACAACATTGACTACTTGTATAACATGTATGTAGAAATTTTGCAACATGTATCTAGGACATTAATATGTATCTAGGACAATTTTGATATATATGAGGAAATAAAACACATCGAGAAACATAATTAAACATAACTTCATAAACTGAGATACAAGATGAGCAAAATGTATTATTTTTCATAACAAAATGTATCTCGGCTCGAAACTTGCTCTACATGTATCTTGTAAATTTACAACATGTATCTAGGATATTTATATGTATCTACAACATTTCTTATAACACACAAAAAGAAATATAATTAATCATAACTTGATAAAATGAGATACAAGATTAGCAAAATGTATCATTTTCATAACAAAATATATCTCGTCATTAACAATCCTTCCCAGTTAACGTACACAAAATTACAAAGACCTGCTACCAAAAAATAAAAAAACATACCTTTTCTTGTTCGATCTTTTGACATAGTAATTAAAGTAATGCTCAATTGCAAATCGCGCCATAACCGAAATTAGAGTACACTTGTCCTTGTATATTTCTACAACCTTAACATCACAATGCTTGCAATCAGTAATGATCTTGTTCCCTTTGCTATCCAACAAAGGCATAGGAGAAGTAGAATTAGATTTATAACAAATTATTTCTTCAACTTTTTTAGATGGACTTTTCAAATACATTACAGCACTAACTTTCCCATCAAAAAGCATTTCACTATCAGACTTATCTAACGTAGTGATGATAAGAGGATACATTCCAAATCAACGCTTTATTTTTTTTAATTTCAACATACAGCTTCACACTCATTTCGTTACGAATGAACAATGGACAACCATTTCCTTCAACAATGTAACAAGCTTCAATTTTTTTCCTTGTTTCATCGATTTTCAGTTCTCCCGTAATTATAGAAATCGGTTTTTCGTAAGTAACATGTTCATTGACCACAATTCCATCACTCTTATAACCAACATACTCGATCTCGTTAATCCAAACACTGGAATGACGTAAAAGTACCAAAATATTCATATCAAACAATCAAAATTAACAAATCAAATAAAAAATTGGTGTGTTTAATCTGAACTAGAAGAAAGAATATTTTTCAATTTCAAAAAAGAATATTTTTCAATTTCAAAAATATATTAAAACAACTTTACATTTTAACAAAGTGGAGTAATAAACGGAATCCCATTAAATATGGGATTCGATTTTGTTTTTTACCTTAATTAGTTGGCATAAATGCTGATTTACTGCAAAGTTATTTGTTACATTCCTTAAAATATGCTGATTTAGTTAATTAATACATGTAGCAATAGTATGTATCTAGTGTAATTAACTTGTATCATCAAAGGTCAAATGTTGAGATTTTAGGAGATTTTGAAAGATGTTGGGATTTTTAGTAATTCATGGTAAATATGTCGGTATATATGTAAAGTTTACTTATTTTAATTTACTTTTGGGCTGATATTTATGGGTTGAATGTTTATTAATAGTTTGGTCCATATTTTTATTTAATAAAGTCAATTAATTAAGCAAATATAAAATATATTTGTATTAAATTTATTACTTAATATTCATGGTAGTATATTGCTTGAAACTGCATGCGCCTAAACATTTGCATCAGTTGATTTATCTTGATTTTATGAATTTTTGTTAAGTTTAATCATTTTAATTTTTTAATATATTAAATCAATAATCATATTAATAAGTTAATAATTTATTTTATCTATTTATTAATTCTTAACGATTTCGTTGTCATTTAATTTACAATATATTATCATAAATAATATAATATTAAATTATCTATATATCGAATTATTAACCAAAATCATAGATAATAAATGGCCATTTCAAATATGTAAAAACGTGAAAACATTGATAATAAATTGAATAATTTGTACAAATTATATATATATATAGTATATGAATATGAAAATTAATATGTACATGTGTTGGCATAAAATAAACAATAACATCAACTTTATTTATTTAATTCATAGAAATATATTGTTACTTTAAACTAATATAAAAAAAATTATACTTAAATATAAAATCAACTTTGAAAAGTAAATCATTTATATTATACATTTTGAACTTTGATTTTCCAAGGAATAACATTCTGAAAGTTTTATAACTAATACGTACAATATCTGCGCGCGGGTACTATACTAGTTACTGCTAAAGCCAATTTCACTCAACAGACATTAGGAAAGTATTTTTGTTTTTTCTTCATTAGATTTTTGTCCCTTTTTTTCATACAAAGTCTATTCTTGTTCCAATAGAATCAAAAAATCACCCTCTTAGTGAAATTTCCATTTTCAAGAATCAAATGAGAGATTCAATCTTTGATGAAAGAGAAGAGTTAATGGTTTAACCATTAGGTGGAATCCCAGAACTAAGAAAATCCCATTTCTTGAAATCCATTATTCCTTCCTTTGAGGGGTCGTTTGGTAGAGTGTATTGGCAAAAATAATGTATGTATTAATTAATGTGTATTATGAATACCTTATTTGGTACAATTTCTAGTCAATGTATAACTAATGCAGGCATTAGTTATACACTTTATTGTGTATTAAGGTGTGTATTACTAATACCACCCATTTTCTATGTATTAGTAATGCAAAGTCTTTAATACATGCATTAACTTATTAAATAACCTTAATACCCCTCAATTTCCCTCTCAAAATACTTCACCTTTCTTTTTCCCGCCATTTTAATTTGCAATAGTGAATTTTTTCAAAACATTTCGCAATTTTTTTCCCACCATTTTAATCTACAACAATGAATAATTGATTTAAATAATTGTAATATTTTTGCTTTGTTTCGAGGTTCTTTAAAAAAAAATAAAAAATTGAAACTATTTCTTAATTTTAGGTCTTATATTTTATTTTTGTTTTGACTATGTTAATCCGTTGGCATAATATTTCATGCACAAAGACGAAGGTCTTGCAATTAATTCGAACCCTGTATATACTAGTTCAACAATGCTAATTATATTTGAGATGGCAAAGAAATTTTGTTGTAAAAAAGTGTATAAAATCAAAGAAGGGTATTTTTGTAAACAAACATTTCTTTTATAGAAATTATGTAAGATGTATTATTTCTTATACATCAAACCAAACAATGTATAAGAAATAATACATGCATAACTAATACAAGTATTACTAATACACTATATTTTGCATTGATCTTGTACACTCTACCAAATGACCCCTGAATGTCTAAATTTGAAGCTTCCTTCACTACCCTTTTCATCTGGTGGCCGTTAAAATTTCCCTTCAATAGTTGTAGGCATCAGCAGAACAAATGGAAGAATTGGGTTGCAAGTATGGAGTCTGTCGATCATTCTATATGGAAAGCTGCTGGTATTTATGATTCTATTATGGGTTCTGTGTATAAAGTTTATATAGATAAAGTTTTGATTTTTGGGTTAGTAGAAAGGTGGTGTTGTGAGACTAACACTTTTATGTTTCCGTGGGGTGAAGCTACTGTTACTCTTGAAGATATGATGATTTTGGGAGGGTTTGATGTTTTGGGTGGCCCTGTATTGTTCTCCCTTCAATCCCTGGAGTTGATAGAAATTGAAGAAAATATTGAAAAAGTGCTAAGGGACCTTGTCTGATTGAAGTCTGATGATCATAACAGGTGGTTGAATATTTTAATGGACAGTGGAAGGGATACTGAACTTGAAACTTTTTTGTCTCTTTGGTTATCAAGATTTGTATTTCCAGGTAATGAGTATGGTAAAATAGGTAGACATGTTTTCCCTATAGCTGTTAATTTTACCAGAGGTACGCGACTAGCGCTTGATCCAGCCGTTCTTGCTAGCATATATAAGGACTTGAGCTTGTTAAAACAGACTATGATAATGGCTTCATCAAATGAGCCAAGTAGTAATGGAGACGATGGAGAGAGATTTAATATTCTAGAATTTAGTCTTTAGGCACCATTGTTTTTTGTTCAAGTTTGGGCCTGTGAGAGGTTGGTAACATTGCGGCCAGAACAGGTTGGAAACTACAATTGGTTAGTGGGGTGAGAATAGGACGATGGCACAATGTGAAAAATCCAAAGTGATTAATGTGAGGACTACTATTGGCTCGTCTACAAAGATGTTTCTATGGAGGCCATACACCTTGGCTTTGGAAGGTTGGTTAGTTCCCAAGCTTTATAAGGAAAACGGAGAGTGGACAATAGTTGAAAGGCGGCAAAATGTGGACCAAGAATTGGAGTCTTTTATTCGATTTTTGAGGGTGTCTGAGCTTGTTGGTTTAGACTGTCAAGAACATTATCGACCAAGTCGTGTAGCATTGCAGCTTGGATATGATCAAGACTTCCCTAAATAGATTACTAACTCATCTTCAGGTCCAAAACTCGCCTGGTACAACTATAGCATGCCTATTGATTCTGATTTTAGTTTATACCATCCATCTAGGCAGTGTTAACTGAATGTAACTATACAGTATTTGAAATGGTGTAGAAGAGATATATTATTTCTAGTTGATGCATTAAAAGGATCGTCTCATGGACTAAGGATTAAAAGAAGACTAAAATGAATTTCTAGCCTTTATGACTCTTCTATTTTTGCTCCAAAGCTAGAGCAGGTAAAAGTAGAAACTCCTATGATTGTGGTGTTCCTCCTAATCTATTGACTGGTTGTCAACAAAAACAAGTAGAGAATTACCCTGATATTCCTCCTAGTTTTCCTCCCAAGTGTTGTAGGAAAAATGAACAGAGGGATTTGTCTATGGCTTTACACACAATGGCTTGCAACATTACACCTCTTGGTTTTGTGGTGAAGCATAATGTAGGAGAAAGAATTCACACATCCACGATGCACCTGACAACAATGAGAGTAGCAGTGTAGTTCTCTCCAAGTGGAATGAGGAAAATGACAAGGAGAATCTATCTATAGGTGTTTGTCAAACAGTGGCTTGCGACATTGTGCCTCCTGGTTCAGCAAAGAATCAAACTCACTGTGAACAAGCAATATTATTTCCAGGTAATGCATTCAAAAGATTGTATCATGGATGAATGAGTAAAAAAAGATTAAAATGGATTTCTAACTTTCATGATTCTCCTGGTTTTGCTCCCAAGTTAAAGCTGGTGAAAGTAGAAACTCCTTGGGATATTTGTGATGTTTTTCTTGATCCAGCGACTGAATGTCAACTAAAACAAGTGGAGGATTACCCTGATGTTCCTCCTGGTTTTCCTCCCAAATGTTGAGGGGGAAATGACAGGAAGAATTGTCTATGGAGTTTTCAAAAACAATGGCTTATGACATTATGCCTCTCGATTTAATAGAGAAGCATAATGAAGGAGAAAGCATTTATGCATCCATTAATGCACATGACAGCAACGAGAGTAGCAATGTAGTTCCTGTTGGGTTTAATTGGTGTGAATGGAAAATAGAGGGACACAACCCTTCGAGTAAACGACATACTATTCTGAAAAAGGAGTGACTGTTCGGTCAGTTGTGATTGTTCAGAAAAGACATGTTTTGGAATTGACAGAAATGACTATTTCAAAATGATACACCTTTCCGATGAACCATTGCCTCTTTTTCGAAGAGGCACTACATAGCTATATAAACTTGTATTTTTTCCACAGGTTTTGTACAAAATTTTCTGCATAGAAAAAAAATTTCTCTTGCTTCTAAAAACTCTGTGTGATTATCTCCCGTTGACTGAGTTCAAAGAAAACCATAACGATTGAGGTACCGCTATAGTCTGGTTGTGAAGCCATTTTATCCTGGGAGGAAATTCCGCAACCTCGGGTACTTAAGGAGAAATATTTCCTTAAGGACACTTCGTGAATTCAAAGGACTTGGATTATTCTGCTTCATCTTTTTTTAAAAATAAAATAAAATAACACATTTCTTTGATAGTTCGTATTGAACTTGTGTTGAAGGTGTTAGAAAACTTCATAAGTTCTCTTGATTTAATCTTGATCTTATCTTGAAGTTGTTTTGACATAATACAAATTTTGTACCCTAAACAACAATCTTAAGGAAATAAATATAATCTGTATTGTTTTGGCTTCTAGAGATTAATGCTTTAAGCTTTCTACTCCGTTTGAACTTAACCAGTGATTTGAATTCATAAAAACTTCATCACAATTTCAAACGGAGTAGAAAGCTTAAAGTATTAATCTCTAGAAGCCAAAACAATAAGTTAAAGGTCACTTGGTTAACGATTGAAAGTCATATAAAATTCATCGTTAAACTAGAAACCAGGGGTATTTAAAGTTGCTACAACTTTATTAGTAGGATTTTGATATACTAAAGTTGACTGTATTTTTTTGACAGGAAAATGACTACTAACAACCATGTGAATGATGCTGCAACGACTATGGCAGCAACTAATATTGCCACAACGAGTTGTACGAGTGTTCTGTAGGCAATGGCACCAGCAGAGAAACTCAAAAATTCATGGGTGTTGATTTTAAAAGGTGGCAACAAAAGATTTTCTTCTATCTTACAATATTGTGTCTTCAGAGATTTACATCTGAAGAAGCTTCATAGGTGCCTGAAGAAACTTCGGACTAGGAGAAATTTGTTGTTATGGAGGTGTGGAAACATTCTGATTTCCTATGTAGGAATTACATTCTAAGTGGCCTCTAAGATGAACTATACAACGTGTATAGTGGAATGAAGACGACAAAAGGGTTGTGGGGGTTACTGGAAAGAAAATACAAGACTGAGGATGAAAGAATCAAAAAGTTCTTTGTTACAAGATTCCTAGAGTTTAAAATAATTGACAATAGATCTGGTATATCTCAAGTCCAGGAATTGCAAGTAATCATCCACGATCTCCTCGCGAAAGGTATGATTTTAATGAATACCTTAGTTGAACATGTTAAAAATTTTCTTAATGTTCACATAAACTTTATTGTAGGTATGGTTGTGAATGAGGCATTTCAAGTCGCGGCAATAATAGAGAAGTAACCACCTATGTGGAAGGACTTCAAGAACTACTTGAAACATAAGCGAAAGGAGATGGCAGTCTAAGATGTTACAGTAAGACTCACACTGAAGAAGACAATAAAGCCTTGGAAAGAAGTTCAAAAGGAAATTCTGCAATGAGTGGAGCAAATATTGTAGAAGACGACCACAACAACTCCAAAAAGCAAAAAATGTTGGACAGAAAAGCAATTAACCCAAAAAGAAATTCAAGGAAAAATGCTTTAACTATGAAAAGGTTGTCCACAAGTCAACATATTGTCGTGCCCCAAAGAAAGGGAAAAAGAAGGACCAAGCAAACATAGCTGAGCCCAAGAAAGAAATAGATAATCTATGTGCCATGCTGACTGAATGCAACTTGATAGGAAATCTTCAAGAATGGTGGATGGATTCCAGCGCCACCTGCCATGTTTGTGCTAATAAGGAGTTATTTGCTACTTTTGATCGAGCTCAAGGCGAAGAAAAGATATAAATATCCAACTCCGCAACTGCAAAAGTTGAAGGAACAGGAAAAGTATGGCTGAAGATGACCTCAGGCAAAGTGTTGACTTTGAAAAATGCCCTATTTGTACCAGAGTTATGGAAGAACTTAATTTCTATATCACTTCTTGACCAAAATGGATTCAAATGTGTATTTGTTTCCCAAAAAGTTATACTTAGTAAAGGAGAAGTGTACGTAGGAAAAGGCTACCTCACAAAGGGCCTATTCAAAATGAATATAACGAATGTTGAAATCAATAAAAGTTTAGTTTCTTGTTACTTGAGTCTTATGATTTGTGGCATGAACGATTAGGACATGTCAATAACCAAACATTGCAAAAACTAATTAACTTAGAAGTTTTGCCAAACTTTGAGTGTAATAAAATAAAATGTCAAACGTGTGTGGAATCCAAGTATGCTAAGCATCCGTATAAGTCCGTTGAAAGGAATTCTAATCTCTTAGAATTAATCCATACTGATATTTGTGATATGAAGTCAACACCATCTTGTGGTGAAAAAAAAGTATTTTATAACTTTTATTGACGATTGCACTAGATACTGTTATATCTATTTGCTAAATAGTAAGAATGTAGCAATAGATGTGTTTAGGCAATATAAAATAGAAGTTGAAAATTAGTTAAAGAAAAAGACCAAAATTATAAGAAGTGATAGGGGCGAAGAATATGAATCTCCCTTTGCGCAAATATGTGTAGAGAATGGAATTGTCCATCAAACTACGGCCCCGTATTCACCTCAATCTAATAGAATTACAAAAGGGAAAACCGAACCTTGAAGGAAATAATAAAGGCCTTACTAATAAGTTTAGGTTTACCGCAAAACTTAGGAGGGGGGGGGGGGAGCTATCCTTACAGCTAACTGAATACTCAATAGAGTGCCCCATAGTAAGACACAATCAACTCCATATGAAAAATGAAAAGCAAGGAAATCCAACTTAAAAAATTTCAAAGTGTGGGGGTGTCTAGCGAAGGTCCAAGTTCCTATGCCTAAAAGGGTAAAGATAGGACCTAAGATGGTGGACTGCGTGTTCATAGGATATGCTAAAAGTATTAAAGCTTGTCAATTTTTGGTTCATAAATCCTAACATCCGGATATCAATGAAAATACAGTAATTAAATTAGATAACTGTAAATTCTTTGTACACATTTATCCATATAAACTAGACATAAATAGTCTAGTGGGAGCCTAAACGACCTCGGGATGAACCAAGAGAGAATGTACATAATGATGAGAATCTAAGACGAAGTACACATCAAAGAACTTAAACTTTATTTGGATAGGATTTTGTAACATATCTCTTAGAAAATGAGCCTCATACTTATAAAGAAGCGATGTCATCGTTAGACTCATCCTTTTAGAAATAGGCAGTCAATAGTGAGATTGATTAAATCTTAAGCAACTATACGTGGAAATTGGTTGACCTTCCTCCAGAAAATAAACCTTTAGGTTCTAAATGGATTTTCAAGAGGAAAATGAAGGTGGATGGTACTATTGACAAATACAAGGCAATACTTGTAGTAAGAGACTTCAAACAGAAAGAAGGCCTTGATTACTTTGATACATACTTGCCAGTAACAAGGATAACGTCAATTCAAATGTTAATTGCCTTGATGGCAGTATATGGCCTTGAAATCTATCAAATGGATGTGAAAACAGCATTCCTGAATGGAGAATTGGAGGAAAAAATCTATATAGAACAACCCGAGGGTTTTGTGGTTCAAGGAAAGGAAAATAAAGTGTGTAAACTTGTTAAGTTATTGTATGGACTAAAACAAGGACCTAAACAATGTCATGAGAAGTTTGAACAAACCATGTTGGCAAATGAATTCAAGATAAATGAATGTGATGAATGTGTATACATTAAAGACACTCCAAATCACTGAGTCATTATTTATTTATCTGTGGATGATATATTAATCATCAATAGAGATATTTCTAACGTAAATTCTACAAAATAAATGCTCGAGAGCAAGTTTTATATAAAAGACCTTGGAATTGTGGATGTGATCTTAAGAATAAGAATTCATAGAACTCCACAAGGGTTGGTATTGTCACAGTCTCATTACATCAAAAAGATACTTGATCAATTCAAGTATTTGGAATTTGGAATTGCCAAGACTCTATTGGATGTGAGCTTCGCACTTCAAAAGAATAAAGGTGAAAGTGACTTACAATTGGAGTATGCAAGAGTGTTGGGATGTTTAATATATATAATGAACAGTACACAATCGGACATAGCATGTGCTATTAATAAGTTGAGTCGGTACATGAGTACTCCCAACAAAACCAATTGGATGGCAATGAAAAGAGTTTTGGGGTATCTTAAATACACTCAAGACTATGCTTTGCATTATAATAAATATTCCGTGGTACTTGAAGGATATAGTGATGCAAATTGGATCACTGGATCAAATGAAGTGAAATTCATGAGTGGATATGTATTTACTATCGGCGGAGGAGCGGTCTCTTGGAAATCATCCAAATAAACATATATTGCTCGCTCCATAATAGAATCAGAATTAATCGCATTAGATAAAAATGATGAAGAAGAAGAATGACTTCAAAATTTCTTGGAAGATATTTCTTGTTGTCCCAAAATAGTGGCACCAGTATGTATACACTATGATAGCCGAGCAGCAATAGGTAGGGCAAGGAGCATGATGTATAACGGTAAATCTCATCTCATCATATAAGACGGAGACATAATACTGTTAGAGATTTTTTCTCTAGTGAAATTATCACTGTTGACTATGTAATTCAAAGAATAATGTGTCGGATCAACTTAAAAAAGGCCTATCTAGAGAAAGAGTGGAAAGGACATCCAAGGGGACGAGTTTAAGGCCTAGTATAAGTCAGCATGGCGGTAACTCTACCTAGAAGACTGGAGATCCCAAGAGCTAGGTTCAAAGAGATCAAACAAAGTTGTGTCAGATAAGTTAAATATTGTTAATATACCCAACCCATTCTCATAATATACACAATGTTTAGTAAACAAGGATAAGACTTATGGTGTGAAGTCTTTTAATGATTATCTAAATTTGACAGATTTGACCAAATAGTTTAATCTATAGAATTGAACATTTAGAAATCACCTATGTGAGGGCAAAGTGGAAGCCACTTCAAGGAGAATGTTGGTAAAGGTCTACTCTTTAAGCTCTCATGAGACCGGGATGTGTTCATGGATGAAACGAACAAAACCATGAGAAATATAAATGGTAAAAGGATGGTTGTGTGACATATATTGTCTAGGTGTACATTAAATCTCAATGGCTAAAAGATATCAAATCTATCGATTGACTGAGTGCATCCAATGAACGTTCACTACAAAAAGTTCAAAAGGAAACCCACTTATCCTGATGCAATCAATCTTTGCTTGATGATCACATACTTGTCCATAAAGCTTTATAAAGAACAACCATTCTTCTTTCATATGGAGGATTGTTGGGTTCAATTGGTGTGAATGAAAAATGAAGGGACACAAGCCTTCAAGAAAATGACATATTGTTTCGAAAAATGGGTGACTGTTCGATCAGTTGTGACTGTTCAGAAACGACATGTTGTTTCAGAATGGACAGATATGACTATTCAGAAATAATATACCTTTTCAATGAACCATTGCCTCCTTTCTGAAGAGACACTACATGGCTATATAAACCTGATTTTTTTCTACAGGTTTAGTTCAAAAATTTCTGCATAGAAAAAATATTTTTCTTGCTTCTAAAAACTCTGTGTGATCATCTCCCGTTGAGTGAGTTCGAATAAAATCATAAATTTTGAGGTACCGCTATAGTCTGGTTGTGAAGCCATTTTATCATGGGAGGAAAATTGCGCAACCTCGGGTACTTGAGGGGAATTATTTCCTTAATGACAGTTCGTGAATTTGAAGGACTTGGCTTATTCTGCTTCATTTTTTTCCTTAAAATAAAATAACAAACTTCTTTGATAGTTCATATTGAACTTGTGTTGAAGGTGCTAGAAAACTTCATAAGTGTTCTTGATTTAATCTTGAACTTGTGATGAAGTTGGTTTGACATAATACATATTGTGTACCCAGAACAACAGTTCCTCCCAAGCGCATTGGGGAAAATAACAAGGAGAATGGAGGTTTCCAAATAGTGGCTTGCAACATTGTGCCTCCTGGTTTAATGGAGAAAGATAAGGTAGGACAAAGTGCTTACACATCCACTGTTGCACATGACAACAATAAGACTAGAAGTGTAGTTCCTCCCAAGTGTGTTGTGGAATATGACACACAATTTATATATGGGGATTTGTCAAACAGTGGCTTGTGACTTTGTGCCTCCTGGTTCAACGGAGAACCATTCTGACTGTGAACATGCCAGAATTGAGAGTAACATAGCATAGCCGGTAATCTTGTGATCAACAAGCAGAAAAGAAGGGAAAAAGCCAGCTGTGATGATCTTATAAAGGTTGTAGAAGCTCATGTTAGTAGGCTCGAGAGACAAGCTTCTTCACTTAGAAGATGCTAGATGTGGTTTGCTTGTTCAGAGTAGCTGTTTTCAATTTCTTGTTTACCCTCTCTTTTGTTTAGCTTTCGCTACTTGAATACTCTATTTCTGGTTTTTGCAGTAAGGGTTGTTTGCACTGTTGTTGCATAGTTATTAAAGTTCTATGAGTCCTTTGTAAAGATCAAATTAAATTATTCTTGTTTCATCACTGGTGTAAAGGAATGCCTCATTTTCTTGTTGCTTAATTACTTCTAATAGGTTTAGTGCTAACAAGCTTAGAGACATGTCTAAAATTTGAACCTAACATGTTATATTTTGTTTTGTTGTTGAATTTTTAAAGTACAATCTTATTGGAAAACCTTCCTTTTCTTTTATTTTATTTAAATGGGAAACGAGGAGGGCATTATAATGTGGAATCGAACCCTCACCAACAAGGTGGGAGTTCCGATAGCCAACCAACTGAGCTACTAAGGTTCCCTAAGAAACTTCTCCCCCTCATCCAAATTAAGGAAAACTTCATTAATTATGCAACTAACTATTTCATCGGAATACTAAATAATAAGCTAAACAATAGTTAATCATCACCCCTCGTCCTAGATGTTGCTTGGTCATGAAACACAAAGACCAAGGAGTTTGGTGGGATGGATGAGATTACATATCCATCTCACCACCCTTAACTAGAAGTCTCATTTTCGTGCTATGAGAAGCGAAACCCTTAATCCTAGGGAGTGCTTTCCCTTTTAATGATTCCTATGCTACCAAGTTTTGATTAGTCGAGCTAGTGGGTTCCAAATACCAGATGAAAAACGGAACGACCGGCTTGAACTAGTGACCTTGAAGAAAGGAAGTTCTATTATATTTCCTAGCCTAGAAAGGATTTGATTCCCTAACCTGTAAACAAATCCAAAATATTGTAGGAGTATGTTATGTCCATATAAATAAATTAACTTATTTTATACATACTACTTTATCTGGTTTCTCTAGTTGTCATTAAGAGTCTGGATAAAATTGCTTGGCGTTTTATGCAAATATGAAATATGATTTATTTATTCTGATATATTTGAACAGGTAAATCCCCCTGAGATGAAGAAATACATCAAGATTTGGTCGTTGCTATGAAGGAAACTCAATAATTGCTTTAGGTTAGAGTTCAAATTCTTAGTGTGATAGTACTTTAGTAATTTTTTTGAATCCCCTTATATAAATTTTTCGCTCTGCCACTTTTTAATAGGAATATTCTTAAATGGCTACAAATGAGATAGATGTTATAGACAAGATGGATAGAGATGAGGTCTGAACTTTCGTGAAGAAAGTACTAATGCACCGAGTTTTATTAATGGTAGTTTCAACACAAAGATGGCAGCTGGCTCATTTTACATACAAAAATATCGGAAAGCGCCTCTAGGGGAAAATGCACATTTTATTTGCATAGGGGAAGAAACCATATGTAGTGGTTGGCATTGGTGTCTGGGCCAAAAAGGGTGCCGATTCTAGAGAATAGCAAGATAGTTTGTTAGAAAAGCTGAATCATTGATTCACAAGCAGAAAGATCAAGGGAATAAAATTCACCCAATGAAAGTTCTCAATGAGGCTTATTTTAACCTGAAATGTCAAGGTTCTTCACAGCTTGTATTTTGATATTAACGTGTGATATTGTACATGCGGTTGACATTGGAGATAGCTGGTTCGGTGTTATAAGAGGAAGGATAATTATTTATAAATCCTAAATTCTGCAAAAAGGATTCAGTTGTCCATTTTAGTTAGGGAATGGTTATAAAGGCTGATGATCCAAGTGTGGCACAAGAAATTAAGGTTCCAGTAAAAACGGGATGCAATAGTGACGGGATAAGATGGATTGTTTGATAATTTTCGTGACATTGAGTTGGAGAAATTTGTATGCGACGGGCTAGTGGATTTGGACAAACTGGGAATAATTTCGAAGATGTTAACATGGATGATTGCCGAATATCTACTGCATAATTCAGAAAATGAAAGGATTAATACACCTTTTACTAGAGAGTGCTCCAAAGTTGGCAAACTTCATCTTGGTGGTAAGTGTGATGAAAGTATAGTGATAGTTGCACATCTTTTTCCTTTATAGTTTGATTTAGAAGTTTAGGATTAATGGAGTGCGCTGATCGATGATGTAACCACAAAGAATGTGTTTTCTTGGTTTTTTAGAATATTTTCAATTTCGTACTTAGAGAATGCAGATGCTTCAGGTCTTAGAGAGAACTTCCCATCGTAATGAGCCCTACACTATGCAAAATTTTAGTCGAACCTGTTACAGTTTTCAATGCAGAGAAGAAAAGTGAGAAAGATCTAAATGTACAACTAAACCAGTGATGAAGCATTATAATTAGCTGAGATAGTTATAATTCATTCCACTAGTTCAATCAAATTGTCTTAGCAAGAGAATAGTGAGACAGTAACATTATCTAAATCTCACTTGTAACTAGGCAATAGAGAATGTTAAGTCCTTAGTTTTGATGATTGGCAAACTATATGTCTATTGTATGTTGGGACCTATTTCCTAGAGTTTTTGAGATGGCAGAGCTGCCACGAATTAGGGAACAGGTTGGACTCACCTATCAATGTCACGGTCAATAGTCACAACAGACACAAAGTACAAAAGTTGGTGGAAAAAGTTGCTGCGGCCATTTTTCCTTGGTATCTCTCCTAGGTTTTCTTGTTACACATTATATATTGCTCATCTTCCTCAATAAGAAAACTAGCACTTCCATATCCTTACAAAAAAATATCTTTCTGAAGTGGTGAATCAAAAGACTGTTGTTGCAATAGGGAACTGATTGTTCATCGATTTGTATCTCTATTTCCTTGTTGTACTTGAGTTTTTCTTCTTTGGTCTTAAACGTCTACCTACATTAGCTTTTAAGGTGCAAACCTTTCATTGTAATCATCTAGAGTTAGGTGATTGTTCAAGCTAGAGTTAGCTTGTGGAGTCAGCTGCAGGGTGAAGTAGTAGAGCTTTGAGTTTCCTTGTAATAGAGTTGTTACTAGGAAACAAGGGATTAGGAGGTTAATCCTTGAAGTCTGTATTCAAGAAGTTTCTTGAGTATAGTGGAGCGTAGAAATCCTTGAGGCAGGTCGTGGTTTTTCTCCCTTGAGCAAGGAGTTTCCACGTAAAAACCTTATGTCTTCTACTTACTTTATTCCTGCACTTCTTGATTTATATATATCTCAGTTCTTGTTGTGTTATGTGAGTGTAGGTCCCTGAGCTAAGGAGCAACCCTCTCCAACTCTTCAGAGAAAAATTGATGACCAGCACATCTGTAGTTACCGTATGTGCTTCCACTTAATCATTGCTAATCTGCAAACTCATTTAGCAGTACCAATACTTGAAAATTTTTCATATCTACCCTTGCTCCTAGTTGCATTAGGATCCTCACTGGAAAGTTCAAAACTATCAGGCAAATTGAGCTTACAACCAACTGCAATCGTCTTCTTCTAACGGGGATTAAGATTGTAACCTCAGTAAAGTTCAAGTAATATCAATATGTATCTGATGGTACAATATGAATCTCATTAATGTCATATTTTGTTGTTTTAGTTCCATCACAAGTTCATCTGTTTAACGTTAACAGGTAGCATATTGAAATTTTATTCATTTATCGGGACTTAGAAATAAAAGCTCATGTACGTAGAGTTTAAGTAATATAGTACGTGTTGTGTTGAATCCTTAAATATTGTATCAAATGATTAATAGCGATGCAAATTCAAGTTTTTTCTATAAAAAATAATACTCCCCGCTCCCCAAAAAAAGGAAAATAATAAAGTTATTTTTGTAGAATGTTCTTGTCACGACCCGAACTGGGGCCTGGCTGTGACGGACATTCCAAACCATGAAGGCCCGAAACGCCCTTCTTTATTTGGTAATCATGCACAACATTCATATAATAAAAGAAAATGCGGAAATATAATAGAATACGGGATCATGGTCATACTCTGAATTTAATTTAACAATGAAAGATAAAACCCCAATATCAACAAAACAACATCTGAACCAGTCTGCGAAATCTCTACTACATCTGAAAATAACAACTATCTGAAAACTGGTACAAGGCTCCCAGTAGACCAAAACCATAATAAGTAACATAATTTGAAAGACATACGCCTTATGAAATAAAGAAGGCTCACCAACTCCACACATCACTGCTATCTAAAAACTCTGTGGCTTAGCAAAACCTCTGAACTGAACTTTAGACCCTAGGAGATAGGGAGGGTCAATACAAATATAATGGTACGTAGAGCAAATCCAAAATAATAATTTGTATTCAACATATATGGGAGCAATTTAAAACAGTTCATAAACATATCATATAGTAAGAAATCTCATGGGCATTTTCGAAAGACTCTGTAAAATCATCTGAACTCTGTGACACTCTTTATTTTACTTCTGTGCTAGGTGGTATACCCTACAATTCTGTAATTCAATGGGCTATATGGAATCTTCCATTAACTCGGTAGCCAAGCCCCTAACCCAAGTGTGCCGCAAGGGTCGGAGTCTCTGAATCTACTATGCCACACGACCGTCGCCAGCGTATAATAATAATCTGCCTGTATCGGCAAATACGGTTTTAGGCTAAGAGTTACTTGAACTCAACCCTTCTTCGGGTAACCACCTAACCCTCTTTATGCCCATTTTTAACTCTTTAAAACATGCATTCTTTAAAAACAAATTCTGAAAACATTCTCTGAAGACATACTCTGAAAACATAGTATGTTATGGCATACATGCTTATGGTATCGTCATACCATTGACTTCCAAGTCACATCTTTGAGCCATTATTAGCATATTAGAATCTTTGTTTCCAAAACATAAATTTGGGACCACCATATCAATAAATTAGTTCGAAGCACCCTTTCCTTAAATACTCATATAAACACATGTATGCAACTCTCTTTGACAACATTTCAAATGATACAAGATGGTCATGTCAAAATTCTTAATCTTATGCAAATCTTTCTCTCTATAAAAAAACACATTTATATCAAGAAACTCTCTCTCAAAATCTCTAAATCATGCTCAAAATACTAGGGTATTTGAGTAAACTATTTTCAATCCATAAATGATGCATATCAAATCATTCACAATAAGATCACAAATTTAAAGTCATCACAAGAGAGGGATTTCATAATTTATGCTCTCAAATAATCTTCAAATATGAATTTTTCATACATATACATATACGTGTAAATCAATTTAAGGGGAAAGGCCTAAGGGCCAAATCACCAATGCATTTGAACATTTATATTGCATAATAAAATCATATATTTCAAAACCCCTTTATAAAATCATGCTTGAAAATCTTTAAATTATGTTCTAGTGTTTCCAAGACCATGTAGTTTATAGGATAAACTCCATGTACCTCAAATTAATTAGTTTAAAGAGAAGAACTCAAATCTCGATTCGTTCCATTGAAATCTAAAACTTAAGGCTTGATTTTCTTGAATTTCTTGTTCTTGGAGAAAACCCTAGTTTGATCTTATTTTAAGAGTGAAGAGGAAGTCTTTGATGTTGTAAAACTGATAGTGATTGATTAATAATGCTTAAGGGTGATTTAATTCGTGTGAAAGATTTTTGGAGTGAGGGAAAGACAAAATATCCCTAAAGAACCCAAAAAATATCGCATTATTGCATCAGTTGACGATCAAGGTTGATGGGCTACCACTTAGGTGATAAGTTGTCACCCAGGTTGTCACTTTTGGCTGTTTTTCACCATTTACTGCCTTAGGCTGACGACCAGATCTGACAAGCCATCACACAGCTGATAAGTCGTAAGCCTCGTTGTCACATTTTGGCAGACAGACACTTTGAAGTAAAACAGTCATAACTTTCTACTCTGATATCATATTTTGGCAAAATTAGTGACGTTGTAAAGAGGACTCAAAGACCTTTCATTTGATTTATAGTAGGCCCCCAGTTCATCATATACAAGGAGTTATGGTCGATTGAAATTGATCCAAGTTTTGACGCTCACTCAAACTTGAACGATAGGAAAGTTTTCAAATAGTCCTTGAGTTAAGGGACCTCCATGATCTCGACTCATGCCCAACTATATTCACACACAACATAAATGATTAACACACTATATTTGCATTAGATTATGGCTCATGAAGGTTTTCATTCTAGCCCGAAATGCGGGGTGTTACAGTTCTTAAATAAGTCTTAAATCGCATTATGAGTTAATGAAATACTATTGAGTAAATATAAATCATAATTAGAAGGATGGACATTTTTTGTTGGTTATTTTCATCACAATTCACCAGTGTATGTAATCAGCCAACTTTAATCTTTTTCCTCTATTGAGGCATATGACTGAACGTAAAGTTTAAATTATATACATCGTCATTAATGGCGGCGCCTTAAATCACATTAAGGATTAATGAAATACTATTGAGAGAATATGTTGTATAATTAGAAGGATTGACATTTTTTGTTATGTTATTATTTCCATCTCAATTCACCAGTTTATTATGTAGACATTCAGCCTATTTTTTCCTTCTTCCTCTATAGGTGCATAGGATTGCAAGCTCATGCCTGTAGAGTTTAAATAATATGTATCGCATCAGTGGTGGCACCACAAGTATTCAAAATGCATTAACCCACACACCACTTCGTTGAAAAAGTATAATACTATGTGTGTGTGTATATACACACGCACACTCACATATATACATACTATGTGTAGAATCTCAAAATTTACTTGTATTTTTACATTTTTATATGTTTAACGCCCCTCAAAAAATCTTTGTTCATTAATTATTCTGTCAATCTAACTGATTTTGTATTATCGAAATATATTAACATGTTGTAGCACATGATTTATCTTAAATTTTCAAGATTTAAATAATGCATTTAAAGAAGTTAGTCTTGTAGTAATCTTGTAGAGGATCTAAAATATTGATTACATTGACTGATTGATTTTTTAAATTACAATTTTATTGGTCAAACGAGCAACTGAAAGTTGTAATCTTATACTGATACATACTATAAAAGACAAGAAGGTTTCAGGCAATACACACTCAGCATAAACAATTTGTAACAGACATTCTCATTTACAGTAAGAAGCAGCATCATCACCTTTTAATATACAACTTCTAAAAAAATTGAACCAGGAAAGTTTTTCATCAGACATATCGAAAGTCTTTTCTTGTACTTTTACCTGTCCCAAAAGTGAACTCACTCTCTTTTTGCAATTTCCGTTTTCAAGAATCAATGGAAAATTCAATTTTTGTTGAAAGAGAAAAGTTGATGGTTTCACCTTCTGGTGAAATCCCGCATATAAGAAAATCCCATTTCTTGAATCCCATTTTTTCTTCCATTGAAGGTCCGAATTTGAAGCCACCTTCACTTTATTTTTGATCTGAATCTGAATGGCCGTTGAGAGTTTCCTTCAATGGTTGTAAGAATCAGCAAATCAAATGGAAGAAATGGGTTGAAACCATGGAATCTGTCCACCACTCTGTATGGAAGGCTGCTGGTATTTGTGGTGCTATTAAGGGTTCTGTATATAAAGTCCATACAGATAAAAAATTGATTTTCGGGTTAGCCGATATAAAGGTTTGAGATGTAGAAGAGAAAGCTAAATGTTATTCACGTACAACAGCTCTTTATAGAGCGGATACAGAACTGGAAATACTATCTGATAAGTATAAAGAAGTAGAAACACCTAAAATATAGGAAACTATGAAACTCCTAAATATAACACATAACTAACTACCGAATAATTAAATATATTTAGATAGCTATAATATCATAAGCTAATAACAAACCAAGGTGGCATATGTTATCTGTTAATACACCCTTGCAAGTTGGGGGTGACTGGAATAAGCCCCAACTTGTGAAAATGCTGCAGAAAAACTGTACGGTGACGAACCTCAAGCACCTTTTTTGAACGTGCTCACCAAAAAAATAGAAATCAATAGCTACATGCTTCATCCTACGATGAAAGATATGATTAGCACAAATGTAAGTGGTGCTGACATTGTCACGGAGAATAGTTGGTGTGAAAGACGGTGATAGGTGAAGGTCATGTATCAAATTCATAAGCCAATTGGCTTCAGAAATAGCAGTAGTAACAGCTTGGTACTCAGCCTCCGTGGATGAGCGTGAGATAGACTTTTGCTTTTCGGAAGACCATGAGATTGGTGAGTTCCCAAGGTAGACAACATAATTTGTTGTTGATGTTCTATCATGTGGATTTCCAGCCCAATTAGAGTCAGAATACGTAAGCAAATGGTTTGTTGATTATCGACTTAACTGGACCTCCAATGTGCTTGTTTGCTTTAAGTAATGCAACAAACATTTGGTAGCCTTCTAGTGTGACTCTTTGGTATTATGCATAAACTGAGACAACTTGCTCACAGAAAACTTGATGCCAGTCCTAGTGAAGGATAGGTAGTGAATCTTACCAATGATTCGACGGTAAAGTGAAACATCAACAGCTGAATTGGTCTTTGAGTCAATGAAGGAGCAGGTTGATGTCATTGGAGTTGGAACATCCTTGCAGTCAGCCATATGCAATTCATATAGGAGATCCATGGAATATTTATGTTGGGACAAATATATGGCAGTTGGCCTGGATATTACCTCAACACCCAAAAGATAATGCAAGTGCCCAAGATCTTTGAGAGAGAATCATTGAGAAAGTGATTTAATTATGGACACGATACTTCCTAAATGTTGCCCGTAATGATTTTGTCATCAACATATATAAGAATGTAGACTGTAATACCAAAATTATGGAGGATAAACAAAGATGAGTCAAATTTTGATTTAACAAATCTAATACTTGTCAAGTAGTTAGTGAGTTAAGTGTACCATGCCCTAGGAGCCTGCCTCAGTTCGTATATGGCCTTTTGAGCCTGCAAATGTACGTAGAATTTTAAGAGGACTCAAAATGAGGAGGTTGTTTCATGTACACTTCCTCTTTAACTCTAGCTTGTAAGAATGTATTATTGACATCTAGCTAATGAATAGGCTAGAAACATTGGGTAACCATTGCAAGGACCAAACGGATAGTTACAGGCTTAACAATAGGGCTGAATATTGAATGATAATATAACCCGCGTCTTTAAGTGAAACCTTTGGCTACAAGGAGAGCCTTATACCTTTCAATGCTTCCATTAGGTTTATGTTTAATTCTAAATAACCACTTACAGTCTACAACATTCCGAGAGGGATCACAGGGGACCAAATCCTATTTCTGGTTTCTGACTAGAGCATCATATTCTGCATTAATCGTTTCTTGCCACTGGGATTATAGTTGTCTTGACATTAGGAGCGCAAAATTGGTGGCAAGAGATTTTTTTGGGCAAGAAAATTCTTGGGTTTTAGGCTATTTGTTTTTGAGCGGGTAACTATTAGGAGCGAAAGAGTGGCTGGTTTTGATTGCGATGAGGGGCATTATGGTATAGTGGTTTCAAGGCAGTGGTTGGAAAAACTCGAGGAGCTTGGATGTATGAGTAACCCTAGAGGTCCAATGGCTATAGGTGTGGGTGATAGGTGGAATATTTGTTGCTACTGGAGAAGGGAAAATAGGAGTTGGTGGAGTTGAACATGGAGAAACATGTCTGCTTGTTGGATTGTTGGGTGAAGGTGGAGATGTACCTGAACTTGGCGATACCGTTGTGGAAGGAACGCGGAGAGACCTTTGTGTTCTTGTAGACAACGACTGAGGTAGTTCAAAACAATGTGGCGCTGTTGGGATATCAATGTCAATCTATTTTGAAGGAGAGAACTCATCCTAAGAAATTTTCAAATACTGATTTTTATAATTAGAAAAAATATTGGTAAAAGGATAAATAGTTTCAAAAAATACTATATCTCTCGAAATATAGAATTTGAAGGTGGTCGGTTCAAAGCATTGATTGCAATAATGTTAGTTTAAAAATCCCAGATAGACACAGGGCACAAGGCTTTGATTTTGAATCAAGCTTATTTTGTGCATACGGTTTTAGCCATGGATAACATAAACAACCAAAATTCGGAAGTTGTCATAATTTGGTGATTCTTGAAATAAAAGCTTATATGGACACTTATCTTTTAAATTTTGAGTTGTCATTCTGTTTATAAGAAAAACTGCTTGATGACATGCAAAACTCCAAAATGTGGCTGGTAAAGAAGCTTGGTGCATTAGAGTTTTTGCAGTCTCGACAACATGTCGATGTTGTCTTTCTACTATAGCAACTCGTTGTGAAGTATAAGGTGCAAAAATTAAGTGTTAAATGCCCTGTTATTTCAAATAAAAATTTAAACTCTTAAATTCACTTCCTCCATCAGTACAAAAAGATAATATTTTTGTTTGAAGTCGGTGTTCTAGTAATGGATGTAGTGTTTTGAAAACATCTAAAACCTCGTGTTTAGCTTGAATTGTGTGGATCCACATGTATTTTGAAAATTGATCTACAAATAAAACATAATATCTTTTTCTATCAAAGGAAAAAATAGGCGACAGACCCCACACATCACTATAAATAATTTGTAGAGGCTTGTGACTCTGCAAGGAATTTATAGAAAATGATTGCCTATGAATTTTATTTGATTGGAATGAATTACAAATAGAAAGAGAGTCTTTCTTAACAGGAATGGAAAATTTATTCAAAAATATATCTAGAGTACGGAATGGTGGATGCCCCAAGCGCCGATGCCATAGATCTAAGGATCCAACCACATTGCATTATGGTTAAGAAGAAGAAGCATTGTCTGGAAGCCACTCATAGAGGTGCCCTCTACTCTGCCCTTGAACTAGAGGCGCCCCCTTACTCAGATCCTTTACAAGATAAGAGAATGGAAAGAATTCAATGGATGTTTTATTATTACCACAAAATTGAGAAACTGAAATCAAATTATTGGCAATGGAAGGGGATCAAAGTATATTGGATAATTGAAAGCGGGAATTAATTAGATGCACATAAGTTAGTGTTACCAGAAATTGGTATGGTTTTGCCATTTCCTATAGTGATTTCTTCTGAACCATTGTAGTCAGTAATGTTTGTGAGACTTTTGGCATCCAATGCAACATGGTGTGTAGCCCCTGAATCAACTATCCATGTGGCTGATTGCTGTCTTTTTTATTCAGAAAAGTTGGACCAAGCCTGAAAATGATTGTGAGACTGAGAGCAATAAATATAAGCAGAGTGTCTAGGTCAGTCACATAACTGACATACTAAGTTGACTTTTTACAGATTGGTGCGACGATTATGCCTTGGATAAGAACGTTGTTGCTAGTAGTTGTTTTGTCGCTTATTATTATTAGTGATGTTGGTCCTTATTTGAGAGTTGGACTTTTGAGCAACAGCGATAGTAATTATGGTGGACGGAGTAGAGCGTTGTGTTTGAGGAAAAGATCGTGATCAATAAGCTTTTCAAACAGTTAGACATATAAAATTGGGGTGTCACGTGCTCGAATTGCTGCTGAGATTTCTCAATATTCTAGTTTATCATAAGTGAGAATCTTGACAATGAGTTCGTCATTTGTGATAGGATATCTTGTAGTTGCAAGCTCATCATAGAGAGATCGAACTTGGTTGAGATAGTCCATTACAGGAAGACTCTCTTTGGTAAGATGACCTAGGCGATCTCGCAAACTGAAATGTGAGTTTACGACTTGTTGGCATAAGTAGTATGAAGGGAATCCCAGGCTATTTTGCCAGTGGTTGCAGTGGAAATAGTGGTAGCAAGAGTTGTATATACAAATGGAAAAATTGCATTCTGGATCAATTGGTCCTGACGGAACCAATTAACATAATCGGGGTTGGCGATTGTCTGGTTATTTATAGTGGTGGTTATGGAAGAAGTAGGGATAGTCCCATCTAGATGTCCGTAAAGATTGTGTCCTCTCATGACCATGGATACTTGTGCATGGTTGCCAGCAAGTTTAATCGAATGTTGGGTAACTGATTTGAATTAGACAATATTGGTAGAGTTGGTTGCATCACAGTTGGTAAAATAGAGAGCCATTTCTGATGGTTGGGTAAAAAATATTCTTAGAAATCTATGAGAAGAAAGAAAGCTCTTGATACTATATAAAGGTTTGAGATGTAGAAGAGAAAGATAAATGTTATTCACATACAACAGCTCTTGATAGAGCGGATACAGAAATGGAAATACTATCTGATAAGTATAAAGAAGAAGAAACACCTAAAATACAAGAAACTGTGAAACTCCTAAATATAATGCATAACTAACTACCGTATAGTGAAATATATTTAGATAGCTACAATATCTTAAGATAATAACAAACAAGGTGGCATATATTATCTGTTAATATCCGAAAGATGGTGTTGTGATATGAACACTTTTGTGTTTCCATAGGGTGAAGATGTTTTTTTTTTAAAAAAAAAAAATATGGGACAACGAAAAGGAGTTAAAATGACTCTCTTTGGATTGAAATGACTTTCAAGCTTTCAATAAGCTTTCAATGGCTTTTCAATAATTTTACTAAGGATAAGCGGACTTTAAATAGCCAACTTGAAACAACAAGTCCGCATAATTTCAAATTCAAACACCTAAAATTTATCAACAACTAAAACAACCTAATCTAAAATTTAAAATTCAAACTAGTCTTAATTCTAAACAACTTATTAACTAAAATTTACTGCAGTAACTAAATCAATTTTCTACAGTCCTCCTTTAGTTTAGTTACTGTAATTTAAAAAACTGCTCCTCCTCAATTTTTGCTCTGGCAGTGCATGCTGAATTTTTTAATTTTTTTGAACTTGCACTTATTTTTTTTTATATTGATCTCTCTTATTTCTTTTGATTCTTTACTGGAAAAACACCATCAACAATCTTGTCTTGTTTGAAAGTACTTTCATAGGCTTTGCAAACTGTTGTAAGGTTTTTTCATCCCTCAAAACATCATATAAAAGATAAGTTTCAAGATATGATTTCTTCACCGACTAAATTAGATAGTTTTTGTCGGTGAAAATTTTTGAGACATTCAAAAAAAAAGAGACTGTTGCTTGACATCTTTTTGATTTAAAATAGTCATATGCTTTGAAAATAAGCACGTGTTGAAAAAGGTAGCCCTGATGGGTTAAAATAGATAGCCCTGACGGGTTAAAAATGTAGCCCCTGTGAGTTAAAAATGGTATGGTAGCGCTTTGAAAGAACTCACAGATCCCGTAAGATCAATGAGGCTCTTGATACCACTGTTGTAGTTTTTTTAAAAAAAGATGGAGTAGCAAAAAGGGGTTAAAATGACCCTTTTGGATTGAAATGACTTTCAAGCTTTCAATAAGCTTGGCTTTCCAATAATTTTACTAAGCATAAGAGAGCTTTAAATAGTAACTTGAAACAACAAGTCTGCATAATTTTAAATTCAAACACCTAAAATTTCTCAACAACTAAACAACCTAATCTAAAATTTAAAATTCAAACTAATCTTAATTCTAGACAACGTATTAACTAAAATTTACTGCTGTAACTAAATCAATTTTCAACAGAAGCTACTGTCACTTTTGAAGATATGATGATTTTGGGAGGATTCTCCGCTTTGGGTGGCCCCGTTTCATTCCCACTTCAATCCCCTGAGTTGTTAAGAGATTGAACAGAATCTTGAAAAAGCACGAATGGAGCTATCAGATTGAAGGCTGATAAACACAACAGGTGGTTGAATTTTTTTCATGAAAAGTGGAAAAGATTTCGAACATGAAGCTTTTCTTTCTCTTTGGCTATCAAGATTTGTTTTTCCAGGTGATCAGTATGATAAAATCGGTAGGGTGAGAATAGGATAATGGGACGATGTGAAAAGATCAGGTGTTATTAATGTGAGGCCTGCTATTAACTCATCCAGAGAGACGTTTCAGTGGAGGTCGTATGCCTTGGCTGCGGAAGGTTGGTCGATGCCAAAATTTTACTAGGAAGCAGAAGAGTGGGTGATAGTTGAAGGGAAAAATTTAGACCAAGAATTGGAGTCCTTCATTCGATGCTTGCGGGTATCGAAGCTTGTTGGTTTAAATTGTCAAGAGCCCTATCGACCAAATCGTGTAGCAGTGCGGTTTGGATATGATCACTACTTCCCAAAATGGATTCCTTGCTCGCATTCAAGTCCACAACTTTCCTGGAACAACTATAGCAGACCCTCTGATTCTGATTTGAGGTTATGCTATCCTTCTACGTTGTTTGAGCCGGATGTATCTACAAAGTATTTGAAATGGTGGAGAAAAGAAGTATTACCGCTAGTTGATGTATTCGAATGCTTATCTAAGGAATGGAGTAAAACAAGATTGAAGTCGTTTTCAAACAATTGTGAGTCTCCTAGTCTACCCACTAAATGCCAACTGAAACAAGTGGAGAATTACCCTGATGTTCCTCCTGGTTTTCCTCCAAAGTACCCTGATGTTCCTCCCAGTTTTCCTCCAAAGTACCCTGATGTTCCTCCCAGTTTTCCTCCAAATACCCTGATGCTCCTCCTGGTTTTCCTTCCAAGTTCCCTGATGTTCCTTCTGGTTTTCCTCCAACGTACCCAGATGCTCCTTCTAATTTTGCTCCCAAGTACCCTGATACTCCTCCTGGTTTCCCTCCCAAGTCTGGTGGGTAAAATGGCAATAAGAATTTGTCTACGGTGGCTTCACAAACATTGGCTTGTGAAGTTGTGCCTCCTGGTGTAAGTGAGAAGCATAATGCACGAAAAGGCGTTCAAACATCCAGTTAGGCACATCACAGTAGCAGTGTAGTTCTTCCCAACTGCATTGTGGAATATGGAAAGGAGAATGTATCCAAGGAAATTTGTCAATCAGCAGTTCGTGACGTTGCGCCTCCTGGTTCAACGGAGAAGCACACTGACTATGAACATGGCATAACTGAAAATAACAGTGCCCACAATCTTGTTATCGACGAGCAGAGAAGTGGGGACAAAACAATTTGTGATGATGCTATAGAGGATATAGAGCTTTATCTTAGTGAGCTCGAAAGATCAGCTGCTTCACGCAGGAGATGCTAGACTCAACATAATACGATTTCTATTGACTGTTTATTTTTCTTATATGTAGTTTTACTTGCTCCAGAGTTGTTGCTCCATTTAGCTATTTCAATTTTCTCTGTACATTATTTTTTGATTAGTTTTTTCATAGTTCTTCAGATCTTTGTATTGTGAATTAACCTTCATATAATGGAATTGCTGGTGCAACCTTCTGGTAAGGGGCTAAACTGCCTGCACTGCACTTTGTATGATGCTCAAGAGCAGGAAATTACAAGGCATTTATTTGCAGATTGCCAATGGATAACTATTGTGAGAGCTGAGGTGCTACAATGGGCTGGAGATATGCTGGATTGCATCAGGAGAAAGAGTTGGAAGATGATTCAAAAGTAGATAGTTGTTGCTATTTTGTAGGCTCTCATTTACCGCACTTGGAGAGAAGTTGGAACTTATTCAAAGGAACTGCCAGATAGAATGTATTTGCCTTACTCTTATAGTAAAGCTCATAGATGCAGAGGGTTCTTACATAGATTACAAATGTTATTAGTGCTGCACTTTGACGTGTGAAGTCCACCGCACTCTTCCTAGAAGGTGGCCGGTAATCATAAACTCAGAGGTGTATTTCTCTCTTTGTTTGTTTGTTAATGGTACTATTTACATTGTTACTGAAAAACATATGCATGTGTTTTTGTGTGTATTATATTGGTTGTTTCCATGATCAGAATGGTGGTGCTTTAGGGACACTCAAAAAAGATCAAACAAGTCTTATTGTCAGATAAGCTTCACTTAAATGACAGAATTGCAAGGACTTAGGCAGACATTAAAATGATATGTTTTTGTTTACATGAACTAATTCTGGAATAGGGATTCAATATCGTAGATAGATTTTTCAAACATGGTCCCTGATTCTGCTTCATTGATTTTCATATCTATATGGATGCAAAAGTTCATATCTACATATCTGATGCAAAATTTGCTTTTGCTGATTTTCTGTCGCTGCTTCATGTTTGTAATATTTTAATACAGAGTCTGACTTAAGTAGGTACTATGATAGTTCTTTTACTCTTCTTGCTTTAATGCAGCCTCTCTACCTCCCTCCACGAGGTAAGGATAAAGTCTACGTATGCTCTCCCCTCCCCAAACCTCACTTGTGGGATTTTACCAGTATGTTGATTTTGTTGTTACTTTAGTTACTGTGCAAATCCTCTAAACCAAAGTTGCCTTTATCGGTATTAAATGTGAATTTCCATGATGACTATGTTCTTAGTAAAATCTTCACAAACTAGTTCATTGGTTTCAAATCATTTAGCATTTTCATGATCGGAGATAACTGAGGGGAGGAGGTGAAGATTGTAGATTAATTTGCACGTGGTGATAGTTACATGTTGATAAAATTTGTCATGGCCGGTGTTATGACTGTTAAACTATATATTGACAAAGATTGTATTAGAGGTAGCTAATGGTCTTGACATATTGAGTCTCCCATATCATGTCTTGTAAATTAGCTTTACAGTTAAGTCAAACATATTGAAAATATGCTTTCAACAAAATGTAGAAATTCTTAACTATTTAAATGAAAGTATTTTGTTTATTTCATCACAAAAATATGTAAAGGGGCCAAAAAAGGGGGAGGGGGTGCATTCTTGTTTTTGCACCTGAGAAGCAGGACACGAGATAAAAGGGAAAATGATCAAATATGCTACTGAGCTATCACAAATGCTCATGTATACCATCAGTTAAAGTTCAGCTCATTCATGTCATCGTCGTTACAAAATCGGCTCATCTATGTCATTATTTTTTAACTGTGATTTTTTAAAAACAACTTTGCCACGTGACCTCTAATTAGAGGTCCACGTAATTAAGTAAAATAAATTAATATTAATTAAAAACTATGAGATCCATTTAATATCCGACCCATTTAATATCCGACTGACACCCATTTAATATCCCCACATTGTCTTCCCGCTATCTCAAATAACCAAAAAATCCAAAAACCCTTAGTCCAACTGATGAAGTAAGATGACATAGTTAGTCTTCCACAGAGAGGTACGGATGAGACAAGGGTCCATCAATTTTCTACTGCAGACTATTCTACTCCCTTTTCACAAATCAGACTCAATTTATCTGGAGTCATCAGCAACATGACACAAGAGACACATAAGACCTGTTGCTCCGGCAACCTGCTTCCACTTCCGAATGCTTGCACCAAAAGCAGCCCCTTCTACAACACCAGCAGTCAATACATTGACCTGCAAATGTAAAAGAGATCTTATGACTTCTGTGTGTAATAATACCCATGGCTTATTATTGAAACAAACGCAATTAGTAATAAATTGAAAAAGGTACTGGGAGACAAGCTTATAAGCATTACGAAGTCCATGCAAATGTAGATTTTCTTTGGATCAGTGCATGTTTATTAGTCTTTAATAAGCACTCCCAAAAGAATATGCAATTTTCATGAATTATATGTACATTAACTGCTGAATGCATTCCGCAAAGGGGATTACTTCTGTTGCTCGTACACTGGCTACAAAAACATTACCTCGAATAGGTCACTTATATAGAGAAAAGTTCAGAGATTGTAATATCTTACAAACCCATATAAAATAATACAAAGATATCACTTATTCTTACAAATGATGCTTCAGCAGCTTACTTCATCAGTTGGACTAAGGGTTTTTGAATTTTTTGGTTATTTGATCTATAGTGTGGGAAGACAATATGGGGATACTAAATGGGTGTGCGTCGGATATTAAATGGGCCTCATATTTATTAATTAATATTAATTAAAAATTACACAAATATACAACTTATGTTTCCAATATTACAGAAAATCCCAACACCCTAAACATATTATAAAAATCCCAACATATATACAGAATGCTATGTATATGTCAGCTATGTTATGTATATTAATAGAGATAGAGAGTAAAGTAATTAAAAAAGCGGGAGAGAGTGTAATTACTTTCAAAAGGGTTGGTATTTATGTTATTTATACTAATATTAATTTATTTTACTTAATTAAGTGGACCTCTAATAAGAGGCCACGTGACAAAGTTGTTTTTAAAAACCACAGTTAAAAAATAATGGCATGGATAAGCTTGTTTTGTAACGGCAATGACATGAATGAGCAAACTTTTAACGGATGACATAAATGAGTCATTTCTGATAGTTCAGTGATATATTTGAGTTTTTTCCAGAGATAAATAGTCTTTTCTCTTAAGTTTCTTTCTCTAGTGACCGTCGCTGCACGGTTCACCTTAGATGGGAAACTTAGGAACTAATTCTGAGGTTTCTCTAGTGACCGTCTTTGCACGGTTCACCTTAGATGGGAAACTTAGGAACTAATTCTGAGGATTCAAAATGTTCCAATTTTCCAATTGAAAATTTGAAGATAGAGTTTATGAGTTTGTTGATATTATTTGTTAGGGAGTGATTTACCCCCAATGTGGGACTTCTTGGTGCGAATTCGAGTTTAGTTGAGTTTAATGTGGGTACCGAACACGGGTGAAAAACAAAACAATATTTGAATCGCCTCGAAAAAATTCAAATTCGGTGCCAAATTGCAGGCCACTATCTCTCTATATATATGAGTTTGAATTGTGCCCTAAGATATGATATTTGGTAGATTAGCTTGAATATTACATTAAATGATTAATGACGATACAAATTCAAACTTTTTTCTATACAAAATAATAATTAGTGTGTTTTTGTAGAATGTTTTAAAATAAGTTCTCAAATCACATTATGAATTAATAAAATACTATTGGGTGAATATATGTCCTAAGTAGAAGGGCTGGCATAATTTTTTCGGTGATATCCAGGAATATATGTCCTAAGTAGAAGGGCTCGCATATTTTTTTCGGTGATACCCAGCATAAAATTACCAGTTTTACGTTGACAGTCAGCCAACTGCAATTGTACTCTTCTATCAGGGATTAAGATTGAAACCTCCTCCACGTAAAGTTCAAGTAATATTAATATGTACCTAATGGTACAATATGAATCTTACAACAAGTCATATTTTGTTTTTCTTAGTTCCATCACAAGTTCACCTGTTTAGCGTTAGCAGGTAGCATACTGCAATTTTCTTCCTTTATCAAGACTTAGAATAAAAGCTCATGCACGTAAAGTTTAAGTAATACAATACTTGTTGTGTTAAATCCCTAATTTTTATATCAAATGTTTAATAGCAATGCGAATTCAAGTGTTTTCTACAAAAAAAGAACTCCCCCGCCACCAAAAAAAGGAAAATAATGATAAGTGATTTTTGTAGAATGTTCTTAAATAAGTCTTAAATCGCATAATGAATTAATGAAACGCTATTGAGTAAATATATGCCGTAACAAGAAGGATTGATATTTTTTGTTTTATTATTTCTATCACAATTCACCAGTTTTTTGTAGTCAGCCAACTTTAATCTTCTTCTTCTATTGGGGCATAGGACTGAAAGCTCATGCACGTAAAGTTTAAATAATATACATTGTCATCTGTGGCGGAGCCACATGTATTCAAAAGGTGTCAACTCACACCACTTCAGTGAAAAAGTATACTATGAAGATTTTTTATATATATATATAAAGATACATAGTATGTGTAGAATTCCAAAATTTACTTGTACTTTTACATTTTTATATTTTTAATACCTCTCAAAAAAAAAAATCTTTGTCCTTAATTAGTCTGTCAATCTAAGCAATTTCATATTATTAGAGTATATTAACGGGTTGTAGCACCCGATTTGTCTTAAATTTTCAAGATTTCAAATTACACATTTTAAAGAAGTTAGTCTTGTAGATGATCTAACAGTGTTAAATATTGATTACATTGACTGATTGATTTTTAAATCACAATTTTACTGGTAAAACACTTAGTTAAGTCCAGTCTGCATTATGTTAGACCACTTTTTATGTCATGTTTTAAGAATGTGCTTAGTTAGATGAAATATTTGCAGTCCTTGTAACAGTAACTAGTTGGCTTTGTGAAATTTTGTGATTCATAATATAGAGCTTTTTACTTCAGTAAGAAGGTTTCACCTGTAATGTAACTGCTCTTAACAAGTTCTCTGTGTCTAGCTTTCACTTTTGCCACTTGGTTCATATTATAACTATCTCTTATAATTTTATCATTTTAATAAGAGGCTAAAAGAGGTTTGTGTGAGAAATTGGAACACCTACTGAATCTACATCCAAAAGTTCACCTTTACTTATTAAATATATTGCTTTGAGAATATTCATCTCTTCTGGATATATGTTTCTGGGTCATTCAGTGCTCCCATCCTCATTTCATTTCATTAGTTGTCTTCCTTTCTTCCTCTTATTAGCGAAGGCAGTTTTTTTTTTTTTTTGCAGGGATAGAAATAGATGATGATGAAGTTGCACATTTTGTGGAACATGTTTATAGGGATAGTGACAGGATTATCACTTTTGAAGAATGGAGGAGTTTTCTTCTACTTTATCAGCATGAGGCCACCTTGGAGAATATTTACCGATAGTACTGGGAGAGGGTATGTCTTGTAGATAATTATGAACAGGCTGTCATACACGAAGGCATCAGTAAGCATGTTCATGCAGCTAAATATTTGATTGCTGGGGGTGTTGCAGGAGCTATCATCACAGCTCCCCTTGATCTGCTAAAGGTGATTTTACAAGTTCAGACAACTCGTGTTTCTATTGGTTCTACTGTCCGAGAAATATGGAAGGATGGTGGTGTATTGAGGTTTTTTAGGGGCAATAGACTAAATGTGATGAAGGTTCACCTGAAAGTGCAATCAAGTTTTACTCATACGAAATGTTAAAGAATGTTATTGCTCGTATCAAAGGTGAGGAACTGGGTGAATTGGAGCTTCTGGACGTCTTGTGACTGTGGGCATGGCTGGTGCAGTAGCGCAGACTTCTATCTATCTATCTCATGGATCTTGTTAAGACTCAGTTACAAACTCATGTAAGTGAAAGTGGAGATGTGCCCAGCCTGGGAAAACTATCAAAAGAAATATGGATTAAGGAGAGGCCTCAGACTTTTTATAAAGGGTAGGTACCATCTCTTCTTGGAATTATACCTTATGTAGGAATTGATTTGGCTGCCTATGAAACATTGAAGGATTTTTCCAGGATTTATATTCTACATGATAGTGGTATAGCTTATAAATCTTCAACTTCAACTAACTTATCTTCAACGAAGTGACATTAGCATATTTCTAACAATTGTATTTGATATACAGAAGTTGGCCCTCTTGTACAGCCATATATACTTTATGTTTAAGAATACTAATTCTCCCTTTATAAATTATTTGGTGATGTGATATAATTGTGTATTGTGAGATTGAGACATTGTGTGTGCATCTTAATTTCATTGGGCATTGTGTATGTTTCTTAATTTCATTGGGACATTGTGTATGCTTCTTAATTCCTTTAGGGCATTGTGTACTTTTCGCTTGAGCATTGTGTATGCTTGTTGATTTGATATGGGACATTGTGTATGTTTCTTTTGAGCATTGTCTGTTCTTGTTGATTTGATATGGGACATTGTGTATGCTCTCCTGAGTATTGTGTGTACTCCTAATATATTTGGCGCATTGTGTCTGTTGCCCGAAACTACTAGTGTTGGCTAATTACTTTAATTACAAATTATGATAAGTGCTCTATATGAATCGTATTGAGGTATATGGTTCCTGATGAACCATTGTTGGTCTCGTTGGTCATCTTGTTATGATATAATTTCTGTGTGTAATAACTTTACGTTCTTGATTTTATTGTATTTTTAATACTTGTCCTAGGAGTACTTAATGAGTCAATGATCTTATTGAGTTATATTTTTGTATAGCTCACTCCTTACTCACATGTCTGCAGATACTACCGCGCAAGATGAAACTAGTGGATGACGATTTCTTCGTAAGGATTCTATTGCTAAGGTGAGCCTTCACATTGTTCGTAGGGGCTTTCATTTCAGCTTTAGTTATTTAGATTATATTTCTTTTAATTGGGGTAGCATGCCCAAAAGTTGAACTCATGTAACTTTATTTTAGATGCTCCATAGTCTTAGTGTAGGATTTGGGATAGAGAATTAGTTCAAGAGTGATTGTTTAATTTATAGTTTTTTTGTTGAATTATTATTCGTTATTTATTTATGCGTTTGAGTTGCACCTACCTTATCTTAGTGTTTATTAACTGGTAAAGTATTAGGACGATTGGTTCTCCCGACAGGCGATGTTAACGGGTGCTAGTCACGTCTAAAAATTATTTTGATATGTGACAAAGTTAGTATCAACTCCTAGGCTTTAGGTCCTAGATCATGGAGCAGTATTTGGTAGATTCTTGTTCATGGGTATGTAGATGTCCATACTTATAACCTTGAAGTTACCGAATATCTAGTATGTTTCTTCTTTCATTCATCAATCGTGCGCTAAGATGAATCGTGGTTAATTTTCTTAATGTCCTTTTCACAAATGGCTAGGATAGACATATCCTCCTCTGCTAGATGGCATAATTGACTTTGAAGTTTTTAGTTATACATGTGCAATTGAGAGCAAGATTGATTACTAGAAATATGTTTGCATTGATGTTGGTTGAGATTGAATTGGTTTACATATTGGGATTACTTTATTTATAATGTAGATCTGTCATTTAAAAAAAAATTGTGTCGATGGAGAAAAAGAATGACCAAATGTTATAAGTTATAATTCTGCATAAGAGCAACTTATTTAAATTGGAGGTTTTAGGTATAACTTTCCATTTTGAGTATGACCAGAAACAGAAAGGAGTGTTATAAGAAAGTAAGAAGAGTAATAGCTTACTCATGTTTAAGTTGTTTGTCTTAGTGGTGAAACATAGTTTAAGAATATTGTGTGTATGTTCCTAAGCTTAATGCTTCTTTAAAAAAAATATGTTGATATAATTAGTAATGTTGTGATAGTGATGTCATGGGTGTGAACCTAGAGTGTGAATACATACTTTAAGAATGTTGATTATGAGTATGATAATGACGCTTCAAGATGTTTAATATGTTTATGGAGCAGATCCGTGGTAAATATATTTATGAGAGTGAATAGAAAACTTAAGTCGAAGAATTTATGAATGAATATGATTAGAGGTTGATTTTGATACTCAGTACAGAGGGGTATGACTAGTTATTGAAGTATGGAATAAGATGTGAGTTATGTATATTGCCTTATACCGCTAAATAAATGAATTGTAAAAGAAATGTGAGTCAATGAATGTGGAGATTAAAAAAAAAGAATCTGAGTACTTAGATGTATCGTTTGTGGTATCTTTCCGAGTGAGGGAGCCTACTATTATTAAGAGGTCTATTGAATACGTGTGGCCACAAATCAAAATCATGATGCACTTACATATCGTTATAACTTTGAATAATCGATCTTGATGTTATCTTTTGTTTGGACTCGAATCATGTTGTCTTGCATTTGATTGTCAAGAAATACTATTGAATTTTTCATTTCAATTGAGCCTAGTATTGAATGTTATAAATTCAATTTGTAACCCAACAGGCTAATCTACCTCGTTGATAGAAGTTCTGATAATGTTGGGGGCTACTGATAATTTTTTATAGTGAGTAAAGGGAGATCATTACAGTTATAGGGTTCAATATATATACACTTGTGGTGGTTGACTTAAGGAGATTCGTACTAAATAAGATTTAAAATATTTTCAATATTCTGTACGTTTGAGATTTATAAATATGTATTGAGATCAAAGAAATAGAGCTAACATCATATAGTTATATAAAGTAATACGCATGTTGCCCGACAATATTTTGAACTGCTTATATTTTAAATAGGAGGGTTGAAAAGAAAATATTACCATGGTAAACATAGTTATCTCTGAGCAAAATCAATGATAATTTTAAAAAATTGATATAGAATTTGTGGTTAGTCTATACATTAATTTTTTTTCTAAAAAAAATGTGATTGTAGCGAGGATAATTTTGATAGACATATTCAGCTACTGAGTGCTCGGAGGATAGAGAAATGGATTGTCAACAAATGTTATGAGAGGGCAAAGACTAGCGAAATTGAACACCTAGTTTAGTTCATATTGAGTATATACGATTCTAGCCTATGTGCTGATATATTTCAAAAATAGTGCAATTGCACTAGATGCTTGTGTTTTCATGTGTGATGAGATTATAAGTGCATGCAACTTTTATGTAGGGGTTGTATGGATGTATTCCAATGATGTCGTACATGAGTGTTTAGGGGTATAAGAATGTATTATTATACCACCATATGTATGATCAAGATTTAGAGGCATAAGAATGTGTCCCAATGTCATTTTACGTGAGGGTTTTACGTAGGGATTTTTAAATAGTCAAATGCTAACACATGTAAGTATGTAGGAGGCGTTCCACTATAGGAATGTGATTGTGATACTCATATGTGTTCTTAAGAAAGGAGAAAATAAGAGTATTCAATATCAACACTACCCGAATGAATATATCATATTGGGTGATTTGTGATTAGCTACTTTTGACAGGGGTTGTACCTCATCTTTGTTACTAACTTGGTATGCAATTTTTGTCCTTGAGACATTATATAGGTACTGGTGTCATTTTTAGTTGTTGGTCCCAAAATGATATTAAAAAAAAAGGGTGAACTGAGCTTAGTATGTTGGTTCAAATGAGAATTCCATGAAGTCAGTTTGGATATCAATATAGACTTGTTTTACCTTCGAGATTTTTGTCGTTCCTTCTACTTTTATTGCACGTGTCTAAAGTTAGATATATGTTTGTGATGATAGCTAAAATAATTTTTTTTTTAAATCTAGCCTAAGGAATTAAAACTAGATAAAAAATTTTGGCATATGAGAAACATCCATGATATTGGTAATAGAATTTGCTCAACACGTGAGTCGGAAGAATGCTTCTCAAGTGAAAATTATGATTCATAAACTATGTAGTGTGAGATCTTATGTGATGTTTGGGTTGTTCACTAGATAAGTTGCTTGAACACCAGAAGAAAATGTTTTAGAAAGCTCTAGGGATCAATGATTATTTTCAAGCATGCATAGCTAAAATTGATTGACCATTGTTCAATTAAATTAGTTTAGAGATATTATGTGTATAGAGTTGACAGAAATGTCACTACCAAAGTGTGTATGGAAAGGCCATATGGTTGTTTGGTAGTTCCGACATAATTCTTGACCTATTCGAGGATGAACGCTATATTAAGTGGGGGAGAATATAATAACTCAGACTTTTTAATGAGGGTTAAATGGGTAATTTTGCCTATGTAATTAATATTAATTACGAGGATTAAAGTTAGCAAGTCAAATGCTAAAATCCATTCCCTTTTTCAGTTTTTTTTTTCACATTCCAACTGTAGAATAGTAGAATATTAGGGGTTTTTCTAATTCTTTTATTGTTGGATGAGAATAAGCATCATAGAGGTTTTGTGAATTTCAAGAACGGCTATAAAGAATTTCGTAGGTCACAATTTGATTGATGACAACCTTCAGGTATGTATATATCAGTACTTGGAAATTGTAGCTACGGATCCTTACCTTTGTAATAGTTAAAAGAAAAGGAAAGATCTCTATTTCTTCTCATAATAATCTAATGATTGGAAGGAGATGATTAGATAATGATCAAATTTTCATAGAGATGAATTGAATTTGGAACTATATGAAAATAGAAGGGTAATATTAAAGGACCATCATGTTACCGAAGTCATTGTTTCACATAGTAGCTATCTTTATTTTTGTTGGAAAAACAAAATATAAAGCTTCGGTTAATTGAAAATTTTAATTGTTGAAGATGTTATGTTTTGAATGGTTACACAAATGAGCAATTGGACTAAGAACTTGATTATTATTGGTGACTTGATCTAAAAATTTAGACGTTACCTCTTAAAAGATTTTCATTATTTTAAATCCATTTTGGTGTAGTTTGAGGTGATTTGAATTTATGGAAGCATAGTTGCGATATATTGAGAAGGGTGCTTGGATTGTGAATTTGAGGTAAGTGATACTTTAAGTTTTGGTTCTTGTTTTTCAAAGTTATTTTAAAATATGTTTTTATCTACCCGATCCATGTGTTGGAACGAGTTTGTTCTTGGCAGAATCGACTGGTTATGTGATATGATTGTGTACTGTGAGATTGAGATATTCTGTATGCTTCTTAATTTCATTGGTCATTATGTATGCTTCTGAATACCATTGGGGCATTGTGTATGCTACTTAATTCCTTTGGGGCATTGTGTATTCTTCTCTTGAGCATCGTGTATGCTTGTTGATTTGATATGAGACATTGTATATATTTTCCTTGAGCATTGTGTAAGCTTGTTAATTTGATATGGGATATTGTGTATGCTCTCCTGAGTTTTATGTATACCTCTGATATATTTGACGCATTGTGTATGTTGCCGAAACTCCCGGTGTAGGCTAATTACTTTAATTACAAATTATGATAAGTGCTCTATATGAATTGTATTGAGGTATATCATTTTTGATAAACAATTATTGGGTCTCGTTGGTCATCTTGTTATGGTATAATTTCTGTGTGTAGTAACTTTACATTCTTGATTTTGTTGTATTTTATAATACTTGTCCCAGGAGTACTTAAAGTAGCGAGCCGGTGATCTTACTGAGTTATATTTTTTTATAGATCACTCCTTACTCACATGTCTGCAGATACTACCGCGCAAGGTGAAACTAGTGGGTAACGATTTCTTCGTAAGGATTCTATTGCTAAGGTGGTGAGCCTTCATATTTTTTGTAGGGGCTTTCGTTTCAGCTTTAGCTATTTAGATTATATTTATTTTTATTGGGTTTGCATGCCCAAAAGTTGAACCCATATAACTCTATTTTAGATACTCCATGGTCTTAGTGTAGGATTTGGGATAGAGAATTAGTTCAAGAGTGATTGTTTAATTTCTAGTTTAATTATGAATTTTTATTGAATTATTATTCGTTATTTATTTATGGATTGAATTTGCACATACCTTATCTTAGTGCTTATTAGTCAGTAAATTTTAAGGACGATTGGTTCTCCCGACAGGTAGTGTAAGCAGGTGTCAGTCACGTCTAGAAATTATTTTGAGATATGACAATTTTCTGCAGTCTAAGAATACAATTTATATTCAAAATAATAATCCATAAACCTAAAAATAAGCAAAAAGATGTGTTGAAAATACTAAACTCCTAAAGTCTAGAAAGTACTAATTATCCAAAATTCAAATAGAAATCAACTCTTAATTAAAAAGGCTAACTAGAAGACTAAATATTAATAAAATTACTGCAGTAAAAACTTTACAATTCTAAAATAAATAGTCAACACTATGGCTCTCCAAGAGGCACAATGTCGCATTCCATTAAGGACTCACTTTCAGTGGGAGTTCCATCATTAAAAGTTGAAGAAGATTGTCTGTAAGTTCAATCTGTTCTAACCTCATTGCTTTTTTCAGAAAATTCACAACCCACTGGGCCATTTATTATTTATTTGTGTCCTCATGACAATCTCGGTATTTTTCTCAAAGTTTTAAATCGTTTTCGCTTGGCTGTCCATTTAACTTCAATGTTTGGGTTCCTCCACTACAAGTATCGTGTGCTAACATCTGACTCAAAGAGCCTCAAAAGTATATAGAGGCTAGCATCATTATTAGTCTGTCTGTCATAGTTTCTCCAAGCATGATTCACACAACCAGGCATATCTTGATTGAATCCAAATTGCGTCGATACTCTATGTGGGTTGTACAACTCTACACATGAATCCATCCCAACTAATTTAGAAGCTTGAATAAATTGAGCAAATGTCAACATTTCTCTTTCCATATTGGGTCCGACAACCACATATTCCTTTCTTTCCTTGTAAAATTTATTGATGTCCCAATCCTTCACAGTATCAATTGTGTAAGGATGCCACCAAAAACATTCTTCTGCCAAAGATATTTTATTCCTCAGATACACACCTTCTAGTTTTTTCACCTTATGTCATCTAGCTACTCTTGTGTAACACCCCGTATTTAGCGCTTGAATAAAAATCATTATTTCTATGCGTAGATGATCCAAAAGCCATAAATTGAATGTAAATTTTCCATGTTAATCAATTATGTAGTGTGAAAAATTAAATGATCTCTCCGTCGATACAAGATTCACCCAAATCCAATACCCGGGCAAGATTTATGGTTAATTTTAGTCCTAGTCGAAAAACACCGTCATTTTGGTACTTGACGCGTCGCGAAGGTGGTCTATTTAACAATTATCGAATTTCAGTAGCCTAGCTTGATTGTGGCACGTCGCACTAAAGTTTCAGTTCCCAACCAGTGGGACAACGCGATGGCTCCACATCGCGGTGATCCCAAGAGTCTCATTCGTCATTTTTCAGTGAGCCACCGCGATAGTGGTACGTCGTGGTGGCTCATAAAATCGGGCTCCTAGATATATTTTATTCCGTCTCATTAAGGGTATGTTGGGTAATTTTCACCCTCCTTATCAGTTTAAACATGGGATTTTTCTCCCAAGTACCCACAATATTCATATTTTTTTAAAATAAATTTACAAGAAACTGTCTCTAGGGTTTCAAACTAAAAACCCAAATATGCTAAGATTTCACCGTGGGTTTTCAACAATTCTTCGAGATTTAGAATCCCCATTGCGAGGGCTACAAGAAGCACCCATCAATTGTTCGAATAGCATCCCTAAAGTACGAGTTCATTTGAGAGTCATAAATTAAGGTACGCAGGGTTTTCCTAAAATCTCATGGGCATAGAAATCATGATTTTAAGAATGAGGTTTTGGATTTATGAATATAATCATATTTTAGAAGTTTTGACGGTATTGCTTTGGTCTTTAGACCTTCCCCCATATTGATTAGAAATTGTATATATATGTAAGCACACGTTTTAAAGATTGATAACTGAATTGAGATCATGACTCATGAAAAATCCCTCTCTTGTTATGATTTTCCTTTACTCATGATATACTATGGATTGTTTTGAAATGCATCTTGAAGAGCATGATACAAAATGTCTTGATTTATACTATGACTTGAATATGATTTTTTTTTAAAAAAGAGAGGGTTATTCATGTTGATAAATGTTGAATATACATATAATGAAAGAGTGCATGGTTTTGCCAAAAGCACATGACCACCATATGTTTGAAGAATTATTGCATAGTTTTGACTTATGTTTCGAAACATGAAATCATTTCATGCTATTGCAAATGTTATGTGGTCTGAATTGAGTTTTAATGAAAGAATTATGCTTAATGCATTATGACTCAGAATTAAGACTTGCAAGTCTTGGTATGATGATACCAAAATAGACAATGCCATAACAGACTCAGACAAACATAGAAACCAGATTTTCATGAATTAAGATTTCAGGATGATATATGTTTAGGAATAGATAAAATTGGGCATAATGAGGTGTTATATGGTCTCCGGAAGAAGGAATGAGTTCAAACAACTCATTGCCCAAAATCGTGATTTGCCGATCTGGGTATATTATATTACGCTGGCCTAGTGCCCTGTGGCGTATTAGACTCAGACACTCCAACCCTTGCAGCACACTTGGGTTGGAGGCTTTCCCGCTGAGTCAATGGTGGACTCCATATAGCTCGTGGGGTTTTAGACTTGTAGGGGTGTACCACCTAGCTCAGAAGTAATACGAAGATCACAAATTGAATTGATAGAAAGGTTTTTCCGATTATCAAAATGATGCTCATGTATTTTGAAAACTATTTTATATATGATATTTGGACAAATCGCTCTCCATTATTTTATTTATATAAAAGCTTTATTTTTAATTACATTGCGTAACAGTACATTTGTATTGACCCCCTTCCTCCCAGGGTCTAAAGCTCAGTTCAAAGGTCCTGCTAGGCCGTAGAGTTTTTAGACAGCAGTGATGTGTGCAGTTGGTGAGCTTTTTTTTATTTCAGAAGGCCTATGTATTTCAAATTATGTTATTTGTTTTGATTTAGGTCCACTGGGGGCCTTGTCCCAGTTTCAGATAGTTGTCATTTTCAGATGTAGTAGAGATTTCGTAAACTAGTTTAGATGTTGTGTAGTTGATATTGAATTTTATTTTTCATAGTTTAATTGAACTCAGAGTATGACCATTTTTCCGTAATGATTTACAATTCCACATCTTCTATTACAACTTATGAATATTGTGCATGATTACCAGAGAGAGAAGGGCGTCCGAGCCTTCATGGTTCGGGATGCTCATCAAGACCAGGGCCCCAGTTTGGATCATGATATCTTGGCTCCCCAGAGTTGGTGACAAAACTAGGCCTAGGTTGCAATTGGTAAATCTCTCCCATGCTTATAGCTGAACAAAATAAAGAGGAGTGTGAATGATAAGAAGCGACTCATCTTTAGATAAAGGTACAATGGATTGTTTAAGCAAGTTTAGAAATGTGAATGCTCATGTGTTTTGAAAACTATTTTATATATGATGTTTGGACAAATTGCTCTCCATTATTTTATTTATATAAAAGCTTTATTTTGAATTACTTTGCGTACTAGTACATTTGTATTGACCCTCCTTCCTCCCAGGGTCTAAAGCTCAATTCAGAGGTCCTGCTAGGCCGTAGAGTTTTCGAATAGCAGTGATGTATGTAGTTGGTGAGCCTTCTTTATTCTAGAAGGCCTATGTCTTTCAGATTGTGTTATTTATTTTTATTTAGGTCCACTGGGGGCCTTGCCCCAGTTTCAGACAGTTGTCATTTTCTGATGTAGTAGAGATTTCACAGACTAGTTCAGACGTTGTTTAGTTGATATTGGATTTTATTTTTCATAGTTTAATTGAACTCAGAATATGACCATGTTTCCATAATTATTTACAATTCCGCATCTTCTATTATAACTTATGAATATTGTGAATGATTACCAGAGAAAGAAGAGCGTCCGAGCCTTCATGGTTCGGGATGCTCGTCACAGCCAGGGCCCCGATTCAGGTTGTAACAAACTAGGTATCAAAGCACGGTTCATGGTCCCAGGGTGTCTACAAAATTTTATTGGGTATAGTCTCGTTTATGGGTCTATAGCACGCCACACTTATAGGCAGGAGGCTACTAGACATTTAGGAATGTCTCTCTTTCTTCATGTTCTAGTTCGTGTAATAGAGTCAGAATGTTCCTCTTTCATACTCTAATTTTTTCTATGGTGTCGCCCATATAAAAGTAACAGTCATCCCAATTCTTTTCTTATTCTGATGTTCTCATATATGTCTCATTATTAGGGTGATTCAAGTGCAGAAGTTTAAAGTCTTAATGACATGGTTCTTTCTGATTGAGCCATATAAGATTATGAAAATTTTCAAGGACTTGTGAAGATTTCGTTAGTGCCTCAGAGTGTATTGATTCTAGTGTGAACATTGATTCTGATGAAATCGTGCTTTTTAGCCTACGATATTGAGTGTATTCAGTCCTTTTCAGAATTTATGTTGCTGACGTCATGCTTAAGGAGGGATGATGTATAGCAGAATATTGGAACTGTATTTCCACCTGAATAGCAGTATAAGTTAAAGTGTTGTTGTTGTCATGACCTATTGGTAATGAAATTAGACCAAGAAGCTGGTGATATAAAGTCACAAGGTTAGAAGTCAGAATGAGGGTGACTTTTGTGTAAATAAATATTTTAGTTGAATAACCGATGTTTGAGGATGATTTACCCCTTTATAGTGATAGACTAACGTGGTAGCTAGTAGCATTTATGGATTGTATAGTAGTCTATGGGGGAAGTGTTTGACTTAGATTTCCATTCATACAAAGTAAGATATCCATTCTTATATCATTGATTATTGTGTATCAAGTTTCTATCTCTTGTAATCTTGTTATCATTGTGTTGTTGAAACTCAAAGTCTAGTGAAGCTGTGTGAGGCCTATTTCGATACACTAGCAACTTACTGTCCATCTTGTTAGTTCTTAGTTTGGTTGGAACTGGGGGTTTAGAGGTGTAATGGCAAGAAAAGTGGTAAGGGCAATTTATTAAATATATGTATAGCCAAATCTTTTGGCATGAGATTGAGTTGGTATTAAAGTGATACATCCTAGTATGTTAGTTTAGTAGAAGGTAGAGAAGGAGTTATTAGCTAAGGAGAGTTGTTATTTGCTCAAAGTATGAAAATGACTAGATTAGCTAGTAAGTTATAATTATAGACACAAGGTTGTTTGTGAAATTTGAAGGTAGTCTAAATGTACGCTTGGGTAAGTAAGTGTGATATGAGAAAGTCGTATAAGTAGATAAGGTTGTATGGGGTTATAATATAAGATTAAGGTTGACCATGTCTATTATGTGACTCTACCCCCTTGACTTTCTTTTCTTTGGTAGTTGCAAACTTGTACTACTTGTGAGAAGGTATGTTGTAGATTTTGACGCATAGCAGTGATGTTATGAAGGTGGATGTGATTATTTCTTGGTTAATGATACTAGTTTTATGGAAGCGATCTAATGGGCTTGAACAGTGCATGCAAGAGCTTAAGTTTATTTGATTCGTAATGAAGTATGATGTTATGTGTATGATGTAGAATTATGTCCAAGGTGATATGGAGTTACTACATTTTCTAAGACTATTACATGTTGCGTGTGGCTAGTAGACATAGTAGTACCGTTGAGTTGCTAGGTGAAGAAAGACTAGTTAGATAATATATGATGTCCTTGATAGCTAAGTTATGGAGTTATGATTAATGATGCTGAGCCTTTTTGCATAATCTTGATTCTCATAGTAGAGAGATATAAATTTGGAGTCGTGATGCTAGTAGACTATAACAGAAGTGGTGTGGTTCGTCAAAAGTTTGGAGATATCCATGTTTAGTGTTAGGAGAACCTAAGTTGGTGGATGTTTAAGCTGTTATATGATGACTTTTGGGACTATAGAAACCTAAGGGTTGAATCTTAGAAGGAGGTATTAGCATTGGTTGTTATACATGAAGATACTGCCTTATAGGGTAAGTTTAGTTTTATGTGTATTGTTATATCCCTGACTCTAGAGTAAAGTGATTTCAGTTTATACCAGAGTGTATATAGTGGTTCACAGACTTAGAGTAGGGGCTTAAATCTAAGGTGGAGATGATAGAACGAGTAACCAAGTCAAGCTTCCAGATGATAATAGATGTGCCAGTAAGTTGTGGAATTGGTTGTGAGAAAGAATGATGCTCAATCTATTCTTATTTCAGCAGTTTACTTCAGATATTCTGATGCATACTCATGCTTTATATTTCAGCTTCATGATCATAGCTCGTGTTCATGCATATGATAAGGAATCATTTACTCTCCTAGTTCCTAGTATGATGAGTTCTCGGTTTGTTCAGCAGTCAGAATCACTTTTCGTGAGTTATCAATTCCAAAAATTTAGGTCATGTAGTTCATGACTCTTGTGCACATGTGGTACTCTTACCAATCAGTGAAAATTCAGATTCATATCAGGTACGTCCTCATATTAGATCTATTTAATGAGTCTATTCCATGAGTGCTCTATTCCTCACGCCTCAGTAGTGTATCAAGTTATGCTTAGTACTCCCCTTATGTTTTGGATCTCGATATTCCAATTTATAGTGATATTTTCCCTTAGGTAGAGATAGTGATGATGGACAGCTGTTTAGATGGGAAAGAGTCAATATTTCTTGTTGATGAAAGATGGTTGTATGCTTATTTGAGTTAAGGCAGTAATTATGGAGTAAGATTGGGGCCGAGTCTTTGATGCCTGTCAAGGTTAGTTAAAGTTTTATGTGTTATATTTGGGAAAAATTATTGTGTGCTTCATTTATGTAAGCTTTTAAGTTTGAAAGAATTTTGAGGTGAAGTTTTATTTATGGTTTGGTTAGTTGAGAATATTTGATGTGTATAATCTGAGTAGTGCAGGGAAGTTGTTATGGATGGAAGTAATAGAGATTATGAGAAAGATGCTTTATGAGTATTTGTTTAGAAGTGTATATGTGGGTATGAAGATAGGCTTGAATATTATGTCTGTATACATGCGGATGGATGCTTTGAGTATGTGTGAATGTCTAATACGAAGTTGAAGGTGAGTGTTTGAGTGGCAAAAAGAATTAGGCATGAGATGAGGAGTTATGAAATGCAGGGTGTACTAAATTTATGATTCAGACTAGTACTACAGTATTATGTGGTGCGTCTTGTGATTTTGAGTTAGGCTTGAAGATGATAAAGGGATTTAGTAGATGGAAATATCAGCGAATATCACGGCCATGTGAGAAAAAATAAGTGGAATCAATGATCATAGTGTTTAAGGGGAAAGTATAGTTGAGAGAATAGTTTAGAAGTATGGCTAATCTTGAAAGTAAGAAGTTGCATTACCTAAGGTTTGGTAATTCTATCCTAGTTTACAAGTTATTTGTCCATATTCCATGCCATAGAGTAGTATCATTGTCGTAATTCCTTAGTTGAATGTTTTGTGTAACTCATATTAGAGATTCTTTGCTCCCTAATGCTAGTAGGACTTCTTTAGAAAGAGTGTTGAAGAGATACTGTTGTTAAGTATAAGTTTTAAGTCAGTATAGCCAGCAATTCAGCTTAACAGTCAAGCAGACAAGTTACTGCGGTTTCCTACCTTTTCAACCAGTCCTACTATCCGAAGTCCAATACTTATGACCATTCCTAAAGAAAATCTATTCCATCCGTGTAAGCTGCGAACTCAGTTCAGTCCAAGCATCATGTTTCAGATTCAGTTATCCTAGTTATATTTTATTCCGTCCCATTAAAGGTATGTTGGGTAATTTCCATCCCCCTTTATCAATTTAAACATGAGATTTTTCTCCCAAGTGACCACATTATTCATATTTTCTTCAAAAAAATTTACAAGAAACTCTCTCTAGGGTTTTAAAGTAAAAACCCAAATATCCTAAGATTTTACCTTGGATTTTCAATAATTCTTCGAGATTTGGAATCCCCATTGCGAGGGCTACAAGAAGCACCCATCAATTGTTCGAATAACATCCCTAAAGCACGAGTTCATTCGAGAGTCATAAATTAAGGTACACGGGGTTTTCCTAAAATCTCATGGGCGTAGAAATCATGATTTTAAGAATGGGGTTTTGGATTTATGAATATAATCATGTTTTAGAAGTTTTGACGGTATTATTTTGGTCTTTAGACCTTCCCCCAAATTGATTGAAAATTGTATATATATGTAAGCACACTTTTTAAATATTGATGATTAAATTGAGAGCATGACTCATGAAAAATCCCTCTCTTATTATGATTTTCCTTTACTCATGATATACTATGGATTGTTTTGAAATGCATCTTGAAGAGCATGGTACGAAATGTCTTGATTTATACTATGACTTGAATAGGATTTTGAAGTAAAAAGAGAGGGTTATGCATATTGATAAATGTTGAATATACATATAATGAAAGAGTGCATGGTTTTTCCAAAAGCACATGACCACCATATGTTTGAAGAATTATTGCATAGTTTTGACTTATGTTTCGAAACATGAAATCATTTCATACTATTGCAAATGTTATGTGGTCTGAATTGAGTTTTAATGAAAGAATTATGCTTAATGCATTATGACTCAGAATTAAGACTTGCAAGTCTTGGTATGATGATACCAAAATAGACAATGCCATAACAGACTCAGACAAACATAGAAACCAGATTTTCATGAATTAAGATTTCAGGATGATATATGTTTAGGAATGGATAAAATTGGGCATAATGAGGTGTTATATGGTCTCCGGAAGAAGGAATGAGTTCAGACAACTCATTGCCCAAAATCATGATTTGCCGATCCGAGTATATTATATTACGCTGGCCTAGTGCCCTGTGGCGTATTAGACTCAGACACTCCAACCCTTGCGGCACACTTGTGTTGGGGGCTTTCCCGTCGAGTCAATGGAGGACTCCATATAGCTCGCACTATTTTAGACTTGTAAGGGCGTACCACCTAGCTCAGAAGTAATACGAAGATCACAAATTGCATTAACAAAAAAGTTTTGGTGATTATCAAAACGATGCTCATGTGTTTTGAAAACTATTTTATATATGATGTTTGGACAAATTTCTCTCCATTATTTTATTTATATAAAATCTTTATTTTGAATTACTTTGCGTACCAGTACATTTGTATTGACCCCCTTCCTCCCAGGGTCTAAAGCTCAGTTCATAGGTACTGCTAGGCCGTAGAGTTTTTAGACAGCAGTGATGTGTGCAGTTGGTGAGCCTTTTCATTTCAGAAGGCCTATGTATTTTAGATTATGTTATTTATTTTGATTTAGGTCCACTGGGGGCCTTGTCCCAGTTTCAGACAGTTGTCATTTTCAGATGTAGTAGAGATTTCGCAAACTAGTTTAGATGTTGTGTAGTTGATATGAATTTCATTTTTCATTGTTTAATTGAACTCAGAGTATGACCATGTTTCCGTAATGATTTAAAATTCTGCATCTTCTATTATAACTTATAAATATTGTGCATGATTATCAGAGAGAGAAGGGCATCCGAGCCTTCATGGTTCGAGATGCTCGTCACGGCCAGGGCCCCGGTTCGGGTCGTGATATCTTGGCTCCCCAGAGTTGATGAAAAAACTAAGCCTAGGTTACAATTGGGAAATCTCTCCCATGCCCATAGCTGAACAAAATAAAGAGAAGTGTGAATGATAAGAACGGCTTATCTTCAGATAAAGGTACAATGGATTGTTTAAGCAAGTTTAGATCCCTATAAATGTTAGAAAATATAGCATGGGCAAGTGCCATTGAGTTTCCTTGATAAAGATGGCATGTAATAGGGATAAGTGCTTGTATTATCGTCGCAGAATTTTTGTGTGAGAGCACAAACCTCGACAACCAAAGGGTAAAAAATGCAACATGCTCCAAATGGTCATTACTACCTTTTCCTCCAAAGAACTCTATCCGGGAATGATGATATGCATTGTTATATTTATTTATACTTTTATAAACCCCCTTAAGACTTGTTTCCATTTTAACATACTCTTCGGTCTTCAAATTAAAGGGTTCAAAATAGAGTGGCCTAAGGTGGAGAAACCACCCAAAACTGCTATATCTTCCAAAGTAACCATTGATTCTCCCCCATAGAAAAATGAATGTATTAGTCTTCATACACCATCTCTCAGCCAGCACAATAATCAAATTATTATGAAGATGAATCTTGAATGTTGAAGATAAAATAGCTTCATAGATTTCAGCTTTTTATTGGTATAAAGTCTTTAACTTATCAACCCAATTAGACCATCCATTCATTTGCATAATGTTAGGATCGATTAGCAGTTCACACACACTAAATCTATGGAGAGGATAAAGAAAACTAGAGAGAGTTCTTAAGGAGAGAGAGAGGTAATTTCGTGGTAACACTCGTGGGTAACCTCCACGGCGGATGGGCTATTTATATTAATGACTTGGAGTATGTAAAATTACACAAAGAATGACTTGAACCGCGTAAACATTAATATATAACAGTACGTCACATATTAATCAAGCTCCACAACCTAACACAGAACTCCAACCCAAAACTGAACTTTTAGTGAACTTGTTATCAGTTCTTGAATTTTGGGTCTTGAAGGGAGTAATGGGAGATGTTTGGTAGAAGGTTTGGGAAATGGGAAATTTTGGACAGAGGGTACTGTTGATTCGAGAAAATGGGCAACTCTAAAAATTAGTTTTACTTATTTATCAACAGGTGAAACCATCATCTCCTCTCTTACTTCCATGTGTGTGCATTTTTCTGATGAATACACCATTATTAGTTGATGTGTAGAGAACAGAAAAATTATAATCAGGGAAATTTTTTGCAAGTTCAAAAACGTTATGATAGGAAGAGGAAGCTAGAAAGGAGAATTGGGTTAATCTTGGGTTGGTTACAAATGACTCTAAGATCGCCTCTATTTATAAGTGCATAGAGATGATTCTAGATACAAAAGGTTTTGTATATGGCATGAAAAATGAGATGCACATGTTGGTGCATTTTAATACTAAAATTAAATAGCATGATAGTTGATGGATATAAAGTGAAGAAAGTGGTGTCATTATATTTTGATAACTCTTGTAACTTCTTGCACTTTATTTGTCCATTATCTACTATATTATATTGTGTCTTTAATCTTATTAGTTAGTGATAAGAATGTGGCCATAAGTTTCTTGAAACTTCTACCATTATTCTACCTCTTTATCTATTGTAACTCATATAACATATGAAACCCCTTAAACATTTATTTTCCTCACTTTATATCCACTACTTCCTCCTTTAATAGATGAAAGAATATTACACCTATATAAATAGTACTTTCTTCCTTGTGTTGAAGAACATATGAAAAGAGATGAGTGGTAGTACATACATGCAGTAGTGAAAGAAAAAGTTGAGACAATGAAAACATTCTAATTCTTTAACTATATTCACTATACAAAAAAAAGAGTAATTATATTAGTTAAAGAGAGAGTTGAGACAAAGAAAATATTATAAGTCTTTAACTATATTCACTATAAAAAAGAGAGTTTTATATGTTGAAGGAAGGTGTTTTTAAGGTGGAACTTTGGACTATTCAACTAATCTGGAGTTGCTTGAGTTGTACATCATTGATGGGTTGTTGTATCCTGGAGGAGACAAGTCAAGAGATATACTGTTGGATAGGTGTAGATTATGTCGCAGTGGGCTTGAATCTCCTTAAAGAGAGCGAGATATCAGTGCCTTGGCAAAGAAGATGATTATTTTATTTTCTTCACTTTTTATATTCTCAACTGTAATTTGTTATTGTGGTATATTACACCAACATCACAGTCATGCATTAAAAGTTCCAGAAGAGACAAGAAAAGGGTCACAACAGATACATTTTCATTACAAATAGTTTTTCGTGAGAGGAAGTATAGATGTAGCACTTAAAAGGCAAATTCATAATTAATTCAATATTGATTTAGTTATAGCACTTAAAGGGCAATATCAACAGCTTTAGTCTATATTTTTTGTTGTAGTAACAAATTCACTAAATCTGTATGAAATTTATTCATAACTCAGTTAATAAAATAGTGTTTGATCATAAAAATTATTTCACTTTAGTGAAAATTATTTTTGAAAAAGTGAATACAAGTAAACTTATTTTCACTTTCTTACTTCTATTTCTCTCATAAAATATCAAAAACAACTCTAATTTATATTCATGACTAGATACAACACTAACTCCAATTCCTAAAAATTATTACTTTCATGGCCAAACTGGGCCTAATATTTGATGTCACTATTATAGTATCTGAATCCATAGTTCCGATATGACTCACTAATCTCAAATATCATTCACACTATAACCTCTGAAGAGCTTCATGACTAGACGTATATACATACATACATATATATAGACACACACACACACACTCACTAATCCCAAATATCATTCACACTATAACCTCTGAAGAGTTTCATGACTAGACGTATATACATATACTAGTATACGTATCCGTGCGATACGCGGGTAAAAACGTATTATTTAAAATAATTATAGATTGGAATGTCGTATTCGAGTATAATAAGTAATTGTAAATTTTTGTATAGTATTAAATTATTTAAATATTTGTTATTGCCTAAGAAATAATAGGGTAACGGTTGTAATTAAACTTTTGTGTTGAAATTGTAGATACAAAAGTGATCATTGAATTTTTATTCCATTGTTCTGTTCATTAATGGTATTAGAAACATTATTATATAGAATAACGTTATTAGATATTTTTTAAAGATAATGGCATGAATATTTAAAATTATTTATAAAAGTCACCTGAATGTTCATATTTTTAATGTAAGGCATAAAATATAAAATTTTATAAGTTCAGTGACAAAATTTTTTCTTTCTTATTAAAATTTAATTTTTTATGTTAATCATATAGATTTACAGTATTATCCCTATGAATTTAATTTATTTTCTTAATTAATTATATTGAAAATTATTTTTTCAAAAAGGGTTTAATAATGACCAAATAAAAGTAAGATTCGTATATAAAGAGTTGTATGTGGGCCTTGTGAAATATTATTTTGTAAAACAATTACAATGTGTTCTGTTTTTCAAGATATTCAATATTTTTAAAGAAAAATTGATCCAACATTTTAATGTAAAACCCAGCCTATAGTAAAATCTGAAATTAAGGTCCAACCCCAAAGTACAAAATATCTAAAAAAAAAAATATTTGCTTAAATAGATTAATCTAGAAATAAGTAGTACTGTTGTCAGCCTTTTTTGTCTGAATTACAAAATGCTTCCTTTTCACTTTCAACTTTATTACAAAAACTCCATATTCTACATATTTTGCAAGAAAAAGATATGTCACTATTTGAAAAAAAAAAAACTGAAAGGACGAAGAAGCTTTATAATTTTGTACTTAGTTTCTTCGACAGAGTCTTGGATGTTTATTTTAGGAATTATATAGATATATGAAAATAATCTCTATTTTTCAAGTTGATAGCTGAGTTTGATATCTTTGTAATTTCTGGCAAGCTTCATTTTTTGGGATTATCAATTTCTTTTTTTAGATTTGTACATGCAAGTGAAATGTTTGATTTAATTTTGTTGATTTGTAGCAGATGCAGGAAATTAATCTTTGTTTGTCTTCAGATCTAATTTTGTGGTCTTTTAAAGTCTGGTAAGTTCTCCTCTTCCTGCGATATTATTTTTCATTTACAATTGTGAACATGCAAGTTAAATTTTTTTTTTTATTGTTAAATTTTAGGAGAAGTTGAAATATGAAATTAGTTTATTTCAGTAAGTTAACATTTTTTTGATCTCTATAATTTCTGTTATGGCTTCCTTTTATTCTGATCTTCTTTTCATTTATGATTTGAACATTCAAGTGCAATTTAGATTTGTTCTTTTTATACAAACATGCAATTAAAATTCGAGATTTGATGCAGCTGCCCTGAAAAAAATATAGGATGGAATTTTTTTTTAATAATATAAGATTTGGAGTTATATAATGATGTTAATGGAATCTTCTTATTCAATTTATAATTGTTTTGATGATTTGATAGCATAACTTAAGTGATTCTACAAATAGATGATGGAATGTGCAATTCTTCTTAATTTTTTTTCTGTTTTTATTTTTGATGTCATTTTGATTGTCTTTTTAAATTGCCATTTTGATTTCTTAATTTTTCATGATGTTAGATTTTTTTTTAAAAGTGTTGTTTTAGTAAGAAATTTCTGGATATTTCAATTATTTGCTTTTTATCTTGTTGTGTGTTGATTAATATGTGTATTTGTACTTTTCATGTAATTTAGTGTTCTGTTTCGAGCTTACAGTTTCCTCTATATAATTTAATGTTTTTTCATTTAGCTCGAGGTTATCCCCACAGAAACAAAGTTGAGGATAACTTGTGAAATAGATCTATTGTGGTGTGGATTAGGCGCAGTAATTTTATTAGGAAATAAATAGTTATTAAGTAATAAGTATTTATTTTTAAGTAGATTATTTCGTGTATATTATTGGTTAGTTTAATTTTCATTTTTCTCTTCTCGACTTAAGATGTTTTATTAATTCATATTCTAAATTGGATATTATCGTAATTAAATTATCTAATGCTTTAGGATCTTCGTTAATACTATATAATCTTTTGTATTCTAGGCATAAACTATGTAGTTTAGTTTCGATATCTTGTAATGATTTATTCTTTTCGTAAGATGTATTTATTAATTTGTGTAGTTTATTATTTTATTCTATTGAAATTTTAGCAATTTCTGTGTAGTATTTTATTCTAACTTTACTATATTCAATGCGTAGGTTTATGTTCTTTATCTGATTAACTAGAATTTGTTGTTCATGTATAGATAATTTTCCATCTGTATTAAATAATTTTTTGTATTTATTAAATAAATCATTATCTGTATCTTCTTTTTCTAGGTTTGATTTTATTTTAAGTAATTTTTCTTCTAGTTGTCTTTTTTCTATTTCAAGTTGATTTCTGTAATTAACTTCTTCATATATTCAATTTTGCTTTTCTCTAATTTTTTTTTTATATATTCTAACATTTATTTATTCTGAATAGTATCCATCTGAATCTAACTAATATTGATGTTCATAATATATTTGTAAGTTTTCTATACTGTTTAATAATTCTTCCTCTTCATAATCTTGTAATTTTTCTAATATTATTCTCTTAATATCTATAATTTCTATATCTCTAAGTATGTATAAGATTAAGACTTTAAGATTATCTATCATTTAAAATTGACTAAATATTTTATTATAATATTTTGTAGTTGTTTGTTTTAATCTTATTAACTCTTTTATATTTTTACTAAGAAATTGTATATATTTTATATTTATTTTTCAAAATTCTAAATATACATAGTTTATCATAGTTAATGTGTATATAGATATTTATAAGAGTAATTAGGTAAGTGTGGTATGTAATTTATTCTAGCTATATAATCTTTACCGAATATTTTTTCTAATATGATTTTCTTTATATCTATTATTCCTATATCCCTAATCACATACAAAATAAGTATTTTAAATTTATCTACCATTACATTAGATAAATAATTATTCATTTTCATAAAATTGCTCTTTTCAAAATATTTCCTTCAATCATGTACATAACAAAATATAGTCATCTTAGATTACTATATACTAGATTATTCTTAAATAACACGTTCTTCGGTCACTATTAGCATGATAATCTGGATATTTTTTTCCTTAAATAGCGCCTCTACTCTGGTTACTCTCCACCACGGCTTCTTGTCTCATTGGTTTCACCTTTAGGATGACATAGTTCTTAGGGATTTTTCTCCTTTTCCACTTTGCTAATAAACTTCTTAACGTATTATTCTTCGAATAATTCTACTATAAAGTAACTAACATGAATTTATTTTATCATATCATGATTGTTGGGAATTATGAATTTAGCTATTCATAATCATAAATAAATATACCTGTTCGGGTAGGTTTGATATTTCTAAGGTTTGTTTCTCCATAGCTTTTTCCATTGAAATATACCTGTTTTTTTTAATAATTAAGCAAAATATTTGTTGTGGACAAGAGAGAGTTTTTGCTTCAACACATGAAGGCTTGCTTTGCAATACCTTCGGTTCATCTTATTTATAGACTGAAACTTTACAAGAGTATTCACGTTTCTAAAATTATCTACCTAGTTTACTTTACAAAAAGTCTCCTAATAAGACAAAAATTATTAATGCCTAGACTAATAATAGTCAAAAGCCTATACAAAAGGTTTCAATGATTTACGTAAAGCAAATTGGTGAAAGTTTACATGTCGCTTTCACAATTTAATAGCTTGTCTTCTATTATTACTCCATTGATATCTTCTCGTTGTCGTATCTGCTGCTTTTCCATATCTCCATTATTGCTTCTTATCTTGTATCTTCCAGTTGGCGTTCTTATCTTCTTGGTTGATTTTTCTTCTATTCAGCTGAACTTCTAGGATATCATTATCTCCTCCATTACATTTTGAACATTTATGATCTGGATATTTATGTCCAATTGTCTTGCAATATCTGGTTAATAATTCTTCTGAAATAAATTTTTCTCTGATAGCTCTGGCGATAGGTTCCGTCTCTGGTTTGAGCAACGTCAGAATTCATTACCTAATAGTTTCCATATCTGTTTCTTGTAATTCCTTTGAATTTGAATATATTAGTACATAATTTCTTGAATAATAACTCCATATGGGATTTTGGTTACGGTATGTGTTTGCTAGCTCTTGTAAAATTGTAGATAGTCCGATAATCCTCTTATTCGCATAAAATTTTGGTATCTCAATTCTAGGTATTTTTGGTTGTGAAATAATATCTTGTGGTATAATCATATCTCGTGTCATTCCTATCTTTACAACTTGTATGGGTTTTTTAACTTCATCATATAATATCTCTACTAGTGCCGTGTAAATTTTTATAAAAAATAGGGTACCTTTGATTATTCTTTTAAAAATGCTAAATGCTTCATATATTTTCGGTATAGTGGATATCTCATTTTCGTCAGAGGTATATACAGTACTGAGCAGTCCATATTCATAGCAAGTTTTAACTAGACTTGGTTTGGTTTTAGGTAAAGCAATTAGTTTATTATATCCGGTCAATTTTTGGGTTATATAGTTTGTATCTGGTTCTTGGATGTTTATAGCTCTAGGGTTAGTATTTAAAAAGGTTTGTACATTGTAGATATTTTCTATATATGTTCAGGCTGTGTAGTTGTAAGTCTTTTTGTCTTGGTTTAAACTATCTCGGTATGTGGTAATTTGTGGGGGTATAAACATGGAATCTTTTGATGTATTTGGTATATATGGTTTATCAAATAGCTTGTTTAGGTTCATATTTGTGTTTTTCCTAACTCTTTGTAGATTGATAAATGTTATGGGTTTTATGGAGTGTCCCATCATCTCCTTCTAGCTCTAGAACTTTAATGTCTTCTGATCGACATAGCTCTGCACACTGCTGAGTTAGCTGATTTGTAGCTATAGACTTCGGTTTAAATTCATTAGTCTTTAGCTTTTTTATTTCATTATCCATACTGTCCACTTTCATTGAAAGCGTAGTTAGGTGTTGAATATCTTTTCTAGAGTATCCTATTCTATTATATCAGTCTGTGTAGCTTTGTCTTGATATGTAATCTGCAATAACATTTTTGTTAGTACTAATTACTTCAATTATAAATGTGAAATTTAATATATTCAAGACTAGTCTCCGAATCTCTTTTGTTGTAAATGAATTTTGTATTTTCTTTGTTAACCACCAGCGTACCTGTGTATTATCTGTTCGTACAATAAACTTGTTATATACAATATATGGCTCAAATGCTAACAAACATTTATATAATGAACATAATTCTTTCATATTTATTTCCCATTTTATTTCTATTTCATTGAACGTACCTGAGTAGTATCTACAATGGTGTTCTAATTTTTCTGCTTCATATCTGTATTTAAGTACTCCTCCATAACTACATTCACTAGCATCTGCTTCTACTATATATATAAATTTTCTATTTTCATATGAAAATTGTAGTTTTGGTAATTCTTTACAAAGTAATTTTATTTTCTGAACTTGTTTTTTATCTTCTTCATTATAGTTATATTCTGCATCCTTTTTTAATTTTTTTTGTAGTGGTTTTAAAGTTTCTGCTAATTTTGAAATATATTCTCTTACTTGGTTTACTAATCCTAAAAATGATTGTAATTTCTTTTTTGTATCTAATTCTTCTTTCGAATTTATTAATTTTTGTACTATATGTTGTTGCATTTTTACTCCACTCTTACCTATTTGTATTCCTAAAAATTCTATCTGATTTTTCATAATTTAAGCTTTCTTTTCACTTAGACTTATTCCCGATTTTTCTATTATATCTATAAATTGTCCTAATAATTTTAAATGTTCTTCTTTAGTTTTTGTATATAATAATATATCATCTATGTATACTATACAATTAGATAATTGTTTAAAATAACTATCCATAAAATGTTGATATCTACCTGGTGCATTTTTATATCTAAATGATAATACATTCCATTCATAAAATCCTTGTTGTACCGTAAATGCGGTTAATTCTTTAGATTCTTCTTTTAACTTTAAATGGTAAAATCCTGATTTACAATTGAATTTACTAAAATAATTATATCCCTGTATTTGTCTTATTTTTAATATCTTATTTGGTATTGGATAATTATATGTCATAGTCTTTGCATTTAAATTTCTATAGTCAATAACCATTCTACTTTTTCCTCTTTTTTGTTCACTATGTTTATTTACTATAAATGCTAGACTATTATATTTACTATTACTTTTTTGTATATATTGTTTTTCTAATAATTCATCTATATGTATTTTAAATTCTTTTAAATCGTCAAAATTATATGTTAATGGTTTCTGGGTTATTATGCTATTTTTATCTATCAATTCAATTTTTATAGTAGTTTTATGTTTTTCCCATCCTTTTAATGGATCTTCACTATATAATTGTTCTAATTTTTTCTTAATTATTTCTATCTTATTTATTAAAAATATAGTTATTTCTTTTTTATTTATCGAAAATAGGACTAGTTCTATTGTATCTTCAGTATTTTTTATATTTTGTGTAATTTTTTCACTTCCTTTTATCCAATCAGTTTTCTTTCTTATTTTATTATTAACTCTTTTTGCTCTTACTTTCTGTTTACATGGTGTTGTAAACCACCAATCTGTTCTAGTTATTATATGTGGGTATTATTTGTCTAAAAAAGGCATCCCTAAAAGTATATCTTTTGATGTTAGTTCATAATTATAAATTTCTTCTATTGTTAATACCTTATCCCATACTTGTATTTTTACATTCTTAGCTTTATAAGTAATTAAGCTTCCTTAAAAGTATATCTTTTGATGTTAGTTCATAATTATAAATTTCTTCTATTGTTAATACCTTATCCCATACTTGTATTTTTACATTCTTAGCTTTATAAGTAATTAAGCTTCCTTCATTATTAAATCCTTTAACTATTATTGGTATTTTTAATTTATCCTATTTTCTTTCTGGTACGCAATTATATCTACATAAATTAGCTTCTGCTCCTGTATCTATCATAGACGTATAATATCTACTGTAATATCTTTCTTCTACTATCTTCATTAATACATATATTTTCATTTCATGTTAAGGCTCTTTTTAAGAATAATTTCTCTCTGTTATATGTTAAGGTTAATTGTGTATGTTCTATATTATATGGTTTTACTTGTTCTAGCCATTTTATTCATAATATTATGTCTGCTTTTTGCATTTCTTCCTTTACTTCAAATTCTATTTTTATTTTTCTAATTTCTATTATTATTTTCTTTTGCTATATTTTTATTATTTATTAAACTTCTTGGTAAATCTGGGCATATATCATTATCAGCTTTTATTTCTTCATTTTTTACTAGATATTTTGCTATATAATTTTCTTCTTGTCCTATATTTAAAAGTATTAAATATTCTTTTTCATTTATCTTTCCTATTATGTAATATTGGTTTAAATTATTTGTTGAATTTGTTTCATAACTTGTTCTTTTTGATGAGTTTGATGATTCTGTTTTTCATCAGCTATTCTTTTCGTTGTACTTATTCTATCATTTATTATTTCTAAATTTTCTTCTATATCTATGTCTCTATAGCTATAATCATTATTATCTATTGTTTTTACAATTTGTTCGAATGGACTTTCTATTCGTATTTTGTTAATCTTATTTTTCCCTGTTATTTTATGTTTTGTTGTTAATACATATAAATTTTTGCATCTTGCTGTAAATATTTTACTTCCTGGGTCAATTCTATTCCTGATATTTTTCAATATAATACTAATGATTTATCTATATTTTTATTTGTTACCGCTACTGAATAATTTGCACTTATTATAAATTTAAATTTTTGGTATATTAAATTTCCTTTTATGGCAGTTATTATGCTTTTTTCTATAGGTTTTATAATTCTATCATCTGCTAAATATAATTCTATTGGTGTATCTATTCCTTCTCTAAAACATGCTTTTATTAATATCTCTGTACCTCCAAGGTGTACATATTTTACTGGGTCTTCTTTATTTTTTATATCATTTATTTCTTTATTAATTATTCTTTTTGTTACTAGTGGTATACTAGCTTTGCCTTTTGCATATCTACAGTCTATTACATGTTACTTTTGGCTTACTACATAATATTCTTCCTTTTTCCTAGTAAATATATTTCTTATTGTTGGTATTTTAAATATTTTTTCTACACTTAAGTCTAATTCTTTTCCTTTTATTTCATCAAATATGTTACTGTCAAATATTATTTTTTGGTCTGTTCCTTCATCATTTAAATATTCTTCCTTTGTTATTATTTTTATATCTTCTTCAATCATTTGATTCATCTATTTCACTATCTATTTCATTATCTGTTTCATTTTCTGAAATTTCATATATACTATCCTCACTTTCTAATTCATAGTCTATATAATCTATCTGCATATATTCTGTATTTTCTATTTTTATTTCTGATATTTTTTTATTTTTTGGATTTTTAGGTAATTTACAATCTCTAGCTAAATGTCATAATTTTCCACAATTATAACAAGTACATTCTTTTATAGATTTCTTTTTTCTATATGGTCTTTTGTATTTATAATTTTTTACATAATATTTTTTTCTTAGTTTCTTGTATTTATATTTTGATTTTTTATATTTTTTATATTGCTTATATCTTTTTCTTTTCTTATAATATCTTTTTCACATCCGAATTGGGGTGCTATTTTATCTTTGCAACATGCTAAATTTCTTATCAATGTTTTTTCTATTTTTAATTCTTCTCTATATTTTTCACATAAGTTTCTATACCATTGTTGTAAAAATTTTATTCTTGCTCCTAGAGTATCTACTATTTTTTCTTCTTCCCAACTCTTTATTATTTTTGAACTAAATGGTTCGGGTAATTTATTAAAATATAATTTTCTTATTTCTTTAATTTCTTCTATATTATATGCTCCTTTATAATAATATTCTTTAAATGCGCAAGTATATTCATCTATATAACACATATTACATATTACTAATTTTAACATTAAATTTCTATTTGTATCTTTTTCTTCATTTTGTTCTTCTTCTATTGTTGTCATACTATCAAATTCATCTTTTATAGCTGTTTCATATTTTTTTAATAATTCTATAGGTGTTAGTTTAGTTGTTGTTGATGATGTTCCTTCTGTAGGTTTATTAGTTCCTAATACCTTCTTGCTATTTTCAGTTAAATTTGAAAATCATAATTTCACTGTTCCTGTTAGTGTTCTTTCTATATATTCTGGTGCATCTGTTATGTTTATATTATTATCTAATAATTATTTTGTCATATATCCTATCCATAATTGTATTGTTTTTTCTATATCTATTACATAGTCTAAGTCTAAAAAGTTATGATTTTTATTAACTATTTGTTTTGGTGTCCATTTGTTATATTCATTCTTTAGATTATATATTTTAAACTTATTCTTATAATATGTAGGTTTTCTTATTTCTGATGTTCTAGGTATTATATTTTCATCTTCTTTTTTATCAAGAGTATTTATTTCTGTGTTGATATTTTCTAAGTTTTCTTCATTAATTACTTCTTGTTTTTCATTGATTTCTAATTTTTTTGTATTTGTTAATATTTCTATATATGTTTCACTATCTTCTGAATCATAATTATCTGTCTCTTCAACATCTATATTATTTATTTCTAATTCCTTATTTTTTATTTCTTTATTTTTTATTTTTAATTTTTCTTTAAATTGATTTGTCTCGTTTAGTAATTTTTGTTCTTTATCTTTTTCTTCCTTTTCTTTTTGTCTTTCTTCATACAAATCTTTTAACATTTGTAGTTCTTTTTCTAATTCAACAATCCTACTATTTTTAGTTTCTTCTATTTTTCGTATTTCTTCTGTAGTTTGTTGTTTTATTTTTTCTATTTCCTTTTTTCCTATCTATTTCTTCATCTTCTCTTTCTATTCTTACCATAGCTGTCAATTTATCTTCTAATTTTAATTCTTCTTTTTCTAACATTAAATATAAATGTTCACCTACTTTCTTATATCTTCTTCCTAGATTAGAAAATACTATTTTTATTTTTAATCCTTCGTGATTTTCATATATTTTTCATCTATTATAAATTCTTCTTTGTTCATTTTATTATGTCATGTTAATATATATATATATATTCTAAACTGTCTATTTGTGATTCTAATTTTGATATTTCATCTTTTTGTGTATTTATTGAATTTTCACTAACTCCGGCAAATATATTATAATGTAGTCTTTCTATTCTTATTTTTAATTCTTTACAGAAAATAGACAACGTCCTTTACACCTTGGAACTGTTACACAAATTGGTAATGAAGCAATTGTTCAAGGGCTAAAGAAGTTTAGTTAATTTCTTTTTGAGACTATATGTAATACCCCATATTTTTGGGCTAGACTTTGAAGCGTCGTTCTTACGTGTATTGACTCTAATTCCATGAATTTCTTTTGAATACATATATCATGATCTTTATCCTAGTGTATGAAGTGATTTCAAGGTGAAAAATATTCATAAAAATCACTTAGAACAAAGTTGATCTAAGATCCTTTGATTCGTCTTAAGTTTGATATTCAATTCTACAAGGATCTACTTTGAATGTGTATAACCTTTTAGATACGTAGAATTTTGCAGCTAAAGACCCACCAAATTGTATATAATAAAGCCAACTTTCCAACGATATCAATTTCGCCTTAATTCGATACTCGAGCGAAAAGTTATAGCCATTTTCATGAGAAAGGCAGTGAGGGTGCGTGATTAGCTCGCGACGCACGCTTCATCGCCCACCCCTATTTTACACTTTTGGATTCTGCATTTTTAAGGGTATTTGGATCTTTTAACTTCACCCAATGGGTCCATAAAATGGGATTTAGGGTTCCCAAAGGAAGAATTATCTCCTTTATTCACAAATCATCTCAAAAGAAACTATTCTCTCTCAAGAAGAAAACCCTAGCCTTTTCAAGATTCAAGCCCTTCTTTCAAGAAAACCAAGAACTCAAGTTTTCCAATCCTAGAAAGCTTTCAAGAAAGTTGTTTTCTTTCAAGATTCAAGTTTCAAGGTATGTTAGATGTTCATCCATGGACCCTTGTCACCCATGGAGTCCAAGAATCCATCTTTTATGTTTTAAATTATGAAATTACATGTTCTTAATTATTTATCACCATGAAACTTTTATGAATTTCTATTATACATGATGTTTACAATCTATTTTTGTTAAAAGCATCCCTTACACGTTTGAAGCATGAAATTTCATTGTTAAATCCCTAAGTATGGTCTTAGTATTGTAATCATGTTATTCCCACATGTTTCACTCATTTCCATGCTTAAGTCTATGAATTTTTTGCCATTCAAATTTCAAGTTAAGATTATAATTTGTTTCAAGTGGAATGCATTACAGTATGTTTTAAATATTGTGGTTCCCATATCATGTTCATGAGAATTCGAAATAAATCCTCAGTTTATGATTTTGTCATGTGATCGTGGTATCTTATCATGTTTAAAGTTTCCCATGTTAATGTCTTGATCCCCATGTGTTTGATAAAATGCCAAAGTGATGGATTCTGAGTAGTGATTCCTTATTATGGATCCCAATTAATTCATTTGGGGCATGTCGGTTAGATGATACCTCCCACAGTCTCAGTTTTAATATTTAGTAAAGGACATCATTCAGGTTCGCTTGACCATAGCTTTTAGTTATCAATTATTTAGTTATCAGGTTTTAGTATATCAGCTTACAGACTATTCCAGAATCACATTATATGCTTGATCATGCATACTCAGATTTTATAGTTTCTATGTATCTATGCATCAGTTATCTCATGTTATTCAACCAGTTAGTTATTAGTCTTGCTCAATCAGATTTTCGTATTTACACACATGTCTATTATTACTATTTTCATGGACAATTATCCCATGCATGTAGCCTAACCTCACCTCACATACTAGTATATTCAAAGTATTAATCACATACTCATTTCTTGCGCTATGATGTCTTGTATCATAGGTTCGGACGCTCAGGTTCCCAACCATACTTAGATATTCCAGCATGTCAGCAGCAACAGCAGCGGTGAGCCCTCATGTTTTAAGGACTATTTATTTTTATTGTAGTCTTTCAGATCATTAGTCAGTTTGAGTTAGTCGGGGTCTTTTCCTATCAACCCCTCAGTCAGTTAGAGGCTTTTCAGACAATAAGTCAATTTTGTCAGTTTAAATCAGTTTTAGATAGATGTATTCAGATTTGCCTTTTTTCAGTTGTATTATCTTTTAGCATTTAAAAACCTTATGACATTTTTAGTTATTTTCACACGTCTTCTTATTACCAGTATATCATTCAGTACTCACAGCAGGTACCAGCTCATTGGTTAGCTTGTGGTTTTTCAGGACCGTAAGCACTATATGGCGTCCAGGGTGTAATCTCAGGGTGTTACAAACTTGGTATTAGAGCCTAAGGTTTTAAAGTGTCCTAGGGAGTCTGAAAACCACATTGCTTAGAGTCTTGTACATGTGTGTGAAGCGCATCATACTTATGGACAAAAGGCTACAAGATGTTTTAGGAAAAGTTTTCCTTCTTTCATATCTCAGATCATGCTATAGAAAGGTCCTCTAAGAAATTTATACAGATTCTCATCTTGCTCTATTCATGCTAGCCCTGCCTTTTTTTAATGTAACAGAAAAAATCAAGCTTAAATCCTTACAGATAGAGATTTTCTTAGACAGTTCCCGCAGATAGTTGTGCGATTGTATGTAGTCTTGAAAGTATCCCATCAGTGCCTTTATATTCCAAAGTGTGAAATATATTATTCATGATTAATGAAAATCGTACATTTATCCAAAGTCAAAGTGCTTTTAGATCCCTCCTCTGAATCCTATGATAGCATATGACCTAGAGTTAGAACTATGAACCTAGAAGTTTAGCAGAGTAAAATGGGTATAGTATTATCTAAATTTAGTAGATTTTGCATTCATGGGGCTAGTTGTACGAAAGATGAATTAGTAAGCTTAAAACAGTGTATGCAAGAAAAGAATTTAAGTTTGTTGATTTAAAAGTATATGTTGTTGGTGTAATGATAATTCCCATGGTGTAGGGAAAATATAAGTTTAGAGAAGTGATAATTGTAGGCTATGATAAAAGTAGTATGGTTCATTGAAGGTTTAGGGATATCCATGTTAAGTGTTAGAATCTAAGTTTGAATCTTTGAGGATTGAGCTAATAGAAAGGGGAGTTAAGAATTCTAAGCTAGTCAATGGTTAAGTTGTTATATGATGATTGTTGGGGGCTATAGAAAGCCAGGAGTTGTATCTCAGAAGAAAGTACTAGCAGTGGGTTTTACATTATCAGGTGCAATCTTTCAGGGTGTTATTTATACATATTATTCTACCCCATATTCTATAGTAAAGTGGTGGCAGTTCAGTTTAGAGAAGTTGATTGAGTAGTTCCCAGAACTAGAATGATTGCTTTAATCTAAGGGGTAGATGATAGAACAAGTAACCAAGTCAAGATCTCAGACCCTAGTAGTGATGCCAATATGTGTAGAAAAGCAGTAGGAGTGGATGATACCCAACCCATTCTTATCTCAGGGCAAGTATAAGGAGTTTCATTTTGTTCAGCAGTAAGAACCATGTTCCAAGAATTTAGAAACTCTAAACTCAGATCATGTAGCTCATGACTTATGTATTCAAAATTTATAGTATGTTCAGTTCCAGTACCCATGCAATACTTTTAATGATCAAGAAAATTCAGATTTATGTCATATATGTCCTCGGTTTAGACCTCTTTAATAAATTTATGTCATTGATACTTTATTCCTCAGGCCTCAGTTGAGTGTCAAAGTTATTCTTTCATGTTCAGGTCCTCATGTCCTAACCTTTCAGTGACCTCTCCTTAAGAAATAATAGTAGTGATGAGTAATTGCTAGATAGGCGAGAGTAAATGTTTCTTGTTTACAAAACTTATTTCATCTTACTATTACATGTTAAAAGGGGTCCAAGACTTAGAAAATTTCACTAAGTGTTAGGACTTAGTCATTTCTAAAGCTCCCAAACTTTGGTGATTTTATTTTCCTCCTTCTCGGCATCGAAACATTAATTATAAGGTTGAATCATGATTGGGGTGCTCAATAGTACATCTCGAGTAAGTTTTGGAATTCTTGGACCAGCATAAGGGTGTTTTTGGACTTCCAAAATAGTAGCATCACCGAGATAACCTCGTATCGTGCGCCCCAGTACACTGGTAGGGGTACCCACAAGAGAGTCCGCAGTGCGTGCTCTAGTCTGATCGACAAGAGCCCGCGGTGCGTGCTTTATCACAGCCTCTTTAATTCCCAACCTTCAGTCATGTCATGGTTAGTTGAAATTGTATGTGTGTGTTTTCTTAAGGTAGTGCATGGAAGTTGTTAGTGATAGAGATTTGGAGGATATGAGGAAGATGCTTTTATGGGTGTTTCTCTAAAAGGGCATATGTGGTTACGAAGATAGGCTTGAATGTCATATTTGTATATGTGTGGATGAATGCATTGCACATGAGTGAATGTTTAGTAAGAGGTTGAACGTAGCTTCTAAAGTGGTAATAATTATTCATGAGGTGAGAAGTTTTGAAAATGCAGGGTGTATTAAATTCATGATTCATACTAGTATTATGCAGTTATGTGTGCATTTTGTAAATTTGTGTAGTCTTGAACAGAATTATAGGATTCATTTCAGCTCAGACTTCAGTAGGTAGAGTTATCAATGCTTATGTGAATATCTTTAGTAGCCTCAGAAGAAGTGCAGTAGTGAAGCAGAAGGTATAGTTGAGAGAGTATTTGAGGAGTATGTCTAAGCTTGAAAACAATAGTTGCATGGTCTAAGGCATAACAATTCTATCCTAGCTTATATTTCGTAGGCCTATGTTCCATGTTACAGAATTCTAGCCATATTACGAATTCTTTTTAGATATATTATTCAGAACATACCTAAGATCCTTTGCTCTCTAACGTTATTAGAACTTCTTAGAAAGAGCGTTGAAGGAATGCTCTAGTTAAATATAATTCTTCAATACGAATTAGTTCGTAAAGCCAGCAATCTAGCCTAGTAGTCAGACAGACCAGTTCCTATTATTTTCTATCTTCCGATCTAGCCTTACTATCTAAAGTTTCATGAATATAGCTATTCCATGAGGTAAAATATTTGCATCCATGTAAATTGCGAATTCATCTCAGTTTATGCATCATGTATCATTTTCAGATTCAAGATATTCAGTCATGATTCAGTTCATAAGTGTCCCATGCATCATCTCAGTTTTTCCTTACTATTTCAGCCAAATCAGTATCATTCGAGGGATGAACTATATCAAGGGGGAGATGTTGTAATACCCTTAAATTTTTCATGTACTAAATCTATGATCTTTCTATTATGAAACCAGATCCATCCAGAGGTAATGGTTACTCATAAGTTGACTTCCTCGTTTATATCTCAGCCTTATAACCATTCTCATGTCATTGCATGTATTCATGAAATCAGTTCAGTTCATGTATTATGCTCAGACTAAGTTATGTAGTCATGTTCCAAGTTATGCATGTCAGGAATATGATCTCAGATGCCATAGTACTCTAAATCTAACAAGTCTCATTGGAAGACGAATGATTCCAAGGGGAAGATAATGTAATACCCCATATTTTTGGACTAGACTTTGAAGCATCGTTCTTATGTGTGTTGACTCTAATTCCATGAATTTCTTTTGAATACACGTGTCATGATCTTTATCCTAGTGTGTGAAGTGATTTTGAGGTGAAAAATGTTCATAAGAATTACTTAGAACAAAGTTGAGCTAAGATCCTTTGATTCGTTCAAAGTTTGGTATTTGATTCTACATGGATCTACTTTGAATGTGTATAACTTTTTATATACATAGAATTTTGAAGCTCAATTCCCACCAAATTTTTGATAATTGAGTCGGCTTTCCAACAATACCAATTTTGCCTTAATCCAATACCCGAGCAAAAAGTTATAGCCATTTTCAGATAGTAGCAATAGATTCAGTAGTTTATTTAGATAGTCCTCAGTAGTTGAGCATATTGACCTCATCCAAACTCTCCAGTCCACATCTTTCTTTATATAGAAATTTCGTCGTCCTTTTTGTTTTGGAGGTAAATGTAAAGAGAAGAACTACAAGAAAGCAAAAGCCTAGTACTGGAAAAGCCAATCAATCTCTAGGATGCTTTTTAACTAAGTTGACATGGAAGAACCGCTGCAACCCGGAGGCACCCTCCGCTGCTGTTACAATGGGAATGCATCCGCCCTAATGGAAATGAGAGGCCTTATCTCTTCACTTGCTGCTTTCTTTGCTGCTTTTAGGGTATTTGGAAATAGATTTAGAAGTAAAAAAAAGAATAATTCTAACTCACTCATAACAACAAGAAGCCTGGGCCTCAAGGCCCCAAGTCCCATAGAAGATCTTCTTATTCCCGCCTCTGCCAACTACCGGGGGTGAAATGCCAGCAATAAGGAATGCTACTAATTAGGCTTAGGCCTGAAGGGAGAATATCATCTGTTTACCTGGGCTTAGTATTCTTCCTTCATCAGAAAAGGGAGGAATGGTAGTAGAAATAAGGAGTTACAAAAGACAGAGAAGCTCCTGGATCTAATAAGGAATAAATATGCAAGTGGAAGACCTGTAACATACCAGTAACCATATCAAGAGAACTTTCTTGATCTTATCATGACTGAAGTGCATAAAGTTAGTTTAGGCATTGCCCACCGGTGGCACTGAAGGTGTCACCCTGTTGATTCGGACCACCGGACTGAGCTAAGGAGCAATTGTACTGACCCGGGGATTTTCCTGAATGAGGACAATCTTTGATTCTATGGTTTGGATTTCCGCACCCAAAACATACATCACTGCCAGCTCTATAGATACCCTGATGGTTTATACCATATTTCTGAAAAAGAGGATTTATTCGAGCACTGCTGACACTACCCTGAGATTTAGAGCCTGGCACCCTATCTTTGTTACTATTTCTAAACATAGGTACTGGAGCACTAGGTAAGGATAGATTTGGAACTGAAGATTTTAAGCGATATTAGGAACGATAACCATCCTCTGTCTTTGGTTGAATGAAATTGAAGCTACATGTTCTAGCTCTCTTGTTCTCTCTCTCCTTACTATTTTCTTCTTATATCTATTGAGCATGGACCATGAGCCTAGATATGTCTACCTCCTTAATCAATATCGCAGTCCTGCACTCCTTAACCACACTCTTTGAAACCCTAGAAACGAACTTGCCTATTCTGGACCTATTGTCTACTACTACATGGGGAGCATACTTGGATAACTGAGTAAACTTGAGGGAATACTCTTTCACACTTATATTTCCTTGACTGAGATTGATGAAATCTAACACCTTGGCTTCTCTCATCTCTAAGGAAAAGAATCTATCTTTAAAGGCAGTAGCAAATTCTTCCCATTCTATGGGCTCTGCATCTGTGCCCCTATCTACCTTCCACTGCTTAAACTACGTATAAGCTACATCCTATAGCTAATAGGCAGCTAACTCAGCACTCTCACTAGAAGCCATTCCCATAATATCTGTGACTTTCTAAACTTGATCGAGGAACTCCTGTGGATCCTCTACAAACTTAGATCCTGAGAATAGGAGAGAATTCATTCGGGTGAAGTCCTGAATCCTGGCTGTAGCATATTGTCCATTGGGTTGGCCTGAACAGCAGTTGGCCATTCATTATTAGCTGCTATAAAATTAGCTAGAGTGGTGAACGCAGCTTGTCCAGGGGATTTTCCTGAAAGAGCTAAGGTGCTGACTGGTTTCCTATTCTTCTTCTGCTATTATTTTTGGGAGGAATATTCTGTAACAGAAGGAAGAAAATGATTAGACTTAGAGTTTAACTCAATCTTATGCTCACTCGCACGACGTGAATACTGAAAGAAGGGAAAGTTTTTCTAAAAATGTCTCATAGCCTCTTGTCCATAATGTGGCGCACTACATACCCATACACAAGACACTACTAGATGCGGCTTTCAGACTCCCTAGGACTCTATTGAACCTTAGGCTATAATACCATATTTGTAACGCCTCTAGTATGTACCCTAGATTCTACACGGTGCTTACAATCCTAAGGGGCCACAAGCTAACCCATGACTGATATCTTCTGTGAGCACTAAATAATAATACTGTAATAATGTAAAAAATAGGCTAAAATGCCATAAGGTTCATTATCTGAATACTGATAAAGAATAACAACTGTAATAATATTTGAAAAATTGAACACCATCTGAACTAGTCTATCTGAAAAGCCTCTAATTGAACTGTCTAGAAGTGGAGTTGATGGGACAAGCCCCCAACTAACTTCAACTACTGAAATACTAGAGCTAATGAGAATGCTAAAATAAAAATATATCTTCAATAGATGAGGACTCACTACTGAATTTACTACTGCTATCTGAATCTGTCTATGCGCAGTCAGGAACCTGAGCGTTCAAACCTATGATATAAGACATCATAGTGCAAAAAGAAAGTATACTTCATTACGTGGAATGTATTGGTATGCTAGATGAGGTAAGGTTGAATTCAAGGGTTCATATGCAGTAACAATAAATGACTGAATGATATGGAATAACTAAGTATGAATACATGGATAACTAACACTACTGTAAGTACTGAGAATGCAATACTGTGCATTTATGTATGTATATGCTGTATCTGAGCTTTTACTGAAACTAAGAATAGATTTCTAATATTGAGTAACTGATATCTTAGATAGATGATAACTGAATTACTGATAACTAAGTGACTGTGTCTAACAGTCCTGATTTTGTAGAACTGAACTGAGTTCTATACTGAGACTGAAACTATGACTGTGGGAGGTAATTATCTAACTGACATGCCCCAAATAAGATCAATTGGGTCCAACCTGTAACCCCAGTTGAAAAAGTTTTAGTACCGTGCCACGGGTAAAGACAAGCAGAAGAGTACCCTCATCAGGCGGGTGCCCTAAGTGAGAACGGCGGTACCCTCAACTGACAGGTTAAAACACCTCATCAACCCTCAACTAGTAGGTTGATGTCCCAACCTACGCTAGCTGCATAGTTCTGAAATGCAAGGACTACTTCTAAGGATCACACCCTCTACCTGCAGGTGAGTCCCCATCCTTGGGTTTACTCAGTGCTAAATTCTACTCCTAACTAAAGACACTGATTATTATACTGAGCTGAACTGGACTGATAATGAGTTTCACTGAGTTCTATAACTGAATGAATACTACTGATCGTGATCTTACTGAGACTATTTTGTAACTACTATAGCTCTAGGTAAACAACTAGATTATTCGGGTATTGAATACCCCTAGGACTCGATAGCGTGGAAAGTAAAGAATAGCATGATCTTGAAAAGCATAAATAACAATGTTCACTTGTTCATAACTCATTCATAGAGACATTTTATCAAGCACTTGTAGGACATAAGCTCGTACATATGCTACCATGTCATGATTTTGCCATTTAATTCACATGGACATTCTATCAAACACTCGGGGAGCACAACTTAATGCATATAATCATGGACAACATATAACATTGTAATTACCACGCCCAAACTTGCAAATTCAAGAGTTATAACATGGAAATTGCCCAATTTAATAAACATGCTATTTTGATTTCATAGAAATTATAATAAATCATGGATTGAAACTCAATTAATGCCATGAACATAATACAATCCTCTTTAAGTATGTAAATTATGAATCATTAAGCTTGTAGTTTTAAAAGGGATTCTTGGACTCTATGGGTGAAAGAAACCCATAGATGAACACCTAACATACCTGAGAAGATTAATTCTTGAAGGTTCTTGGAGAAATTCTTGAGCTTTGTTCTTGTTTTCTTGAAAACTAGGGTTTTATTGATTTTGAGAGATAGTGATTTATTCTTGAGAGAAAGTGAGTAAATAATGGCCTAATTACATTTTTAGGGATTAAATCCCCTAATTGGACTGATTAAATTTATGGGAAAAGATTTATTTTCCCTAGATGACACTTTTAATTTACGTCGAAATTTCTAATTTGGGCCCTTAACGCGACACGGCGCTATCGCACCATGTCACTAGAAATTGACAATTGGGAATTGGATCATCAACGCGATATGGTGGAACTGCGGTGTCACACTGGAAATTGAAAATTGGGAATAGGGACACCAACACGATGCGGTGGAATCGTGGAGCTTCACTGGATTTTGACAATTGCCATTTGGCCTATCTCCGCAATGCGGTGTTGTGCCAGTTGGCACACTGCTTCACAAAAACTGCCCTAACTCTTCACCCGAGTATCGAATTTAGGAAAATTTTATATCGTTGGAACTTACTGAATTTTATACGCAGTGGTAAGCTCTAAACTAAAAAATCCTGAATACTTTAAAAATTTTATATAGGATTACTCATTTACTGAGAGTTAAATTAAGCTATGGAAAAATGGGGTACTATAGGAATGCATTATAGTATGTTTTAAATATTATGGTTCCCATATCATGTTCATGAGAAATTGGAACAAATCCTCAGTTTATGATTTTTTTCATGTGATCGTGCTATCTCATCATGTTTAAAAGTATCCCCATGTTAAGGTCTTGATCCCCATGTGTTTGATAAAATGCCAAAGTAATGGATTCTGAGTAGTGATTCCCTATTATGAGTTTCAAAGCTTTTATGTGTTCCTATTGTTGTGCTATCGATTCTTAGGGGTTATGAATACCCGAAACTTAGTTGTTTATTTAGTCCCAGTATTGTCAGTATGGCTTCAGATAAGGTATAAGCATTATCAGTTCAGTTAGTGAACATATCAGTCAGTCTTAGATTAGTTCAGTAATCCAAGTTAGTTCAGTTATGAGTAGGATTTAGCACCAAGTGAACCTAGGGATGAGGGATCACCTACCAGTTGAAGGTGTGACTCTTAGTAGCAATCTCTGTATTCCAAAACTATGTAGCTAGCATAGGTTGAGATGTTAACCTACTAGTTGAGGGTTGACACATCTCACTAGGTCACCTTCCAGTAGAGGGTGACTCTTAGTCTTTCGGGACAACACTTTAGTGGATCCACGTAGCCATGTGTTTGTACCTGTGGCATGATATTGACATTCTTTCAATTGGAGTCATAGGTTAGAACCCAATTAGTTTAGTTGAGGCATGTCGGTTATATAATACCTCCCACAGTCTCAGTTTCAGTATTCAGTACAGAACATCATTCAAGTTTGCTTGACCATAGCTTTTAGTTACCAGTTATTCAATTACCAGATTTTAGTATATCAGTTTAAAGACTATTCTAAAATCGATTATATGCTTGGTCATACATACTCAGATTTTACAGTTTCCATGTATCTATGCATCAGTTATCTCATGTTATTCATCGAGTTAGTTATTAGTCTTGCTCAGTCAGATTTCAGTATTTCCATACATGTTTGTTATTACTATTTTCATGCACAGTTTGCCTATGCATTCAGCCTAACCTCATCTCGCATACCAGTACATTCAAAGTACTAATCGCACACTCATTTCTTATGCTTTGATGTCTTATATCATTAGTTTGGATGCTCAAGTTCACGACCATACTTAAACATTCCAGCATGTTAACAACAGCAACAGTGGTGAGTCCTTATGTTTCAAGGACTATTTATGTTTATTTGTAATGCACCGAGCCTGTACCCTGGATGTCACACGGTGCTTACAATCTCAAAGGACCACAATCTAACCCATGACTGGTACCTGCTGTAAGAACTGAATAATAATACTGAAGTAATACGAAAGTTAGGCTGAAAGGCCATAAGGTTCATAATCTAAATACTAAAATAAATACTGAAAAAGTGATAGTAATACTGAAAAGTAGAATATCTGTCTGAAATAGTTTATTCTAAAAAGCCTCTAACTAAACTGTCTGAATGTGGAGTTGATGGAATAAGTCCCCAACTGTAAGACCCCGTAAAGTTTCCTCATCGTAAAAGCCTTTGAAGTAAGTTAAAAGAAGCTTAACACTTAGAATTTTAGCTAAGTTTTTCAACACTTAGTTCATTTTTGAGCCCTCAAACTTTGATGAATTACTTTGCGACCTTCCCGATCTCTGTTTCTTGATTTTGTTGTTGCGTTGCGATGAGGCAAGGTCGTAAGGTATCTTGGGTGAGTTTTAGAATATTTGAAACCCATTTAGGGCATGTTTGAGGTGCCAAACCAGTAGCTAAAGGCTATTAAGGGGCGCCGCCTAGCTTAGCTAAGGCTTTGGGCAAGGCGCCGCCGCCCACCTTAGCAAAGGCTCTTGGCAAGGCGCCGCCCAGGCTAGCTTTTGTGCTCATTTTTCAGCTTCTTTTCTCCGTCTCATTAAGGGTAAAGTTGGAATTTTTCCACTCCTTTATCATCATTAACACGATATTACACCCCAAAAATACCATATTATTAATACTTTCATCAAAAATCACCAAGAACATAGCTTAGAGTTTCTACACAAACTTCAAGAGGACTCAAAAGTTAACCGTCAGTTTTTAATAATTTTTCAAGAATTGGAATCCCCATTTCGAAGTCTACAAGAAGCAACCATTAATTTCAAGAATAGCCACCTAAAGTCAAGAACTCACTCAAAGTTTTAATTTCAAGGTATGTGGGGTTTTAACAAGAACACTCTTTCTTTCTTGTGCCTAAAGTTTTAGATTTTCTTAAAGAATCTCATATTTCCTAGATGAATTCATATTATTTTCCTACATTTCAAGTTTATGAAATTATGGAATTGTTCAAGTCTTGAATTGCATTATTATTTTGTTCAATTATTATCTAAATTGAGAGTTCATGATATAAATTGAACATTCCTATATTGATATCATCTTTTCAAGAATTTCCAAGAGTTGTTGTCATGAATTGAACTTTATTGTGAAATTGTGAGTCTTTGAGGATGAATTATTGATACTTCAAGAAGTGTACTTATATTTCCATGTTGTTGAGATTTTAAAACTTTGATGAAAAGTCTATTAAGATTTGAAGAAAAGAATTGAGTTTTGATTCTAAGCTAAGAAAGAAATCCACATTATTTGTTTGATTTGAGATAAAGGGGAAGAATATTGGCTCCCATTACATATTGTTGAATTGTTGAATTGTTTAAGGTGGATTTTCATAAAGTTCTGAGCTAAGTAAGGGAGTAGTATTTAGCACTGAGTTGGGCTTAATTTTGAGGTCTCATGCCCCAGAACTACGTGACCTCGTAGGTTTCTGATTTACCCTAAGTGGGTTAAGCTAGTGATCACTAAAAGTTAAAGGTTCTACTCTGATGAAAAGGATAGAATAGCTCTCCCCATTGTGGGCAAGACGTATGAATCCTTGAAGCTCAAATGGTTTATGTCGATTAGAAGAAACTCCCAAAGTTATATAATCCCGAGTTCCAAGTGTCCCAAAGTCTCTTAATTTTTCTAGAGTCTCAAGTCTTGAAGTTCCTAAAGTATCAAGTTCTTGAGTTTTAAAGAAGTTTTACTATCCTTAAGCTAAAAGTGTAAGTTTGAAGGTATATTGATTTTGAATGCTATGACCCTATGATTCCTAAAGTTTTTAAGTGTCATGATTATTAAGTTCCCAAGAAGTTTCTTGCTTTTATGAGATTATAGTTTATGTCCTAAAATTTGATATTTTAAGATTTCATCTAATTTACAAGTTGAGAACAAAGAAATAATACATATCCAGAATAAAGCAAAATGACTCACGTGATTTCTATTATCTATTTCCTAACCACAACTTATGAGAATTCATATCTATTATAGCATTCATGTTTTCTATTTAGACTTGTGATACTGATTATTTATTTGAATGCACCCCCACATGCTCAGTACATTCCCAAAGTACTGATCTACATATACGTCTATGTGCTACGTTATCTCATAATGTAGGTTCAGGTGCTCCGTCCCAGCCTCGTTAGTGATCCCCAAGTACCTTTATCTATATCTCCACAGTGGTGAGTCCTCATGGTTTGAGGACTGGTTATATTCAGATATTTAGTTTATCTAGTAGTTGTTCATTTCTTTTAAGTTGAGTATGAGTGTCCCAATGGCTCTCTAGTTCTTAAGTAGTAGAGGCTTTGTCAGACTAGTTGTCAGATTGTTTGTATGTCGAGATTTCCAGTATTATGGTAGTTCGAACGAAGTATCTTCACAGTATTTCTTATGATTTGATATAACAGTGCCCATGATTTGTCTATTTCATCTCTAAGCAAGTTATTATGTGAAGTAGTAGGCTCAAAAGGTTAGCTTGGGGCAACTTGTAGCTTTAAGAATCATGTGATGCTTGGGGACCCATTTTTAGGGCGTTACACACTTAGTATCAGAGCCTAAGGTTTAAGGAGTCATAGGGAGTTTGACAAGCCACGTTAAGTAGAGTCTTGATTATCGGCGTGTAGTGCACCACATCTATGAGAAAGGGGCTACAAAACGTTTAAGAAAAGGTGGTTTCTTTCTTTCAAAGTCTATCATGCTTAATGATGTCTCTCTCATCTATTAATTCATCCTCTCTTATTTCAGAAAATGCCTCCCCATCGAGCCCAAGCCCACAGAAACAATAATGATCAGCAACGTCAGCCTGCTGTTCCCTTAAATGAAAAGGTGTTCCCTGCCGAGTTTCGAGCAACTTTTCAGGTGCTCTCCCAAGCAGTCACTGCGAATGTTCAGGCCAATAACCAAGACGCAGCTCCGCAGCAGCAGGGACATGTTTTAGTTGCTGCCAGGATTCATGATTTCTTGTGAATGAATCCACCAGAGTTCTATGGGTCTAAGGCAGATGAGGACCCACAGATATATCTTGAAGAGGTGAGAAAGATCACGCAGGTGATGCATGTGTCTGAGGAACAAAGTGTAGAGTTAGTGTCTTACAGGTTAAAAGACATTGCTTATGACTGGGTTGTTACATGGAAGAAGAGTAGAGGAGAAGATGATGCTCTTATTACTTGGTAGGCATTCCAAGATGTATTCTTGGATAAGTTCTTTCCGTTAGAGATGAGGAAGGAAAAAGTAGAGAAGTTTATGAACTTAAGGCAGGGCTCCATGAATGTTAAGGAGTACTGCCCGAAGTTCAACTAATTAGTAAAATATGCTCCTGACTTGGTTGCAGACGCCCGCTCTAGCATGAGCAAGTTTGTGACGTGTGTTTCTATTTTGGTGTTGAAAAAGTGCAAGACTACTATGTTAAATAGGGATATGGATCTATCCAGTTTGATGATACATGTGCAATAGATAGGGGTTGATAAGATAAGGGAAAGAGATAGGGTAAAGGAAAACAAGAGAGCTAGATTCGAGCAGTATGAGTATGGTCAGGATAGGTCCTATGGAGGGAACCGCCCTTAGTTCCAGAGTTGTTCATCCATTCCAGCACCTTCATCCGCTAGTGGTCCCGCACCCAGAGGTAGGAAGGAGCAAAGTAACATGCCTGCCATGTTTAGATTCCAAAATAGTTTGAGTAACGGGCCTAATTTTCCTCTTTGTGCTAAGTATGGTAGGACCCATCCTAGTGAGTGTCTAGCTGAGAAAAGAGGATATTTTAGTGGTGGCAAGATGGTACATAGAATTAGAGAGTGCCCACATGCCAGACAGGGGAGCAGAGATACCCGACGACAGGCGCAGGCCACCAGTGCGCCAGCTCCCGCAGCCCATCCAACTCTTCCCGACGTTGTTACTGGTATGCTCCGTGTATTTCACTTTGATGTTTATGTGCTGTTGCACCCCGGGTTAAGTTTTTATTATGTGACACCATTGGTTGCTGTGAATTTTGAAATGAATCCTGAAAATATTCCTGAGCCTATTCTAGTTTCTACTCTAGTAGGGGAGTTCGTTGTTGCTAGGGAAGTGTATAAAAAGTGTCCTATTATTATCCTTCATAGAGTCATATTTACTGATCTAATAGAGTTGGATATGGTTGATTTTGATCTCATTCTGGGTATGTACTGGATTCACTCTTGGTATGCATCTATAGACTGCTGTACTGTGTGGTTAAGTTTCAGTTTCCTAATGAGCCAGTCTTTAAGTAGTCCGGAACCTCAGTATCTCCCAAAATTCATTTTATTTCTTATCTTAAAGCCAGAAAGCTTATATCCAAAGGTTGCATCTATCATTTAGTTAGAGTTAAAGACACTAAGTCCAAGATTTCTACTATTCAGTCAGTCAACATTGTTAATGAGTTTCCTGATGTTTTTCCAAAAGATCTCCTAGGGGTACCTCCCGATAGAGAGATAGAATTTGGGATTGATCTTCTTCCTGACACTTATCCTATTTCTATTCCTCCCTACCGTATGGCACCCTCAGACCTTAAGAAGTTAAAAGAACAACTCAAAGATCTTTTAGACAAAGGTTTCATAAGGACCAGTGTATCTCTTTAGGGTGCACCCATCTTATTCATGCGGAAAAAAGATGGTTCTTTACGTATTTGCATTGACTATCATTAGCTTAATAAGTTACAGTCAAGAACAAGTACCCTCTTCATAGAATTGACGACTTATTTGACCAACTCCAGGGTGTAAATTATTTCTCCAAAATGCACCATAGATTCGGCTATCACCACCTCAAAGTAAGGAGTGTGACATCCCAAAGACAGCTTTTAAAACCCGTTATGGTCACTTTGAGTTTCTTGTCATGTCTTTCGAACTAACCAATGCTCCCGCAACCTTCATGGACCTTATGAATCGAGTGTTCAAGAAGTATCTTGATATATTTTTCATTTTTTTCATAGATGATATTCTTGTGTATTCCCAAAGTGAGGTTGACTATGCAGATCATCTTAGAATTGTCTTACAAACTCTTAGAGATCACCAGTGTGAGTTTTGGCTAAGATCCGTAGCTTTTTTGGGTCATATTATTTCAGCTGAAGGTATTAGAGTTGATCCCTAAACGACAGAAGCTGTAAGAAATTGGCCTAGACCTATCTATTTGTCTGACATTAGGAGTTTGTTGGGTTTAGCTAGCTATTACCGCTATTTTATTTAGGGTCTCTCTTCTATTGCGTCTTTCATGACCCGGTTGACCCAAAATAAAGTTTAGTTCCTTTGGTCAGATTTCTGTGAGAAGAGTTTTGAGAAGTTGAAGACTCGACTCACCTCAGCCCCTGTGTTGACTTTGCCTGATGGTGTTGATGATTTTATGGTGTATTGTGAAATTTCTAGAGTTGGATTGGGTTGTGTGTTGATGCAGAGAGGTAAGTTTATAGCTTATGCCTCTAGACAGTTGAAACCGCATGAAAAGAATTACCCGACCCATGATCTTGAATTAGCTGCTGTGGTTTTCGCTTTGAAAATCTGGAGACACTATTTGTATGGTTTTTATGTTGATGTGTTCACTAATCACAAAAGCCTGCAGTATGTGTTTTCTCAAAGGAAGTTGAATCTTAGGCAGAGGCGATGGTTAGATTTGCTAAAAGATTATGATATGAGTGTGTTGTATCATTTGGGCAAGGCCAATATAGTGGCAGACACCCTTAGCAGGTTGTCTATGTGTAGTGTTGCTCATGTAGAGAAGGGTAAAGAAGAGTTAGCACGTGATGTGCATCGTTTGGCAAGATTAGGGGTTAGACTGCTTGATTCCGCTGAGGGGAATATCTTGGTACAGAGTAGTTCCAAATCCTCTTTAGTTTCAGAAGTGAAGGAGAAACAAGACTTAGATGCTAGTTTGGTCAGACTGAAGAAGTCAGTTAAGGACCAAAAAGTAGAGGTTTGCTCCCAAGGGGGAGATGGTGTGGTGATATTGCAGGGGAGATTGCGTGTTCCTTGTGTTGATGATCTAAGATAGAGGATCATGGCAAAGGTGTATGGCGTACGATATTCTATTCATCCCGGTGCTACCAAGATGTATCATGACTTGCAGGAAATCTGTTGGTGGAGTGGTATGAAGAAGGATATAATGGAGTTTGTGTCGAAGTGTGAAACTTTCCAACAGGTTAATATAGAGCATCAATGGCCTGGTGGTGTGATAAAAGAGTTTAGTATCCCCACTTGGAAGTAGGAAGAGATCAATATGGACTTTGTGACTGGTTTACCTTTTTCGCGTCATCATCGTGATTCTATTTGGGTGATTGTGGATAGGCTGACTAAGTCAGTTCATTTCTTGCCTATGCACACATCTTATGCAGTTGAGGACTATGCTAGATTGTATATTCGGGAGTTAGTCAGACTGCATGGAGTTCCCTTATTTATTATTTTGGATAAGGGTGCTCAGTTCACTTCCCAATTTTGGAGAGCTTTTCAGAGGGGTCTTGGTACCCAAGTGCATTTAAGTTCTGCTTTTCATCTGCAGACAGATGGTCAGGCTGAGAAAACCATCCAAAATTTAGAAGATATGTTGTGAGCATGTGCTCTTGATTTCAAAGGTAGTTGGGATGAGCATCTACCATTGATTGAGTTTGCTTATAACAATAGTTATCACTCTAGCATCTGGATGGCACCATTTGAGGCTTTGTATGGTAGAAGGTGTAGGTCACCCATAGGTTGGTTTGAAGTGGCCAAAGCTACTATGATTGGACCTAATGTAGTGTTTGAGGGTATGGAGAAGGTAAAGTTGATTAAAGAAAGGTTGAAGACAGCTCAGAGTCATCAAAAGTCATATGCAGATATGAAGAAAAGAGACCTTGATTTTGAAGTTAATGATTTGGTGTATCTGAAAATTTCACCCATGAAAGGGGTGAAAAGGTTTGGGAAAAGGGGAAGCTTAGTCCCAGGTATGTTGGCCCTTACAGAGTTCTTAATCGTGTTGGAAAAGTAGCTTATGAAGTAGAGTTGCCTGCAGAAAGTAGCTTAAGAAGTGTATTAGTGATTCTGTTGTTATAGATCCTTCAGAAATCACTGATGTTCAGGACAGTCTTTATTTTGATTAGGTTCCAATTGAAATCCTAGACTACCAAGTTCGGAGACTAAGGAACAAAGAAGTTTCCTTGGTCAAAGTTTGGTGGCGGAATTAGTCAGTTGAGGGTGCTACTTGGGAAGCAGAAGAAGATATGTGATCCAAGTGGCCACACCTCTTCTCCGCAAGTTCAGATAAAGCCAAATGTACCATTCTTTCTTAATTCAGTTCCCTTCTAATCAAAGTTGCAGCTGTATAGCCATTTTTACCATAAGCTTATGTATTCTATGAAGTATCCGAAGGTTTAAAATGAAGTAAAGTCAGTTTAGCCAAATATTTTAGCTGTGTATCCTTTATTTTCTCTACGTTCTGAACACATCTATCGACATTCGAGGACGAATGTTCCCAAGGGGGAGATATTGTAAGACCCCGTAAAGTTTCCTCGTCCTCAAAGCCTTTGAAGCAAGTTAAAAGAAGCTTAACACTTAGAATTTTAGCTAAGTTTTCCAACACTTAGTTCATTTTTGATCCCTCGAACTTTGATGAATTATTTTGCGACCTTCCCGACCTCTGTTTCTTGATTTTGCTGTTGCGTTGCAATGAGTCAAGGTCGTAAGTTATCTCAGGTGAGTTTTGGAATTTTTGGAACCCATTTAGGGAATTTTTGGGGTGGCAAACCAGTAGCTAAAGGATATTAAGGGGCATCGCCTAGCTTAGCTAAAGCTTTGGGCAAGGCGCCGCCCACCTTAGCAAAGGCTCTGGGCAAGGCGCCGCCCAGGCTAGCCTTTGTGCCCATTTTCAGATTCTTTTCTCCGTCTCATTAAGGGTAAAATTGGTATTTTTCACTCCTTTATCATCCTTAACATGAGATCACACCCCCAAAAATACCATATTATTCATACTTTCATCAAAAACCACCAGGAACATAACTTAGGGTTTCTACACAAACTTCAAGAGGACTCAAAAGTTAACCATTAGTTTTCAATAATATTTCGAGAATTGGAATCCCCATTCTGAGGGATACAAAAAGCACCCATTAATTTCAATAATAGCAACCCAAAGTCAATAACTCACTCAAAGTTTTAATTTCAAGGTATGTGGGATTTGAACAAGAACACTCTTTCTTTCTTGTGCCCAAATGTTTTAGATTTTCTTAAAGAATTTCGTGTTTCCAAAATGAATTCATATTATGTTGCTATATTTCAAGTTTATGAGATTATGGAATTGTTCAAGTCTTGAATTACATGATTATTTTGTTCAATTATGATCTAAATTGAGAGTTCATGATATAAATTGCACATTCCTATATTGATATAATGTTTCCAAGAATTTCCAAGAGTTGTTGTCATGAGTTGAACTTTATTGTGAAATTGTGATTCTTTGAGGATGAATTATTGATACTCCAAGAAGTGTACTTATATTTCCATGTTGTTGAGATTTTAAAACTTTGATGAAAAGTCTATCAAGATTTTAAGAAAAGAATTGAGTTTTGATTCTAAGCTAAGAAAGAAATCCACTTTATTTGTTTGATTTGAGACAAAGGGGAAACATATTGGCTCCCATTACATATTGTTGAATTGTTGAATTGTTTAAGGTGGATTTTCTTAAAGCTCTGATCTAAGTAAGGGAGTATTATTTAGCACCGAGTTAGGCTTGATTTCAAGGTCTCATGCCCCAGAACTACGTGCCCCATAGATTTTTGATTTACCCTAAGTGGGTTAAGCTAGTGATCACTAAAAGTTAAAGGTTCTACTCTGATGACAAGGATAGAACAGCTGTCCCCAATGTGGGCAATACGTTGGACTCCATGTAGCTCACATGGTTTATGTCGGTTTGAAGATACTTCTAAAGTTATATAATCCCGAGTCCCAAGTGTCCCAAAATCTCTTAAGTTTTCTAGAGTTTCGTGTCTTAAAGTTCCTAAAGTATCAAGTTCTTGAGTTTTGAATAAGTTTTACTATCCTTAAGCTAAAAGTGTAAGTTTGAAGGTATATTGAGTTTGAAGGCTATGACCTTATGATTCCTAAAGTTTTCAAGTGTCATGATTATTAAGTTCCCAAGAAGTTTCTTGCTTTCATGAGATTATAGTTTATGTCCTGAAAGTTGATATTTTAAAATTTCATCTAATTTACAAGTTGAGAACAAAGAAAGAATACAGATCCAGAATAAAGTGAAATGACTCACATGATTTCTATTATCTATTTCCTAACAACAACTTATGAGAATTTTATTCAGGCTATGTGAGTCATCTATTATAGCATGCATGTTTTCTATTAAGACATGTGATACTAATTATTTATTTGCATACACCCCCACATGCTCAGTACATTCCCAAAGTACTGATCCGCATATAAGTTTGTGTGCTACATTGTCTCATAATATAGGTCCAGATGCTCCATCTCAGCCTCGTCAGTGATCCCCGAGTGCCTTTATCTACATCTCCACAGTGGTGAGTCCTCATAGTTTTAGGATCAGTTGTATTAAGATATTCAGTTTATCTAGTAGTTGTTCATTTCTTTTCAGTTGAGTATGAGTCATTTGGGGACCTATCCCAATGGCTCTCTAGTTCTTGAGTAGTAGAGGCTTTGTCAGACTAGTTGTTAGATTGTTAGTATGTCGAGATTTCCAATATTATGGTTGCTCGGATGAAGTATTTTCATAGTATTTCTTATGATTTAATATAACAGTGCCCGTGATTTGTCTATTTCACCTCTAAGCAAGTTAATATGTGAAGTAGCAGGCTCAAAGGGTTAGCTTGGGGCTACTTGTACCTTAAGCACCGTGTGATGCTTCAGAACCCATTTTTGGGGCGTTACACCAACTTACTCCAACTACTAAACTTGCTAGAATATTGATATAAATAACTCTATCCTTAAAATATGAGGACTCACCACTGTATCTGCTATTGATAACCTGAACTGCTAGGTACGCTCAGGAGCTCGTGCATCTGAACCTATGATATGAGACATCGTAGCGCAAAAAAAAGAGTATGCGTTAGTACTTTGATTGTACTGGCATGCTAAGTGGGGTAGGATGATATAAATGGGTTCATATACATGAACAATAACTGACTAAATGATATGTATATAACTGAATAAGAGTACCTGGGTAACTAAAATAGCCGTACATACTGATTATGCAAGGCTGTGAAAATACATGTATACTGTAACTGAGATCATACTAAAACTGAATATTGAGTTCTGATAACTGAGTAACTGATATCTGAGTTTACTAATAGCTATATTACTAATAACTGAGTGACTATTTTTGACATTTCTGATTCTGTAGAACTGAACTGAGTTCTATACTGAGCCTAAAACTAAAATTGTAATTGTGGGAGTGTTCATCTAACTGACATAGCCCGATTATAAACCGAGTTGGGGTCCAACCCGTGACCCCAGTTGGATGAGTGTTAGTACCTTGCAAAGGGATACTAACAATGCTGGGTCAACCCTAGTATGGCAGTAAGTCTCATGAATCATATATACGTTGCGTCAACCCTTGTATGAGAGGAGGACGTCTTACCCTATGCTGACAACGTAGTTCTGTAATGCAGGGACTGCTACTAAGGGTTAAACCCTCTACTGCTAGGAATGCCTCCATCCCTGGGTTTGCTCAATGCTGAATCCTACACCTAACTGAATAGAAGCTTGATTGAACTAACACTGATCGTGTTGACTGACTGGACTGGACTAAGTTCATTAATTTCTGTTACTGACTAAGTACTACTGATCTTGACCTTTTTACTGGGTCTATTCTATTTCTACTTGTGACTAAGAAAACAACTAGAATTCGGATAATAAATACCCCAGGACTCGATAACATAAAGGTAAAACATAGTACTTCTTGAAAGCATAGTAATAGTCAATTGTTCACAATTCATTCATTGACGCAATTTTCCAAACATTTGAAGTCCATGAACTTATACATGAATGAGAACACATACTAACATATCATCATTACATTATTCAATTCACATGGATATTCTATCAAACACTTGGGAAGCATGATTGTTATGCATAATAATGAACAACACATAAGCATCATGATTACAACTTAAACTTTCAATTTCAAGGTTTGTGACATAGAAATTACATCAATCAACATACATGCTATCTTAGGTTCATGAAACTTATAATAAAATCTTGAATTGAAACCGAACTGCCCCTAGGGCTCTTTTCTCGTGTAAATAACCCTTGAGGCGTGAATCCCAGAAATAGGGAATGGACCACACGTCGTGACTCCCAGAAATGGGGAATAGAACTCGCGACATAACTCTCAAAACTGGGGATTGGATCTCGCGTCACGAGCTTATCGCGAGACCTTACTATTTTGGACATCCAAACTCACCCTTACGCTAGTCCAAAAATTCTGAAATTCACCCGATATGACCTATTAACACCCCTGGGCATGAATCAACTGAAAAATCGATAATCCAAGGCCGAAAAGATTAAAAATAAAGTCATCGAAATATCGAGCCCAAAAAGAAACTAAGTGTCAATACTTAGCTGAATTTTTCTAAGTCCGGAGCCTCTTTTTATGCTATATAGGACTAAATTTGACTAGGACTTTTACGGGGTCTTACATTATTGCAGTCGGAGTTAGTTGGGGGCTTGTCCCATCAACTCCTCAGCCAGCTAGAGGCTTTTCAGACACTTTCAGATAGTCAGTCAGTTTTATCAGTTTTAGACAAACGTATTCAGATTGCATTTTTTTCAGTTTTATTATCTTTCAACATTTAAAAACCTTATGGTATTCTCAGTTATTTTTGCATATGTCTTCTTCTTATCAGTATATCATTAGTGCTCATAGTAGGTACCAGCTCATGGGTTAGGTTGTGATCTTTTGGGATCGTAAGCTCCGTGTAGCATCCAGGTGTACTCTCGGGGCGTTACACTATATCAAAAACTACCTTATTAGTGTCACACTTTTTGTTTAATTGCTTATAAGTCATTATAAGTGCTTATCAAAACTATGGAAACTTAGTGATTTGTCGTTGAACCTCATTAACTTGATAATTATTTAAACTTTACACTTTGTATGAATGCAAACAGTAAATTTATAAAGTTCTGTTTGGAGTACGACTTCTCTATTGCTACTTTGTTATGTATATGAACAATTACTGTATTGTAGTAAAATTATTTTGATGTTGCTCATTGTGGACAGTTTCTGAATATTCTCCACTGCACCTATTGTTTGTGTTTTTATAGTGCTTTTACTGAATTATTTTGGAAAAGAGATGCAGTGTCAATATTTTCCAGCTGAGACGTTGGAATTATTTACCATACAACATTCATATATAACTTTTTGCATAATAGATATTTGCTGAAGTGTTCATTAGGTAGTCCTTGAATGCATACATTATTATATTTGTGATGTAATCTTTAATGTATTTTGATATTTGAAGATGTTTATTTGTCATTCCCAATTTTTTCAATTATTATCCAAGCTTGGTATGATTTGATTAGCAGGGAATTATAAAAAATATTTGTTGTAGTTTTAAGATGAAGGTTATGCCAAAATGCCCTTGTCTATGATCTTAAAGCATTACTTGAGGTATGTTTTATGAGTTTTGCATTTTATTACATAACAAATTAAAAATTCAATTAGATGCTACTATGATTGTTTCCTTCTAAATATGTAATATTAAAATGAAAAAAAAGAGGAGTCCTCTCCCTGGTTATCACTGAATTAGTATTGAGTAGCCAAAAATTCATTTGTCTTTAACAGTTCATTTGTATGTAAATATGAAGAAGAAGAATTGTGGAAAAAAGAAAATACATTTAGAAGAATCAAATATTTAAACTATGTACTAAGGTGATTGTTGTATTTTCTGATCAGAAAATTTAAATTTATTAGGTGTAATTGATTTCATAGTTTGCATTTTACTCAAAACTCTATTAATTCCATTAGATGTTGAAATAATCTGTTAATTATAGTAGAATAAATATTAACATACTTGAATAAAACATACAAAGAGAATATTGAAAAGGTTAAACAGTCATAAATAACTAACATTAATATCTAAGTTTCAGCTATATAGCTACTGCAGCAACAAATATCATTTATTATCCATTTTAATGCTAAAGAAAAATAAGATTAACCCTGAACAAACTGAAGATAATGCTGATCCTATTTGCAATTTGGATCAGATTAGCTAATATCTCCAATCAAATTATGACAGACTTCTTTGAACACTACATTAGTTGCTTCATTTGAAACTGCTTCTTCATCATCATATGCGATCTATACGGATAACTAACTTATGAAATAGATCTATTATATGTATAATGAATCTATTTTTATTTGTGCGTGGATATTTCTTAAATTTTGTTTCAATATCTTTTAATGAGTTAGTCTTTTCGTAAGATGTATTCATTAATTTGTATGGTTTATTATTTTATCCCGTAGTAATTGTAGAGTTACAAATTTCTGTATAATAATTTATCCTAATTGTACTGTAATGTATATCTAATTCTAGATTTTCAATATTATTTATTATCTTGTGTTGTTCTTCTCATAGTGAGTTTTTTAAATTATATAAACTATCACATGTACTTTTTACTAAATTTTTAAAGGTTTCTTCTATCCATATTAATTTTTCTTTTAGATTCTCCATTATTTTTCTAATTCGGTTTTTATAACTAATTTCATTATTTAGATTATCTTGATTTTCTCTAGTTTTTCTAATATATTCTAACATCTCTTTAATTTGAATAATATCCTTCTGGGTAGTTATCTAGGTATAACTGTGCTATCCAATCTATGGTTTCAATTTCATAGTCTAATACTTTTTCTAATATTATTCTCTTAATATCTATAATTTCTATATCTCTAAGTATATATAAGATTAAGACTTTAAGATAATCTAGATGATCTATCTTTTAAAATTGATTAAATATTTTATTATAATATTTTGTATTTGTTTGTTTTAGTCTAAGTAGTTCTTGCATATTTTCATTAAGAAATTCTATATATTTTATATCTTTAGTTTCCATGTATTTGTCTAAATTTAGTTTCATCTGTTTTTCTATTAACTGTTTGTTGCTCATATCTTTTTTTAAAAATTCTATGTAATTTATCATGGTAAGTATTTGTAAGAGTAGTTTGGTAGGTATGATATATAATTTACTCTAGTCATATAATATTTACCAAATGCTTTTTCTAATATGATTTTTCTTATATCTACTACTTCTATATCTTTAAGTGCATACAAAATAAGTATTTTAAATTTATCTACCATCACATCAGATAAATAATTATTCATTTTCATAAATTTGCTATTTTTCAAAATATTCCCTTCAACCATGTACATAACAAAATATGGTCATCTTAGATTACTATATACTAGATTATTCTTAAATAACATGTTCTTCGATCACTATTAGCATGGTAATTTGGATATTTTTTCCCTTAAACTGCGCCTCTACTCTGATTACTCCCCGCCACGGCTTCTTGCCTTATTGGTTTCACCTTCAGGATGGCATAGTTCTTAGGAATTTTTCTCTGTTTTCACTTTGCTAATAAACTTCTTAACATATTATTCTTCGAATAATTCTACTATAAAGTAACTAATATGAATTTATTTTATCATATCATGATTGTTGGGAATTATGAATTTAGCTATTCATAATCATAAATAAATATACCTGTTCGGGTAGTTTTGATATTTCTGAAGTTTGTTCCTCCATAGCTTTTTCCATTGAAATATGTCTGTTTTTTAATTAACTGAGCAAAATATTTGTTGTGTACTGGAGAGAGTATTGCTTCAACACATGAAGGCTTGCCTTGCAATGCCTTCGGTTTCTTTCATTTATAGAATGAATTCTTTACAAAAAGTTTGCATTATTTACACGTTTCCTAAAAATTCTAAAAGTCTCCTTAAGAGACAAAAATAAATGACATAGCCTTAAAGGCTAAAAAGGCTAAAAAGACTAAAAACTTAATGCTATAGCCTTTAAAAAAGTCTAAAAGGCTAAAAAAAATGCTAAAGTCTATACAATAATTCTATACAACAATTTTTACGTAAGATTTTTATATCTTGTCTTCTATTATTTTACTCTGTTGATATCTTCTTGTTGTCGTATTTGCTGCTTTTCTATATCTCCATTATTGTTTCTTATCTTATCTTCCAGCTGACATGCTTATCTTCTTGATTCTTTTATTCTAGGTGGACTTCTGGAATAATATTATCTTCTCCGTTGCATCTTGAACACTGATGGTCTGGATATTTGTGTCCAATTATCTTACAATATCTTGTCAATAATCCGTCTGAAATAAATCCTTTTTTAATTACTCTTGCAATAGATTGTTTTTCTGGGTTAAGTAATGTCATTATCCATTGCCTAACATCTTTCATATCTGCTTGCCAAAGCTCTTTTGAATTTGAATAAATCATCTGATGGTCTCTCGAATAATAGCTCCATATTGGGTTTTCATTGGTATAATTATTTGCTAATTCTTGAATAATTGTAGCTAGTCCAATGAGTCGTTTATTTGCATAGAAATTAGGTATCTTAATTCTGGGTATCTCTGGCTGCTGCGTAATATCTTCCGGTATGATCATATCTCTGGTTAGTCCTATTTTTACAACTTGTATAACTGGTTTTATTTCGTCGTATAATATCTCTGCTGGTGCAGTATAACACTTTATATAAAATAGATTTCCTTTTGTTATCCTTTTATAGGTGGTGAATATTTTATGTAATTCTTCCATAGCTGTTAGTTCTTCTCCGTCTTGGGTGTCTATGGTATTTAATAATCCATAGTCAAAATAAGTTTTCACTAGACTTGGGTTGGTTTTGGGTAGTGCAATTAGCTTGTTATAACCTTGTAATTTTTGGGTTATATAATTTGTGTTTGGTTCTTTGATATTTGTAGCTCTGGGGTTAAGGTTTAGGAAAGTTTGTACTCTATAGATATTTTCTATGTATTTTTAGGGTGTATAGTTGTAAACTTTTTTATCTTGGTTCAGGCTATCTCGATATGTGGTAATTTGTGGGGGTATGAACAAGGGGTCTTTTTGTGTTTTTGGTGTAAATGGTTTCTCAAATATCTTATTCATATTCATGTTCTGATATCTTTGTCTACTAACTCCTCTGCTTGTACCTGCAGAAGTAGATTGATAAATGTTATGGGTTTTATGGAGTGTTCCATCATCTCCTTCTAGCTCTAGAACTTTAATGTCTTCCGATCGACATAGCTCTGCACACTGCTGAGTTAGCTGATTTGTAGCTATAGACTTCAGTTTATCTTCATTAGTCTTTAGCTTTTCTATCTCATTACCCATACTGTCCACTTTCATTGAAAGCGTAGTTAGGGTGTTGAGTATTTTTTCTAGAGTATCTTCTTCTATTATTTCAGTTTGTGTAGCTTTGTCTTGATATGTAATCTGCAATAACATTTTTATTAGTACTAATCACTTCAATTATAAATGTGAAATTTAATATATTCAAGACTAGTCTCCGAATCTCTTTTGTTGTAACTGAATTTTGTATTTTCCTTGTTAACCACCAGCGTACCTGTGTATTATCTGTTCGTACAATAAATTTGTTATATACAATATATGGCTCAAATGCTAACAAACATTTATATAATGAACATAATTCTTTCCTATTTATTTCCCATTTTATTTCTGTTTCATTGAACGTACCTGAGTAATATCTACAATGGTGTTCTGATTTTTCTGCTTCATATCGATATTTAAGTACTTCTCCATAACTATATTCACTAGCATCTACTTCTACTATATATATAAATTTTCTATTTTCATCTGGAAATTGTAATTTTGGTAATTCTTTACAAAGTAATTTTATTTTTTGAACTTGTTTTTTATCTTCTTCATTATAGTTATATTCTACATCCTTTTTTAATTTTTTCTGTAGTGGTTTTAAAGTTTCTGCTAATTTTGGAATATATTCTCTTACTTGGTTTACTAATCCTAAAAATGATTGTAATTTCTTTTTTGTATCTAATTCTTCTTTCGAATTTATTATTTTTTGTACTATATGTTGTTGCATTTTTACTCTACTCTTATCTATTTGTATTCCTAAAATTTCTATTTGATTTTTCATAATTTCAACTTTTTTTTCGCTTAGACTTATTTTCGATTTTTCTATTATATCTGTAAATTGTCCTAATAATTTTAAATGTTCTTCTTTAGTTTTTGTATGTAATAATATATCATTTATGTATACTATACAATTAGATAATTGTTTAAAATAACTATCCATAAAATGTTGATATCTACCTAGTGCATTTTTATATCCAAATGGTAATACGTTCCATTCATAAAATCCTTGTGGTACCGTAAATGTGGTTAATTCTTTAGATTCTTCTTCTAAATTTAAATGGTAAAATCCTGATTTACAATCGAATTTGCTAAAATAATTATATCCCTATATTTGCCTTATTTTTAATATCTCATTTGGTATTGGATAATTATATGTCATAATTTTTGCATTTAAATTTCTATAGTCAATGACCATTCTACTTTTTCCTCTTTTTTGTTCACTATGTTTATTTACTATAAATGCTGGACTATTATGTTTACTATTACTTTTTTGTATATATTGTTTTTCTAGTAATTCATCTATATGCATTTTAAATTCTTTTAAATTGTCAAAATTATATGTTAGTGGTTTCTGGGTTATTATACTATTTTTATCTATTAATTCAATTTGTATAGTATGTTTTATGTTTTTTCCATCCTTTTAATGGATCTTCACTGTATAATTGTTCTAATTTTTTCTTAATTATTTCTATCTTATTTATTGAAAATATAGTTATTTCTGTTTTATTTATCGAAAATACTACTAATTCTATTGTATCTTCAGCATTTTTTATATTTTCTAACTTTTGTGTAATTTTTTCACTTCCTTTTATCCAATCAGTTTTCTTTCTTATTTTATTATTAACTCTTTTTGCTCTTACTTTCTGTTTACATGGTATTGTAAACCACCAGTCTGTTCTAGTTATTATATGTGGGTATAACTTATCTAAAAATGGCATTCCTAAAAGTATATCTTTTGATGTTAGTTCACAATTATAAATTTCTTCTATTGTTAATATTTTATCCCATACGTGTATTTTTACATTCCTAGCTTCATAAGTAATTAAACTTCCTTCATTATTAAATCCTTTAACTATTATTGGTATTTTTAATTTATCCCATTTACTTTCTGGTAAGCAATTATATCTACATAAATTAGCTTCTGCTCCTGTATCTATCATGGGCGTATAATATCTACTGTAATATCCTTCTACTACTATCTTCATTAATACATATATTTTCATTTTATGTTAAGGTTCTTCTTAAGAATAATTTTTCTTTGTTATATGTTAAGGTTAATTGTGTATGTTCTATATTATATGGTTTTACTTGTTCTAGCCATTTTATTCCTAATATTATATCTGCTTTTTGCATTTCTTCCTTTACTTCAAATTCTATTTTTATTTTTCTAATTTCTATTATTATTTTTTTCTGCTATATTTTTACTATTTATTAAACTTCTTGGTAGATCTGGGCACATATCATTATCAGTTTTTATTTCTTCATTTTTTACTAGATATTTTGCTATATAATTTTCTTCTTGTCCGGTATTTAAGAGTATTAAATATTCTTTTTCATTTATTTTTTCTGTTATGTAATATTGGTTTAAATTACTAGTTGAATTTATTTCATCACTTGTTCTTTTTGATGAACTTGATGATTCTGGGTTTTCATCAGCTATTCTTTTCGTTGCACTTATTCTATCATTTACTATTTCTAAATTTTCTTTTATATTTATGTCCCTATAGCTATAATCATTATAATCTATTGTTTTTACAATTTGTTCGAATGGACTTTCTATTCGTATTTTGTTAATCTTATTTTTTTTCCTGTTATTTTATGTTTTGTTGTTAATACATATAAATTTTTGCATCTTGCTGTAAATATTTTACTTCCTGGGGTTAATTCTATTCCTGATATTTTCCAATATAATACTAATGATTTATCTATATTTTTATCTGTTACCGCTACTGAATAATTTTCATTTATTATAAATTTGAATTTTTGATATATTAGATTTCCTTTTACGGCAGTTATTATGCTTTTTTCTATAGGTTTTATAATTCTATCATCTGCTAAATATAATTCTATTAGTGTATCTATTCCTTCTCTAAAACATGCTTTTATTAATATCTCTGTACCTCCAAGGTGTACATATTTTATTGGGTCTCCTTTACTTTTTATATCATTTATTTCTTTATTAATTGTTCTTTTTGTTACTAGTGGTATACTAGCTTTGCCTTTTGCATATCTATAGTCTATTACATGTTCCTTTTGGCATACTACATAATATTCATCCTTTTTCTTAGTAAAAATATTTTTTATTGTTGGTATTTTAAATATTTTTTCTACAGTTAAATCTAATTTTTTTCCTTTTATTTCATCAAATATGTTACTGTCAAATATTATTTTTTGTTCTGTTCCTTCATCATTTAATTATTCTTCCTTTGTTATTATTTTTATATCTTCTTCAGTCATTTGATTCATCTATTTCACTATCTATTTCATTATCTGTTTCGTTTTCTAAAATTTCATATATACTATCCTCACTTTCTAATTCATAGTCTATATAATCTATCTACATATATTTTGTATTATCTATTTTTATTTTTGATATTTGTTTATTTTTTGAATTTTTAGGTAATTTACAATCTCTAGCTAAATGGCCTAACTTTCCACAATTATAACAAGTACATTCTTTTATAGATTTCTTTTTTCTATATAGTCTTTTGTATTTATAATTTTTTACATAATATCTTTTTCTTGGTTTCTTGTATTTATATTTTGATTTTTTATATTTCTTATATTTCTTATGTCTTTTTCTTTTCTTATAATATCTTTCTTCACATCCAAATTGGGGTGCTATTTTATTTTTGCAACATGCTAAATTTCTTATCAATGTTTTTTCCATTTTTAATTCTTCTCTATATTTTTCACATAAGTTTCTATACCATTGTTGTAAAAATTTTATTCTTGCTCCTAAAGTATCTACTATTTTTGCTTCTTCCCAACTTTTTATTATCTTTGAACTAACTGGTTCGGGTAATTTATTAAAATATAATTTTCTTATTTCTTTACTTTCTTCTATATTATATGCTCCTTTATAATAATATTCTTTGAATGCGCAAGTATATTTATCTATATAACACATATTACATATTGCTAATTTTAACATTAAATTCCTATTTGTATCTTTTTCTTCATCTTGTTCTTCTATTGTTGTCATACTACCAAATTCATCTTTTATAGCTGTTTCATATTTTTTTAATAATTCTATAGTTGTTAGTTTAGTTGTTGTTGATGATGTTCCTTCTATAGGTTTATTAGTTCTTAATACCTTTTTGCTATTTTCAGTTAAATTTGAAAACCATAATTTTACTGATCCTATTAGTGTTCTTTCTATATATTCTGGTGCATCTGTTATGTTTATATTATTGTCTAATAATTGTTTTGTCATATATTCTATCCATAATTGTATTGTTTTTTATGTATCTATTACACAGTCTAGGTTTAAAAAGTTATAATTTTTATTAACTATTTGTTTTGGTGTCCATTTGTCATATTCATTCTTTAAATTATATTTTTAAACTTATTCTTATAATATGTAGGTTTTCTTATTTCTGATGTTCTAGGTATTATATTTTTATCTTCTTTTTTATCAAGAGCATTTATTTCTGTGTTGGTATTTTCTGAGTTTTCTTTATTAATTACTTCTTGTTTTTCGTTGATTTCTAAATTTTTTGTATTTGTTAATATTTCTGTATATGTTTCACTATCTTCTGAATCATAATTATCTGTCTCTTCAATATCTACATTATTTATTTCTAATTCATTGTTTTTTATTTCTAATTTTTCCTTAAATTGATTTATCTCGTTTAGTAATTTTTGTTCTTTATCTTTTTCTTCCTTTTCCTTTTGTCTTTGTTCATACAAATCTTTTAACATTTGTAGTTCTTTTTCTAATTCAGCAATCCTATTATTTTTAGTTTTTTCTATTTTTCGTATTTCTTCTGTAGTTTGTTGTTTAATTTTTTCTATTTCCTTTTTCCTATCTATTTCTTCATTTTCTCTTTCTATTCTTACCATTGCTGTCTATTTATCTTCTAATTTTAATTCTTCTTTTTCTAACATTAGATATAAATGTTCACCTATTTTCTTATATCTTCTTCCTAGATTAGAAAATACTATTTTTATTTTTAATCCTTTGTGATTTTCATATATTTTTTCATCTATTATAAATTCTTCTTTGTTCATTTTATTGTGAATAGTTCATGTTAATATATATATATATATTCTAAACTGTCTATTTGTGATTCTAATTTTGATATTTCATCTTTTTGTGTATTTATTGAATTTTCACTAACTTCGGCAAATATATTATAATGTAGTCTTTCTATTCTTATTTTTAATTCTTTACGTTTTTCAGAAATAATTTGTTTTAATTCTTTATATTTTTGCACTTTATTTATTTAATCCATATTTATAATATCTTGGTGGATATCTAAATCTAATTTTATCATAATTAGTTGGTATGTGTCTCATTCTTCTAGATTTTAAATGGATTATTAATTTTGTTTCAATACTAGATATTAAGGTAATTAGGTAGGATAATCTTTGTGGGTTTTCTTTTATTTTATTTAGACTTATATATTCTGAATAATTACTAATTAAAGATTCTTTAATTTTTCTAAAAGCTTCTCTGTTTTTAAATGGTCTTCTCATAATTAATTCAATAAATATATATAAATTCAAACATATATAAATTCATACATACATACTAGTGCTGTACTTTTTCAAATAACTGGGCTCTGATACCATTTGTAGGGGATGCGGATCTATACGGATAACTAACTTATGATCTAATACATATTGTATCTGAACTGAAGAAGGTTGTTTCTTCACTTTGATTGAGCGATACCATATGCTCAATGATTGATTCTACCATGTCAAGAGTGGGAGCAAGAATTCCTCTTTTCTATAAGTATGTTACATCACTACAATGTGAATAAAAATTTGAATATGTACTGTTGATAATGGCAAAAATAGGATCTTCACAATCACTAATAAGAACATCATCAAGTATATGAACTTTTCCAATTCCATCAACTGAATTACCAATCATACCATCTCCAACCGCTAAAATCCAATTTGCAAATTATGTTCGATCATTCAAATCTGATTCATGGTTACCTTCTAACCTCATATTCTTTGTTAGCTTTAGTAAATGACAGTCAGCCCACAAATATGAAGAACTGAGGGTAGCATTTAAAATATCTTGTTTTTTACCTTTTGTAATGACCGGTAGAATTTGTCTAAAGTCACCACCAAGAACAAATGTTTTACCTCCAAATAGCTGATCTAAATTAGATACATCTTCAAATCTAAGAATATCTCTTAAATTTTTGTCAAGAGCTTCAAAATAATATCTATGCATCATTAGTGCCTCATCCCAAATAATTAACTTTGTCTTCACAATCAAACGTGCAAGACAACAGCCTTGTTTTATATTACATGTAGAATCCTCAGTTGCATTGAGTGGGATAACAAATCTTGAATGAGTTGTTTGACCTCCGGGTAATAAAAGTGATGCAATCCCACTTGACGCAACTAGTAAAATTGTCTCCTTTAGATCTTACTGCCGAAGATAAAATTTTTCGAATAAATTTCTTCCCAATTCCTCCATGACCATATAAAAAGAAAAAGTGCCTTTGTTGTACTTCACTGCTGTTATAATTCTTTCATAAACTAACCTATGCTTCTTTGTTAATCTATTCAGAAGATCTTCATGTTCCTCAGACAAAGAGCTTTTATTGTAACGTAGTTCCTCAAGGATTAGTCTATTGGTTACATCAACTTGTTCTACATTATTAGTTGGTTTTGGCATTATTGGGAAATTCTGCAAACTTCTTCCACAATCTTTTAATAAATTTTTCAATTTTTGCAGACAATAATTTTTCAGTTCATCATTTGTTAGCGCAACCCCTGTGAAAAAAAAGGTTATTCACTGATAATGTTTTATTTAATGTAGAGAAATCTATCAATACTAAAGGTACTTCTACTATAAACCCTTTAATAACATTAGAGAATTGACCGATTATGTTTTTCTCTAGGTTTACTCAAATATTTATTTCCTGTGAAAGAATGGCGAGTTTTAAAATTTATTTTTTATAAAATGCTTTAACATAAACATATTTTTAGTCAACTTTACATGGAAAATTTCAAATTTAAAGAATTTTTGGATCATTCAAATTTTTTGGATATAATTTAAAGAATTATACATGCAAAATATGTATAATAAATTTTTAACAAATGTTTATAAAATATTATATGAAATGATAAATTTGTGTACCTGGATTTTCCAGCACTTGTCGTACTTCATGTAGGATATCCTCAGACAGTAAAATCCATGTAGCCTTCCAAATATATTTTGGCCGAGACATTGAATTAGATAACAAAATCATAACAAATAACTGTCTTAGATAAGATGACATTCCCCAGTTACTTGCCTTCTTTATGGCATCCATATTTTGTCATCATCTAATAAAATCAATGTGTGTGCATAGATCTTCATAACACTTAGGACCTCTAATGATGTTCAATAACATTCTGAGATAATATAACTCTCCACTACCAGGAGGTACAAAAAATATTCTACCAATAGAAAATGCGGAATTATCTCTTTCTTTCCGCTCTTTTAATTTTTTGTTCCACATAAATTTAAGAGAAAATTCCACATAAGTTAAATGTCGTGCTTCTTCATTTGAGTTGTTCGCCTCAAACTAACTTAAAAATTATGATTCTCTTACACTTGATTTATTGACAACAACATCAATTGGATCATTATCAGAGAAAATAATAGGTTGTTCATTAGGTAGATGGAAAGAAAGCCTTTCAACTGAAGGTTCTCTATGGTTAATTGGAAATCCAAAAATTCTCCAAGAACCTTCACACGAAGAAATATATCGACAATCATAATACATTTTTATTTCATCAACATTTATTGAATCTTTCTTATGTGCTGTAACACCACACATTTTTGAGCTAGAAATCGAACCGTCATTTTTACATGTGTGAACTCAAATTTCATAGTTTTTATTTAAATTCATGTGTCATGATTTTTTTCCTGGTATATTAAGTAATTATGAGGTGAAAAGTGTTCATAGAAATGGCCTAAATAAAATTTGAGCTAAGGACCCTTCATTCATCCAAAATTGGATATTCGATTCTACAATGGTCATCTTTGAACAAGTATAGCTTTTTGTATACATAATTTGATAGATTAAGTCCCACCAAATTTTAGATACTAGAATTAGCTTTCCAATGATTCCAAATTTTCTTTAATCCAATACCTGAGCGAAAAGTTATGCCATTTTTTGTGTGAGGCAGTAGGGAGTCGCGATAGCCCCACAACGCGAGGTCTACTTGATCCAAATAGGTGTTGCATAACGAGGGATACTTAACCCAACTAGGGTCGCGATGCTGGGGCTATTCTCGCATAGTTTCAGCTTCTTAAGGGTCATGGGGCACTTTGGTCCTTTCCCCTCGACCCCAAACGTCCAAAGGGCGAGTTATATCATCCAAAACCCGTCCATAACCCTTAAAATTCATTCCCCAAAGGCATAATATGCCTCATTACCCAATTCCTCTCAAAATTCCAACCCTAATCCTTTCCCCAAAGATCTAAAAATCATTCCTTAGATCAACAATTCCAAGAAAAGAATCAAGATCCGGGTTCCATCTATCAAGAACTAGGTTCCATCTTTCAAATCTCATAATCTAAGGTACGTTGAGTTTTTCTAAACTACATGAGCATAAGAAAATTATTTCAACAACATTTAAATATTTTAAAATCATGAATTTTTAAAGGGATTTTAGAATTTGTATTACAAAGTTGCTTTATGAATTCTTTAATGACATTATTATTTTGGTCTTGAGTCTTTTCCCCCAAACTTGATTTATAACCATGCATAGTATATATATATATATATATATATATGTATGTATGTATGCATGAATGTATGTATGTATGTATGTGTTTGACGAATTTGAATGATGAATTGAGAGTATGATCTATTTAAAATCCCTCTCTTGTTTACAACTTTCTTGTTTACGTAAGTTATGATTTATTCGAAATGCATTATTGGAAATATGATATAAATGTCTTGATTCTATTCATGATTTGACAATGGTTTTGAATTGAAGAGAGGAGGTTTTACATTATGATTAATGCTAAAAATATATAATGGAAGAATCACATATTTTTTGTCAAAAATACACGACTGCCACATGTTCGTTGGAATTGTTGAAAAAATGAGAATCTTTGCATGATTTTGACTTATGTTTTGAAATATGAATTCTACTTTTATGAATTCTTTGGTGGTCTGAACATTGTTTTAAATGAAAGAACTTTGCATGATACCTTATGGCTCAGATATACAACTTACAAGTCTTAGTATGATGATACCAAATTCAGATAATGCCATAGCAGATTTGGAACAGATTAAAGGTACAGATTATTGCTTAGAAATTTAGAATTTGATTTCAAGAAAGATGCATATTTAGAACAAACTAAAAACTCATTGCCCAAAACCGTTTTTTACCAATACGGGTGTACTATTATTGTACGCTGGCAACGGCCCTGTGGCATAGTAGATTCAGATACTCCAAATCTTGCGGCAAACTTGGGTTGGAGGCTTGGCCTCCGAGTTAAGGGCAAATCTCATATAGCCCGTGGGGTAGAAGATATGTAGGGTATACCACCTAGCTCAGAAGTAATACAAAGAATAGAACTGCATTGAACAAATTACTTTAAGATCTTTTGAACTTTGCCCATTTATTTTAAACTACATCATGCATGATGTTTTCATGACTTGCTCTCATCTCTCTTATATATATAAATATATTATTTTTTATTGCTCTACATACCAATATATCTGTATTGACCCCTTATATTTCAGAATTTTGAGACACAGTCCTGGGGTCCCGATAAGCAGTAGATTGACTTGTCAGAAGCTTGTAGCTGGTGAGCCTCTCTTATTCTGGGAGGCCTAATATATATATATCATTATTATTCTATTTTGATTCATGGTCTAACTGGAGGCGTTGTCCCAATCTTCAGATAGAGGTTATTTTTAGTTAGTAGAGATTTCGTAGACTAGAGTCAGATATTATTGATCTTTATGAACTTATTTTAGTATTGATTAGTTTGAATCAAAAGCTGACTATGATTCTGTTTTGTTATGTATTTCCGTATTTGCTCTTTGTATATGAATGGTGTATATAATAACAAGTTAGAAGGGCTCTCGTGCCTTCATGATTCGGGATGCCCATCACAGTTAGAGCCCCAGTTTGGGTCATGACAAACTTGGTATCAAAGCACGGTTCATGGTCCCAAGGTGTCTACAAAATTGTATTGGGTAGAGTCTTGTTTATGGGTGTGTAGTATGCTACACTTATAAGTAGGAGGCTACGAGGCGTTTAGGAATGTTTCACTTTCTTCATGTTCTAGTTCGTGCTATGGAGTCAGAATGTTCCATTTTTCATACTCTAGTTCGTTGTATGGTGTCGTCCATACAAAAGTAAAGTTATCCCAATTCTTTTCTTACTCTGATGTTCTTAGATATGTCTAATTTTTGGGGTGATTAAGTACAAAAGCTTAGAATCCAAATGATGTGGTCCCTTTTTGATTGAGTTATAAAAGATTATAAAATTGTGCAAGGACTTGAGAAGAGTCCATTAGTGCTTCAAGGTGTATTGATTCTAGTGTAAACTTTGATTTTGATGAAATCGTATTTCTCAACCCGAGGTATTAAGTGTATTCAGTCCTTTTTAAAATTTATGTTGTAGATGTCCTGCATAAGGGGAATAATGTGTAGCAGAATATTGGAATTGTATTTCCACCCGAGTAGTAGTGTAAGTTAAAGTGTCAGTGTCATGATTTATTGGTAGTGAGATTGGACCAAGAAGCTGGTCATTTGAAGTCACAAGGTTAGAAGTCAGAATGAGAGAACTTTTATGTAAATAAATATTTTTAGTTGTATAACTGTTGATTGAGGGATGATTTGTCATTTTATAGTGATAGACTAATGTGGTAGTAATATTTATAGATTGTAAGGTATTTTATAAAGGAAGTGTTTGGCTATGATTATTATCTATTCAAGAATAGGGAAGGAGCCTAGAGTAGATAGTTATGGTGGTTATAGAAATCCCTTGTAGGTTATGAACAAAAATGTTTAGATTTACCAATAAGTTATAAGTACAGACTCATTGATGTCTATGGAATTTGAAGATAGTCTAAATGTATGCTTGGGTAAGTAAGTATGATGTGAGAAAGTAGAATATGTAAATAAGATTGAATGGGGTTATAATATAAGATTAGGGCTGACCATGTCTATTATGTGACTTTACCCCCTTGACCTTCTTTTCTTTGGTAGTTGTAAACTAGTACTACTTGTGAGAAGATATATAGTAAATTTTGAGGTGCAGTAGTAATGCCATGGAGGTGATTTGATGGTAGGTAGTATCTAGGTAAAATTGGGTATTTGGGGTAGAATTTCTCAATTTGATGGACTAGTATATTATGTTGCACTCTTCATTGGTGGTAGATGATTGATGCCAGGCTATAGGCTTGAATTTTAGATATAGGATGTGGTGGTAAGAATAGTAGCCTAATATTAATGATGTATGTTGTGTGGGAATGGATTAGTAGGCTTGACGTGATTTGTGAAAGAGCCTAGGTTGATAATTGATAAAAAGTTTAAGTAGTAATTGTGGGGTATATATGTATATGAGGACTAGTGTTAAACTGATGAATCGTGGGTGAGTCATAAGTAGATAAGGGCGTGAGTATATAAGAATAAGTTTCACCTCTGGTAGTGTGGCGTTACTCGTTAGGTAAGATTTTATGATATGAATTATGCTATTAACAGTCTAATATTAGAAGGTTAAGTAGTGGAGAGTGGATTTTTATGTGATACTGAGTGAGGTTGTGTATGTTCATGAGACTGTGTGTTGTAGTTGATGACAATAGAGGATATAAAAAATTAAGAGTAGTGTTCTGGGAAAGCAATGCCTTTAGAGTATACTAGGGGAAAAGTTTAGCATTTATATGTATAAGTGTTTCACTTACCTAGTTTGTGTTCTTAAAATTGTAGTATGGTGAAGTCTGGTGAGTTGTTGTTCGGTGTTCATTAGAGTTAAATTGAGGAAATATAGGTAGGCAATATGAGCCTTGGGTTTGGTTTTACAAATTTTGTGAAGTTGTAATTTATGCGATTAAAGGTGTAATGTGAGTTCTAAGGAGTTGAAGATAGAGTTTTAAGTGTTTAGAAGCATGGATACCCATGTCCATAATAATGTTAGTCAGAAGTTGGTGGATTTGGGGTTAGAGGAAGTTATGATTAGTATCCCTGAAGGGGGATGACCCAGAAATAATTTAGTGTCTTTATAGAAAAATTCTTAAAGGAAGTTTGTGTTCGTGTTTATACCTATATCCCCTATTAGATTGTGAATTGTGGTTATAGATTGATGTGAGGTTATATTCTCAAGTCTAGGAGGGTGACTTTGATCTAAGGGGGAGATAATAGATTAAAGTAGTTCCTGAATTCTTTTTGTGGTGTCAAGATTCAAGTAAGAATCATATTAAATCAATTCTTGTTCAAGAAAACTCCTCATACTTCGATTTGAATAGACTTCGACCAATGTCTTATGTATTCATGTCTTGCCTCTGCTTAAGGTTTGAGCTCTCTATGTAACTCATGTCACGTTCCGATATCCAAACAAGAAGTAATAATGCCCCTTAGTGATCTAATATTTTGAGTATCCAAGCCATATGTTATGTTGCTCATGATCCAAATCTATGTCTTGCAGCATGTTTTGTCCTAAGAAAATATGTTTCTATATATTACGAAATCATCTTATGCCAGAAATAGCCAAAGTGATAAATTTTATGCTAATTCATGGAAAAATTTCAGCTCTTTGAATGAGAAGCAATCACTTTAAGTGAAATCCTTGTTTTAGTTGTTAATGACATAAATTTCGGCATTATGCCATATAGCTTATGATATATGCATCCATATTTCTCATTTTGGTCGGTCCTAAGGAAATCATGTTGTGTTGTGTTCGTGCCGAATGAATCTTTACTTATGTTCCAAATAGTTGATATCTGAAGCACTCTGTGTCTATTCTATCGTATCTTCACTTCATGTCCCTCCTCGAGTAGTGCTATAAGTATAAGTGATGGTCTGATAGTGTTACTTTCATTCATGATGGTTATGCTTGGGTCCCTTCATATCCCTTCATATGTTAGTACGATGGTGGTTGTGGAAGCGTAGTAGTTTGTTAGGTATGGGAGTAGATGTTCTTGAAGGTGAAAATATTTATGTGATTCTCAAGCTGAGGTTATAGGTTAAATGGGAAAGAAGGAGATGAACTTTTGTTGTGCGAAATAGCTAAGAAGGAGAAATGTGGTGAAAATATTTGTGAGAGTGATTGAAATTATTAGTCTTGGCGAGGAGAGATCTATGTAGTGGGTGTAGTAATGATTAGGCTTGAATGTTGTGGTTTATAAAAACACAAACCTATGTGTTATGTGGTTGGTAATCTCTAAAATAAATCTTGAGTGTGTTTAACGACAGTGATAAAACGAAGAAATATTCTTTAAGGGATGTAAAGTACAATGTCCCATGGCTTAAGTTAGTATTTTTTTACTCTGAGTTAGGCTTCAACATAGCAGTAATAAGTAGTAGGACTCAAATTCTTGTGGCTAGATGCGTGATTGGGGAATTGTAAGTTTGCGAGTGAGAAATATGCTATTTAATGTTTGGGGTGTAGATGATTAGTGACTCTAAGTTTAAGTCTATTCATGGTACTTTTTAAAGTAAAGAATGCTTCTAATCCTATCTTCTGCAAAATCCTATTCATGACTAGTACCAATATAAATCAGGTCTATGGTCATCAAATAAACTCCTACCATAGGTGGTGATGATAATGATTCATAGAACTCATGTGCAAAATCATCCCTATATAAAGTCTCATTATCCCATGTTTCATGATTATGCGTTTCGCTAGGGGTTATCATGAATCTTGTTTGATGCCTTTGCATATTTTGTCAAGGAAAAATGTTCAATGTGAGACTACGTTCTTTAGTCTATACTCTCAGAGCTTCAAAAGGTCCCTACCCATCATTTGGGGATGAATGATCCTAAGAGGGAGATAATGTAACACCACACATTTTGAGCTAGAAATCGAACCGTTGTTCTTACGTGTGTGAACTAAAATTCCATGATTTTTATTTAAATCCATGCATCATGATATTTCTCTTGGTATATTAAGTGATTATGAGGTGAAAAGTGTTCATAGAAATGGCCTAAAACAAAGTTGAGCTAAGAACCCTTCATTCATCCAAAATTGGATATTCGATTCTACAAGAGTCGTCTTTGAACGAGTATAACTTTTTGTATATACATAATATCATAGATTAAGACCCACCAAATTATAGATAATCAAATTCGCCTTAATCTAATACCTGAGTGAAAAGTTATGCCATTTTTTGTGTGAGGCAGTAGAGAGTCACGATAGCCCCGTGACACGAGGTCTACTTGACCCAAATAGGGGTCACTTCGCAAGGGCTACTTAACCCAACTAGGGGTCGCGATGGGGCTATTCCCACAAAGTTTCATCTTCTTAAGGGTCATAGGGCACTTTGGTCCTTTTCTCTCAACCCCAAACATCGGATGATTTCTATCACCCAAAACCCGTCCATAACCCTTAAAATTAATTCCCCAAAGGCATAATATACCTCATTACCCAATTTCTCTTAAAAATCCCATCGTAATCCTTTCTCTAAAGATCAAGAACACATCCGTAAGATCAAGAATTCTAAGAAAAGGATCAAGATCCGGGTTCCATCTATCAAGAAATAGGTTCCATCTTTCAAATCTTGTAATCTAAGGTATCTGGGGTTCTCCTAAATTACATGGGCATAAGAAAATTGTTTCAACAATATTTAAATATTGTGATGTCATGAATTTCAAAAGGGGTTTTAGAATTTGTATTACAAAGTTGCTTTATGAATTCTTTAATCACATTATTGTTTTGGTCTTGAGGCTTTTCCCCTTAAACTTGATTTATAACCATGTACAGTATATATATATATATATATATATATATATATATATATATAT
>NC_061111.1:55496800-55521099 GCF_002878395.1 Capsicum annuum | reverse complement strand
TTATTCGAAATGCATTGTTGGAAATATTATATAACTGTCTTGATTCTGTTAATAATTTGACTATGGTTTTGAATTTAAGAGAGGGATTTTACATGTTGATAAATGCTGAAATTATATAATGAAAGAATTGCATGGTTTTTGTCAAAAATACATGACCACCACATGTTTGTTGGAATTGTTGAAAGATGAGAATTTTTGCACGGTTTTGCCTTGTTTTGAAATATTAATTCCCTTATACTTGTATGAATGCTTTGGTGGTCTGAACATCATTTTAAATGAAAGAATCTTGCATGATACCTTATGGATCAGATATACACTTGGAAGTCTTGGTATGACGATACCAAATTCAGATAATGCCATAGTAAATTTAGAACAGATTAAAGATACAACTTATTGCCTAGAATTTCAGAATTTGATTTCAACAAAGATGCATGTTTAGAACAGATTAGAAAAAAATAGGCTTAAGTGATGTTAGGTGGTTATCCGAAGAGGGCATGACCCATAAAAACTCATTGCCCAAAATTGTGTTTTGCCGATACGGGTATACTATTATTGTACGCTGGTGACGACCCTGTGGCGTAGAAAATTCAGATACTCCAACTCTTGCGGCAAACTTAGGTTGGGGACTTAGCCTCGGAGTTAAGGGTGGATCCCATATAGCCCGTGGGATAGCAGATATGTAGGGTATACCACTTAGCTCAAAAGTAATACAAAGAATAAAACTGCATTGAACAAATTGCTTTAAGATCATTTGAACTTTGCCCATGTATTTTAAAATACATCATGCATGATGTTTTCATGACTTGCTCTTATCTATCTTATATATATAAATACATTATTTTGTATTGCTCTGCATACCAGTACATTTGTATTGACCCCCTATATTTCAGGATTCTGATACACAGTCCTAGGTCCCGATAAGTCATAGATTTACTTGTCAGAAGCTTGAAGCTGGTGAGCCTCTCTTATTCCAGGAGGCCTAATGTATATATTATTACTATTTTATTTTGATTTATGGTCCGACTGGGGGACTTGTCCCAATATTCAGACAGAGATTATTTTCAATTAGTAGAGATTTTGCAGACTAGTGTCAGATCTTGTTGATCTTTACGAACTCATTTCAGTATTGATTAGTTTGAATTAAAAGCTGACCATGATTCCATTTTATTATATATTTCTGCATTTTCTCTTTGTATATGAATGGTGGATATAATTGCAAGTTAGAAGGACTCTCGGTCCTTCATGGTACGGGATGCCCATTTCGGCTAGGGCCCCGATTCGGGTCATGACATGTGTACTTTGTGTGAAAACTGCGGTTACACAATCATTTTCTTTGTTTATGTACTTAAATAGGTATTTTATTGATTTTTGCTTGATTTCACCATTAAACATTAATATGTATACTGTACTTCAATAACAAATACCTATTGTGTGGTACCATATACCTGTTATCCAAATGAATGCCTTTTATTTTGATAGTTCTACTATCCTCTCTTCTTTTATAAAATGGATATCCATCTTCATCAATTGTGGTGTTTTGTACATACTTCTTTGGAAAGTGTTTTTGTAACATTCCGCATCGTCGATGAGTTAGCTCGTGGTAATATGCTCTTAGAGTTAAAGACCAAAAAATTAATTTTTCCTAATTTCGACTTTTCATCACATGGAAAATTTGATAAGCTTTCCACCGATTTAAGATTTACCTAAATCCAATACCCAGGCAAGAAATTATGGCTAATTTAAGTCCTAGTCAAAAATGCCATCATTTTTTGTGCTTGATGTGTCGCGGAGGTTGTTTGATTAACAATTGTCAAGTTCCAGTAGTATAGCGCGATTGTGGTGCGTCGTGCTGAAATTCCAGGTCCCAACCAGTGGGACAACGCAATGAATCCACATCGCAGTGACCCTAAGAATCCCATTCATCAATTTCTAGCGAACCACCACGATTGTAGTGCGTTGGGTGGACCATAAAATTGGGCTCCCAGTTATATTTTATTCCGTCACATTAAGGGTATATTAAGTATTTTCCACCCCCTTATCAGCTCAAACATGGGATTATACTCCAAAGTGACCACATTATTCATACTCTCTTCAATGTTTATTTAATGTTTTGAAGGGGATCTTTTCAATGTCTAAGTATTTAACTTGACTTTGATGATGATGAGATGGAATTTCTTGGTATGATTTCGTTCTTGTCTTAAAAAGGAAGAATTTCATATGATTGACATTTTTGACATGACCACCTTATGTATTTGAATGTTGAAACAGAGGTTCTTGCATATGTTTACATGAGCTTTAAGAAAGAGTTTCTTGAAATGAATTATTCATATGGTGGTACCAGATTTACGTTTTGAAACAGATATTATTATATGCTAATAATGGATCAGAGATGTGACTTGCAAGTCAATGGTATGACTATACCATATAAATGTATGCCATAACAGAGTTAGAGTTTTCAGAGAATGTTTTCAGAGAATGCACGTCTTAAAGAGTTAAAAATGGGTATAAAAAGAGTTAGGTGGTTGCCTGAAAAGGTCTAGAGTTCAAGTAACTCTTAGCCTAAAACCGTGATTTGCCAATTCGGGTATATTATTTTTACGTTGGCGATGGCCGTGTGACGTAGCAGAGTCAGAGACTCCAACCCTTGCGAAACACTTGGGTTGGAGGCTTCCCCGCCGAGTCAATGGTGGATTCCATATAGCCCGTGGAATTTCATAGTTTTACGGTATACCAGCTAGCGCAGAAGTAAAATGAAGAGTATCACAAAGTTCAGATGATTTTACTGAGTCTTTCAAAAATGCCCATGAGATTTCTTACTATATGATATGTTTATAAACTATTTTAAATTGCTCTCATATATGTTGAATATAAATTATTATTTTGGATCAGCTTTGCATACTAGTACATTTATATTGACCCCCTACCTCCCAAGTTTGGAGGCTCAGTCCAAGGGTCAGGCTAATCAGTAGAGTATTCCAGAGAGAAGTGATCCGTGCAGTGGTGAGCCTTCTTTGCTCCAGAAGGCCTGTTATTTCAGATTATGTTATTTCATTGTTTTGGTCTACTGGGGCCTTGTCCCAGTTTTCAGAACAATTTTGAGATGTAGTAGAGATTTGGTAGACTGAGTCAGATCTTATTCAGATGTTTTGAATTGTAACTTTCATTCTCATGTCTTGAAACTAAGAGTTAATGACCATGTTTCCGTATCAAATTGTATTCCTGCATCTTCTCTTATTATATGAATGTTGTGCATGACTACCAGATAGAGTAAGATGTTTGGGCCTTCATGGTTCAGGATATCCATCATGGACAGGCGTAGTTCGGGTCATGAAAAACTTGGTATCAGCGCACGGTTCATAGTCCCAGGGTGTCTGCAAAATCATATCGGGTAGAATCTTATTTATGTGTGTGTAGCGCGGTACACTTATAAGCAGGAAGCTACAAGGCATTTACGAATGTTTCTCTTCTTTGTGGTTTAGTTTGTGTTTCAGAGTTTGAATTTTCCCCTAATTATTGGTCTCTTGTGTTTTAGAAAAACAATCATGCCTCCCCATCGTACTATCGATCAGAATGCACAGACAGATGAGTTTCATCCCACTCATAGGATGAGGACTCGAAGTGGAGCTCAGATTCCAGAGATTGATGCTACTCCGAGAGTCCCACCTATTTAGACCAGCCCACCTAGGGAACCCAGAGCTCCCTGAACTGGGACTAACCATACTCAGCCTTACGAGAGAGGGGTATCGAATGTAGAATTCAAGCAGTCCATTCATATGATTGCATAGTTGGTTGGCACACAGACTCAATGGTTGAAAGATATTGGGTCTGCATCTATTACGTCTGAGGCTACAAGAGTGGGCCAGTTCATAAGAATGAACACTCCCAAGTTTACTGGTACCAAGGTAGAAGAGGATCCATAGGAGTTTATGGATAAAATGGAGAAGATCTTTAAGGTGATGCATATATATAAGGTAGAGGGGGTTGAGTTAGCAGCTTACCAGCTTAAGGATATAGATAACTAATGGTATAATAAGTGGGAAGATTCAAAGGGTGAGAGTGTAGAGCCCATAGTTTGGGCCTAGTTTGTGGAAGTCTTCCTCAATCGGTTCTTTCCTATCAAGTTGAGAGAGGCCAAAGCTAAAGAGTTTATGAATCTAAAGCAGGGAAAGATGAGTGTCTAGGAGTACACTCTGAGGTTCAACCAACTAGCTCGTTATGCTCTAGAGATGACGAGTAACATGAGAGCCCAAATGAGGGAATTTACATCTGTCCTGTCGGATGACTTAGTGCTTGAATGTCAGGGAGCAATGTTGAACTAGGATATGGATTTTTCTAGACTCTTATTCCATATGCAGCAAGTTGAGGAAAAGAAAAAAAATTGCTAAATCTAGAGAGAAGGACAGGCAAGCAAAGAGAGACAAAACAGCAGACCAGAGCCACAGTCAGCAGCAAAGTGGGAATTGGGGTAACAAATAGTAGAAGAAGAAGTTTTGGTGTAATGCACAGTCTGTAGCTAGTGCTCCAATGTCCATACCTCCAGTAGGACAGCGCCTCCAGGATTTTTAGTCCAGACAAGGGCTGCCGAGAATGCAGGGTTCATAATCACAAGGAAGTGTAGCTCAGACCACTCGAACATACCCATATTGTGAGAGATGTGGGAAGAATCATCCAGCGAGATGTCAGTTTGGTGCTATGGTATGTTATTCGTGTGGCCAGCCAGGCCATATCCAGAGAGACTGTCCGGCAGTAAAGGGTAATGTTGGTAGAGCCAAGTCACAGGCTAATTCTTCTACACCACCACCGCCTCAGAAGGGTGCCACTTCATCCGCCAGAAGCGGCCGCAACCGGTTGTACGGCTTGACCAACCGCCAGGAGGCAGAGGCCTCACCAGATATAGTTACTGGTACATTGTAAATATTTTCCTGTGATGTATATGTGTTACTTGATCCCATGTCTACCTTGTCATACGTGACACCTTATATGGCTGTTAGTTTTGGGTTCGAGCCTAATGTGATTACCGAACCTCTTTTCTATTTCTACTCCGATGGGAGATTCTATTGTGGCTAGGAGGGTGTATATAAATTGTGTGGTGACTATTTGTGGGTGGGATACTATGGAAGACCTCATAGACTTAGACATGGTTGATTTCGATGCTATCCTAGGGATGGATTTGCTTCATTCGTGCTATGCCACACTAAATTGTAGAACCCGAAAGGTTACTTTTTCCTTCTCGAATAAACCAGTAATAGAATGGGAGGGACATTCCTTAGCACCTAGAGGGAACTTTATATCTTACTTTAAAGCCCGTAAACTCATTTATAAGGGTTGCTTGTATCATCTTATACGGGTTAAAGATTCAAATACTGCAAGCCTTTCTCTTCAGTCTATCCCTGAGGTGAATGAGTTCCCAGAAGTTTTTCCTGATGATCTGCCAGGCATACCACCTAATAAAGAGATAGATTTTGGTATTGATTTGTTTCCCGATACCCATCCTATCTCTATTTTTCCATATAGAATGGCTCCTATATAATTGAAAGATTTGAAAGAACAACTCACAGATCTTTTAGACAAAGGTTTTATCCATCCTAGTGTTTCTCCCTGGGGTGTACCTGTACTCTTCGTGCAAAAGAAATATGGTTCCCTCCGTATGTGTATAGATTATCGCCAGTTGAACAAGGTTACTATAAAAAATAAATATCCTCTTCCTAGAATTGATGATCTTTTTGACCAGATTCAAGGTGCTAGATGTTTTTCAAAGATAGACCTTCGTTCGGGATACCATCAGTTGAAAGTTAGAGAGTCAGACATTTCCAAAATAGCCTTACGAACTATATACAATCATTATGAATTGTTATTCATGTCCTTCGGGTTAACTAATGCCCCTGAATCCTTCATTGATCTTATGAACAGGGTGTTTCGTCAGTTTCTGGATTTGTTTGTCATAGGTTTTATTAATGATATCTTGATTTATTCTAAGAGTGAGAAGGATTATGCCAATCACCTCCGAATCATCCTTCAGACTCTCAAATATCATAGGTTGTATGCAAAGTTTTCCAAGTGTAAATTTAGGCGTAATGCTATTGCTTTCTTGGGGCGTATTGTGTCTAGTGACGGGATTAAGGTTGATCCCCAAAAGGTTGAGGCAGTAAGAAAGTGGCCTAGACCCATGACTCCAACCGAGATTCGAAGCTTCTTGGGTTTGGTAGGGTATTATAGAAGGTTGGTAGAGAGTTTCTCTTCCATAGCTACACCACTCACTAAGGTGACACAGAAAAAGGTAAAGTTTGTGTGGTCTGACTCCTGTGAGAATAGTTTTGAGAAATTGAAAAACAAGTTGACCACTGCACCTGTTTTGACTCTTTCAGAAGGTATAAAGGGTTTATTATGTACTGTGATGCATCCCATGTGGAACTTGGGCGTGTACCTATGCAGCACGATAAAGTGGTGGCTTATGCGTCTAGGTAGTTAAAAGTGCCTGAGTGAAATTACCCTACCCATGACTTGGAGTTAGCGGTTGTCGTGTTTGCACTTAAAATTTGGCGGCATTTTCTCTATAGGGCACATGTTGATATATTTACTGACCACAAGAGTTTGCAGTATGTTTTCTCATAGAAAGAATTGAATCTTAGGCAACGATGTTGGTTGGAGCTTTTGAAGGATTATGACATGAGCCTGCACTACCATCCGGGCAAGACAAATGTGGTAGCCGACACCCTAGTAAGTTATCTATTGGCAGCCTTTCGCATGTTGAAAAGGGGAAGAGAAAGATAGTGAAGGATATCCACCGACTTACAAATCTAGGAGTGTGACTCTTGGATTGCGATGATGGGGGAGTGGTTGTTCAAGAGGTGGATAAATCTTCCCTTTGTGCTGAAGTTAAAGAGAAGAAAATTGAAGATCCCATCTTGATGCATATCAAGAAGAATATGGGTCAACAGAAGGTGATATCTTTTGAAATTGTTGGAGATGGGATTTTGATATGTTAGGGTAGACTATGTGTACCAGATGTGGATGGGTTACAAAAGAGGATCCTTGATGAAGCTCACACTTTAAGGTATGTTGTTCACCCAGGCTCTACTAAGATGTATCATGATCTGAAAACCATATACTGGTGGAATAATATGAAGCATGATATGGCTAACTATGTACCGAGTGTTTGAATTGTCTTTAAGTGAAAGTAGAGCATATGAGGACAGATGGTACCTCCCAAGAGATAGCTTTGCCCTTGTGAAAGTGGGAGATGGTCAATATGAACTTTATCATGGGGCTTCCAAGGTATCGAAACCAGTATGATTTTATTTGGGTAATTGTAGACCGACTGACCAAGTCAGCCCACTTTCTGCCCGTGAGAACCAACTATTCGAGAGATGACTATGCCAAGTTGTACATCAAGGAGATAGTCCATTTGCATGGAGCACTTATATCTATCATATATGAATGAGGTACGCAATTCTCTTCACAGTTCTGGAGATCTTTTTAGAGGGGTTTAGGTACCCAAGTGAACCTGAGTACGGCTTTCTACCCTCGGACGGATGGGCAAGCAGAACGTACTATTCAGAACCTTGAAGATATGTTGACAGCTTGCGTGATTGACTTCAAAGGTAGTTGGGTAGATCACTTGCCAATGATAGAGTTCGCTTACAATAATAGCTACCATACCAGTATTAAGATGGCTCTGTGTAAAGCTTTGTATAGGAGAAGATGTAGATCACCGCTAGGGTGGTATGAAGTGGGTGAGACTCAGTTGTTTGGGCCTGATCTTGTTCATCAGGCGATGGAGGATGTGAAAATTATTAGAGAACGACTTAAAATAGCCCAGAGTAGACAGAAATCCTATGCCGATGTTCAAATACGGAAGCTAGAATTTGAAGTTGGTGATTGCATATTTCTTAAAGTCTCCCCTATGAAGGTAGTTATGCGATTCGGGAAGAAACATAAGCTGAGTCCTCGCTATATAGGGCCATACCAGATTTTGAGAAGAATAGGTGGGGTTGCGTATGAGTTAGAGTTGCCTGTAAGTTTGGGTTCTGTTCATCTGGTATTTCACAAATCCATGTTGAAGAAATATATTGGAGACTATTCATTAGTGTTACCTGTAGAGGAGGTCAAAGTGACCGACTCCTTATCCTATGAAGAGGAACCTATTGTAATATTAGATCATTAAGTTAGAAAGTTGAGGAGCAAGGAGATAACTTCGGTTAAAGTGTTATGGAAAAATCAGAAAGTTGAGAAACCAACATGGGAATTAGAAGATGTCATGAGAGATAGATACCCAGACTTATTTTATCCAGTGAATGACAAAATAGAAGGTAGAATCCTTGTCTTATTATTTTATGGCCTCAATCTGTTTGAAATCGTACTTGTCTATGTTGCGCATCATCATTCAGGGATGAATGATCCCAAGGGGGGGATAATGTAACACCCTGCATCGTCCATGAGTTAGCTCATGGTAATATGCTCTTAAAGCTAAAGACTAGAAAATTAATTTTTCCTAATTTCGACTTTTCATCACATGGGAAATTTGATAAGCTTTCCGCCAATTTAAAATTCGTCCAAATTCGATTCCCATAAAAAAATTATGGCTAATGTAACTCCTAGTAGAAAACACCATCAATTTTGTGCTTGGCGCGTTGCGGAGGGGGTCAGTTTAACAATTGTCAAATTCTAGTAGTCTAGTACGATTGTGGTGCATCACGCTGAAATTCAAGGTCCAACCAGTGGGACAACGTGATGACTCCATGTTTCGGTGACCCTAAGAATCCCATTCGTCAATTTCTAGTGACGCGTCGCGGTGGCCCATAAAATCGGGCTCCTAGTTATATTTTATACCATCTCATTAAGGTATATTAGGTATTTTCACACCCTTGTCAGCTCAAACACGGGATTATAGTCCCAAGTGACCACATTATTCATACTCTCTTCAAAAAAAATTCACAAGAACACTCTCTAGGGTTTCAAACTAAAAACTCAATCAACTCAAGATTCAATCATGGGCTTTTGAAACTGAGTGAAGATTTGGAATCCCCAAACCGCAGGCTTCAAGAATCATCCATCAAATTTCTAAATTAAGGTACGTAGGGTTTATCCTAAAACTACATGGTCTTGTTGAAAATACCCAATTATGATTTAAAAATCATCAGGCATGAATTTGTTAAAGGGGTTTTAAGATCCATGATTTTATTATGCTTTATGCATGTTTAATGATATTGTTGTTTTGGCCTTTAGGCCTTTCCCCCTTAAATTGATTTAAACCTATATGAATATGTATGATGTTGAAGATTTGATAGAGAGCATTATCATTGAAATCCCTCTCTTTGATGATTTTGAGTTGATGAACTTGTTGAGAATGATTTAAGATGCCTTTTTAATGTTAAGAAGGGGAACTTTTCAATGTTTAAGTATTTAACATGATTTTGATGATGATGAGAGGGATTTTATTCGTATGATTTTGTTCTTGTCTTAAAAAGAAAGAATTTCATGTGATTGACATTTTTTACATGACCACCTTATGTATTTGAATGTTGAAAAGGAGAGGTTCTTGCATAGGTTTACATGATCTTTAAGAAAAAGTTTCTTGAAATGACTTATTTATATGGTGGTCTCAGATTTATGTTTTGAAACAGAGATTATCTTATGCTAATAATGGCTCAGAGATGTGACCTGCAAGTCAATGGTATGAAGATACCATATAAATGTATGTGATAACAGAGTTAGAGTTTTCAGAGTATGTTTTCAAAGAATGCATGTCTTAAAGAGTTAAAAATGGGCATAAAGAGAGTTAGGTGGTTGCCTGAAGAGGGCTAGAGTTCAAGTAACTCTTAGCCTAAAACTGTGATTTGTTGATCGGGGTATATTATTTTTACGCTGGCGACGATCGTGTGTCATAGCAGAGTCAAAGACTCCAACCCTTGCGGCACACTTGGGTTGGAGGCTTCCCCGCCGAGTCACTGGCGGATTCCATATAGCCCGTGGAGTTTCAGAGTTATAGGGTATACCACCTAGCGCAGAAGTAAAACTAAGAGTGTCACAAAGTTCAGATGATTTTACAGAGTCTTTCAAAAATGCCCATGATATTTCTTATTATATGATATGTTTATGAACTATTTTAAATTGCTCTCATATATGTTGAATATAAATTATTATTTTGGATCTGATCTATGTACCAATACATTTGTATTGACCCCCTACCTCCCAAGTTCGGAGGCTTAGTCCAAGGGTTCGGCTAATCCGTAGAGTATTCCAGAGAGAAGTGATGCATGTAGTGGTGAGCCTTCTTTGTTCCAGAAGGCTTGTTATTTCAGATTATGTTATTCTATTATTTTGGACTACTGGGGGCCTTGTCCCGATTTTCAGAACAGTTTTGAGATGTAGTAGAGATTTTTCTGACTGATTCAGATCTTATTCAGATGTTTTGAATTGTAACTTTCATTCTCATGTCTTGAAACTCAGAGTTAATGACCATGTTTCCATATCAGATTGTATTTCCGCATCTTTTCTTATTATATGAATGTTTTACATGACTACCAGATAGAGTAGGACGTTTGGGCCTTCATGGTTCGAAATGTCCGTCACGGCCAGGCCCTAGTTCGGCTCATGACAGTTTTGAACATCGACCATTCTGCATCTATGGAGATGATTTCCTAGGAAGACCACACGTTCCATGTATCATGAATTTTTCCATTGCCTTGTAATAATGAGGATCATTCATTTTGTCTGGTATTTTTGCTAAAATTATTTGATCTATGTCTCTCAAAGTTAGACATATATTATGAAGACACAATAATATGTGCGCATGTGGTAACCCTCGCTTCTGGAATTCAATAGTATAAATTACTGCATCAAACTGAATACATTATATGTAATACTTAAAATATAATTATTAAAATGTAAAAGCGAAACAATCTAAAAGTTAGGATACTAAGCAGGCTTATCATCATAAATTTGAATAGTAAAATAATTAATTTTTAATTATAATAATAATATATTATACAAAGTGAATTTAATACTTGATTTAACTGCTCCAAATATTTTTTTCTCTTTAAAATCCTTTATTAGGTAATCTAACTTGATTTTGAATACCCGTGATAAAATGTCTGGCCAATCTTCTGGTTATAAGCCTCTACTCTTTAAGAATCTGATAATTTTAGGCCATTTTGATTTACAAGTAAATGTGAAAAATAGATCTGGATATCTAGACCATTTGCAAATTGTCATAGCACCTTGATGATTTTGAATTATATATTGTACACCTCTAGTGAATCAGGATGATAGAATTACCCTTTTACCATGAGAAGAAGGATTAATTCTCCATGTAAGACTACATCTTCTAATTCTTTGTACATTGAAACTCGCAATTGTTTTTGATGAGTTCTAATATACTTCAACCTGGATGTTTCAATCATTGTAAATGCATCTACCAAGAATTTTTAAAATGACCATTTTGAGTTGTTCGTATTTCACCATTCATTTCTTGAATTTTGTAAGAAAAACATTCATCCATGCTAATGAATTTTCTTCCTCAACTTGATTCATCTTTTCCATTTAAAACAATATCCCCTCTATATCCATCTTCACCATATGGAAAAAGTTATGGATATTGCAGAGCTAAATAGAAAGCATTTAACTCATTTATTCTCAGAAGCAATCTAGTTTGGGTTTCAACAATAATATCTCTATCATATTGCGATACTTTGAAATCTCCAACCACCAAAGCTGCAACTTCTAAAATAGTGGGTAAATTATATCTTCTTCCATCATAGTTTCTCTTTCCTATCTATCTGAGTCTAACATTAATGTGAGAATCTTCTTGAAATCTATCTCTTACCATTCTAAATGACTTTTTCAAGACATTTTGATCATCAAGCATTTGTTTCAAATCTTGAGTAATTTCAGTATGATTTTTGTTTATGCTCTCACCTCGATTACATAAGATTAGGAAATAAAATTATTTGAAGTTATTTAAATAATTAGAATATTCATTAGTATTAAAATAAAGAATTATTGAATACTAACCTCAATGTGTGAATTCTGTTTTGCACTTCATTTTCAATATCATATGTATAATTGTGCAAATTTTAGAGCAGATCCTTCTGGGGTAATAAAATTCCAATTTGATTGTAATTTTTCCCAAATAGTTTAAATGTGTTTGGTCCTCTTGTTTGATTAATCAAAGCATTAACTTTTTATCCCATTGATGTAAAGGAAAATATGGAGTTATAACTTCTAATATTATCTTTGAGTCGGTTACTATTTGGACCTGAATAAATAACAATTAGAGAATGAATATGTATACTAGATTATAATTATTATTCAAGTATGGTAAAAAGATTTAGTCACCTGATCTGAATAATAACGTCTTAAAATTGGAGGACGTTCTTTTGTCTTTGGTAAATTTATTTTTCGATGAAGACAACACAGAGAGAACTCTGGCCTTTTAGATTTTAACTTCTTGTTGATCCTTTCTTCATGCTAAAAGTAACTAGCACAATGTACACATTTAAAAATTGAATCTCCCATATCCCAGTAATCTATAAATCAAATAGTTAACGTAAGATAGTTTTGAACTGTCAAATTTTCATGAATTTTATTACATATAAAAGATCATAACAATTTTTCATACCTTCATTATCAATACATGCATTTTCTGCACCAACCTCTATAAATTGAATATAAGAATCTTATTAATGACACTTAATACATATAGAAAGTATGCTTGTGAAATTGTTCTAATTTGTACTATTAGAGATATACCTTCATAATCATCCACATTTTTTTATCCATATCATTATTTTTTGCACTTGTAATAAAGTATCATAAGTAGAGAATTCAACAAATTCACCTTTACTTATTTAAATTAAATAAAATCAATTGAAATTGAATATTTTTATGTCTTAAACCATTTATTAATTAAAAAAGATATACCTGGTAGATCATCATCAATATTATCAGCGTCAACTTTTATTCATATAAAAAAAATGCACATCAATATTTTATTGTGAATCATTATATATTCTATTAAATTTAGACATTAACCTTGTAACAATGGTGATTCATTTAAATCTGGTAAAAGAGGAGTTCTCTGCGTTGTTGAAGATGATGCCACATATAGCATATGAATATCTTGTGTTAGATTTTAATATTTTGATTTAGCATGAGATGATGAACAATGATCAATTCTTGAATGATCAATGCTCTTTATGGTTGTAATATCCGAAGCATAGGAACTTTGACAATTTGTGAAATCTGTCATAGTTTGTTTTCCTTTCTTTTTTCTTAAATCATTCCCTTTAATAGGGGCAGATTTAAAATAGATCTATAAAAACATTAATAAAAAATATCTTATCATAGTTATAAGTATTTACAAAAATTATATAATGAACAACAACTATTGTTTAGAAAGAGACATATATGTCATGTAATTATGTTTATGAATGCTATAAATATAACGAATAAGATTTGTGAATGAATATTGATAAAAAAAGATCATATCATTGTTATTAAGTTTAATTTATTTCTGAATCTATATGCCTATTCTATTCTTTCTTGCAAGTTTCTTTTCTTTGTCTATATCAAATTAAATGAAAATTAAATATGGTATGAAATATCAGAGAGAAAATTTGAAATAAAATAGAAGTTACTTAATAAATATTACAATAATATGCCAAATGACAGATGACACTTGGGTTAATCAGGAGATAGTAGATTTTTTTACTAATTTGGAGTTGGTAAATTGCTAAAGAAAGAGATTATCAATAGATATGTATTGCTGCAACTATCCCATTTAGAAATGCAAATGTTGAAAGGGCAATTTTTAAAGTTTAATATAAAACTACAGTTTTTCTTTTGTAATGTAACTGTTATTTTTGAAAACTGTTGTCTAACCACTGTACATTTAATTAATATTTTTGTTTGTTCTCTTATTTTGTGCTATCTTTATTTGATCGGTTGATAGTTATGGTGTGTGATTTTCTAAGTTTAATCTTGGCCAAAAACAGTTTTAATTAGGAAATGATACAAAATTTGTTAAGGTTGTTGAATGTTTTAAAAATATAGAGATATTTATAGGAATATATGTATAGACGGGGTGGCATGCCATGTTATTTTTCTGCTGCATATTTAACTGATATTTTTCAATTGCTTTTACACTAAATATTCTGAAGTGCTCTTTAACAACTGCAACAATTGTTAGTGGAAGACAGTGAGGATCATACAAATATAGTTGTCTTTAACAACTGTAACAATTGCTTTTGAAACTTCAACTAATTACTCCATATATCATTAGTTTGTAAATGTATGGAAGACAGTGAGGAGAAACATGGCTTTAAAATTGTCCAGATATGTTGTTGGAATCTCTTCTAGATTTTATGTCTTCCTAAACTTCACTGGATTATACATTAAAGATTTTTGACTGTGTTGTGGACTCTTCAAATATATTAATAGGTGCGTGTTTGAATCTCAAAAGTAGTCTATTTTTTGAGAATCCAAAAAGGGTTGTGACTTCAAAAGTGAAGATTCTGTGCGACTTAGATCTTTGTTGATGTATCTGTGTTTCCTGTCTTTCTCATTTTATTTTCTCTTATTATCTAGGCCGTGATGAACCTTATTTCTTTTGGTTAACCTATGTTTTGTACATTAGATATTTCAGCTTTCTTGGGTGGCTGAACATTCTGTCAAAAACTGTGATAATACCCTAATTATAAAGCTATAAATATGTTATATTTTATTTTGAAATGTTTGAGTTGGTCTGTAAAACAACAGTAAATCACACTAACATCTTTTCCCAACACCAAAATATGATGAATTCTTTCTCAATATGAACAACTTCATATATAAATCATAGCAGCGGTGTTGATAGGTACGTGATAAAGTGTAGAAAAGGTAGGCATAATTTTTCTTACACCATTGCAGAACATGCTGATGTAACCATTTTTCTAATAAACATAGACCTTCAAGTAATGTCTATTCTGTGGATTTTGTGTGTATGTGTTTAGGGGTCGTTTGGTAGAGTGTATTGAAAAACTAATGCATGCATTAGTTTAATGTGTATTACTAATACCTTATTTGGTATACTTTTGCACCCTATGTATAACTAATGCTTGAATTAGTTATACACTCTATTGTGTATTGAGGTGTGTATTACTAATACCTCAAAATCCATGATATTAGCAATGCAATGGATCCAATACATGCATTAACATGATTAAATACACTATTATCCCTGAAAAAAATTGCATATCCTTTCCATCATATATATGGAGGATATTTTTTTAAGAATTTTTTTTTAAAATTATTTAATTTATGTTATTTTTAATACATCAAACCAAACACTGCAGAACAAAAATACAAGCATAACTAATGCAAGCATAGCTAACACAAGCATTACTAACACACAATATTTTGCATTATTCTTATCCACTTTACCGAATAAATCCTTAGGGTTAAATAAAGGATAGCATGTTGAAAGATTTGTTGCATGTCTTTTATTAGATGCTATATCAGTGATATACATACATGTTATCTCGAGTGAGAATGATTTAATCTTCGTCTTTTTTGCTTTTTGTCCTTAATTTAGACTATTAACCCTACTTGCATAGTATGATCTTCAAATGCAGAGACTTTAATTGAACATATCCTTCTTTGCATTTAGCTGTGTAATTTAAAATTGAGTTGCTATATGTAATACCCTAAACTTTCCTTAAGCCTAAATTGTATCTCTATAAGATTAAGAAATGACTTCCAAAGTGAGTAGTGTTTGAATCATATAGAGTTTTCCTAATTTCAAATTTTTATCATGGAGAAAATTGAATTAGCTTTCCAACGATACCAATTTCGCCCAAATTCGGTATTAGAGTAAAAAGTTATGGACGTTTTACAAAAAACTATCCGAACTGCCCAGGAGAGACGGGCAGGCTGATGGACTGTCACTCCGGCCGTCGTAACCCAGGCAGTAGACCTATTCACTGGTCAAGTACAATGGTCAGGCCAATGGACTATCGAGCTAGAGAAGGACTGTCGCCCAAGCCATTGCAAATAAGGCAGTAAGTCCCTATTCTGGCCTCGGTGCGACGGTTAAACCAACGGACCGTCGATCCAACAACAAACCATCGCACGAGCTGTCGCAGATCCCGTTCAGCATTTTAAAGCCTTTTTTAAAAGGGATTTTTGGTCTTTTTCACCCTTTTTAACACCTAGATATATCAAAACGAAGCATAGAACTTCGGATTTATCCAAAGCATCAAGACCTAGGGTTTTCTCTCAAGATTAAAACCCTCAAGAGCAAGACCCAATTCCTTCTCCAAGATTTAACCATAGTTTTCACAAATTGATTTAAGAATCAAGGTTTCCAAGTCAAAAGCTTCAAGAACCCTCACTCAAGAGTATGAAAAAGAGTCTCAAGAAAGCTTGTTCTTCTAAATTCATAATCTAAGGTATGTGGGGTTTGAACAAGGACACTCCTTTCGTCCTTGTGCCCCAAAGTAGTTTTTATTACAAAGATATATGGTTTTACATGTTTTCTTATGAAATTGAAGTATGGGTTTATACCCTATGTTATTATTTCATGAGATTATGATTGTTTAAGTGTTTTAGAAATTGAAGTACATGAGTATGTTGAGATTATAATGCATATTGCTGAAAATATTCATATTTCTATATGACTTATGAATCTTTATGATATCGAGTATGAATTTTTATACGTCTTAACCTGAGATTGAATTATGGGTCACTAAGCCCTACTTGAGATTGTAATTTTAAGAACTTTGGTGCTATAAGCACACATGATTTGAGTATTTTGAGATTTTTGAGAAAGTTTTGGCCGTAATGGTCATAGTAGCTTTGAAATCCACTTCGTTAGTTGGTTTCGTTATAAACCACGAGATTATTAAATGTGGATTTCTATGAGATAAGAATATCTAATTAAAAGGGAGTAGTATTTTGCACTGAGTTGGGTAAGTTACTACGGTTTCATACCTCAGAACTACGTGCCACCGTAGGATTGAGATTTATGGGCTCAAGGCCGAGATAGTGATCACTAAGTTGAGTTTATAATTCCTGACGAGAGTATGAAGCCTCTCCCTAACATGAGTTTTCTTCCTTAGGAGGACAAAACATTGGACTCCATGTAGCTCGTATGGTGTATGTTAGTTAAGAGAACCTCCCTGCTAGTAAGAGTAAATAATCAGTTTCTAAAGTAAAGTATGTTCCTTGAGATGAGTTATTTCCCTAAAGCTTTGATATCCTGGTCAGTAAAGATTTTTAGCTACTAATTGTAAAGGCTCACAAACTTATTCAATTAATGTTTTACTTTAGATTTCAGTTTTAAAATTACAGTCTTAGCTCTCGGATATAGAGGTGAGCACTTTACCACTTAGTCTATATGTTTTTGAGAAGGGAATAGAACTACAGATTTCAGAAATAGTATATTGACTCATGAGATTTATATTATGCGTTCCATTATTCATAATTTATGAGATATATATTTTTTGAGATTATTCAAGCTATGTGAGTCAGTTATATCAGCATGCATGATTTTTATAAAGATTGATGATATTGTTGTTTTAAGTATTGCATACAACCCCATATACTCAGTACATCCTCAAAGTACTGATCCATATATATGTCTGTGTGCTACATTGTCTCATAATGTAGGTTCAGGTGCTCAGTCTTAGCAGTGACAGTGATCTTCGAGTACCTTTATCTACACGTCAGCAGTTGGTGATTCCTTATGGTTCGAGGACCTAATCCCTTGTTTTTGGTCTTTATAGTAGTTGATTATTTCTTTTCATTCTAGTTGAGTCAGTTGGGGGTTTGACCCAATGACTCTCTAGTTCTTAGTAAGTAGAGGCTTGTCAGACAGTCAGTTGAAGTTTTGTTCCAGATTTCCAGTATTTGATATACAGACATTTGTTTTCAATTGTCTCAGTTCTATTTTAATATAATATAATATTTATTATTTGGTTATTCATCCTAAAGTAAGTGGTAGAATAGTAATAGGATCAAAGGGTTAGCTTGGGGCTACTTGTAGCCTTAAGCACCGTGTGACATTTTGGGATAAGATTTCAGGGTGTTACACTATATGACTGAGTTTTTACCAATTGATAAGAAGCCAACACTATGTATCTATCTTAGTTATTAATAGCGCATTAGCATTAGTGGTTTACCAGTGATGTAAAATTATTTTACTGTGCACATTTACTAATACTACAGATATAGTTTGATTAGGATTAGACTTGTTTAACTTATTTAGGCGTTAGTTGTATTAGATGTAGTTATTTGTTCCAACATTCTAGGAGTTAGTTTACGCTATTATTTCAATTGTATATAAACCGAACTGCAGTATCGTCAAATACACATACTTTCTTCTACTCTATTTCTCTGCTTTTATATGGTATCAGTGCCACAATAACTCTAACGAGTAGTTTTTTCCTGCACATCAATGGTTTCCTCCACCCTAATTGCTAATGTTGATGCCTCATTTGTCGTTAAAAACTTAATTTAATTCAACCCAGCCTCCCAACTACTGATTAAACTATCTGGCAGCCATAACTTCACTATTTGGAAGGCCCAGATATAATATCTCGGGAAATTTTTTATTGAAATTTTGTGCATAAACATGTTGGGTTCTATAGTCTAGAATGAATTATAAATTTTTCGTGTGGAATGTCTTAGATTATGACCCACCATTGTGTAGAGTATCGAATAAGATTTCCAATGATACGTGGATCATCCAAAATGGACACCCGAGCAACGAGTTATGAACATTCCGATCGAACCGTGAATAGTAGTGAACAGTAAAACATGCAGGAAAAAGTACTGAGGCCTGGCATATTTTTGCTCCAACTTTAAATGATCATAACTCCTTGTAAATAAGAATCTGGGTGATCTACTACATATCAACAGAAAGCTCTGCGAGTCCTCTTTCCAATGAAATTGGTTTTATACAATTTGTCTATCGGAGAAAAAGGTTATGGTCGATCTACTTCAGCCTATCAAAAGCAAACTTTGGGTCAACTTCAAACGATCATAACTCCTTGTACACAATAATCTGGGTGAGATACTATATATCAATGGAAAGATATGAGAGTTTTCTTTCTAATGAAATTAGTTTCATCCAATTTGGATATCAGAGTAAAATGTTATGGTTGATCTACTTCAGACTATCAAAACAGTCCATCAAAGGATAGATTCGAGAATTATTTGAGTTTTAGGGGCGTTTTGGTCATTCCCCCTCATCCAAAATCCGTCCAAACCCTATATTAAAGCCTATTAGAAGCATTATATATGATATTTCATCAAATCCCCTCAAAAAGAAAACCCTAAGCTCCTATATCCAGCTTTAAGAACCTCCAAAATTCACCATTAATTCTGCAAATTTATTCAAGATTCCAAGTTCCTAGTTCAAGAACTCCAAGAACCATCATTCAAAGGCACGATTAACATCTCAAAAATGAGTATCGATCTAAAGTTCATCATTCAAGGTATGTGGGGTTTTTCAACAAGAACTCTATTTTGTTCTTGTGCCCAAAAGTAATTTTCTTTACAAAGGCATGATTTTTATTTGATTTTCACGAATTTGAAGCATGAACTCATATCTTATGATGATTATTATGAAATCTTGATGTTTATGATTTTAAAAGATGAATTTACATGTGTGGAGATATAAAGCATGAATTTTGAATAATATTTATCATGATTTTGATATTTGGGTCGTGAATCCCCATTGGAAATTATGTTTCTTTTGAGAAAGTGTGTGTTATAATCACGTTAATGTTGAATATTTTGAATGATTTGATCTTTTGGTCTTAATGGAGTTGTTTTGAACTCCAGTGTGAAAGAAATCCACAACGTGGTTGATTTTGATAGATAGGAAGCATGATGGCTGCTAATGTATATTTACATATTACTGAAATTGTTTTATTGTGGATTGTCTTTGAAATGATCTGAGCTAAGTTCGAAAGAAATCTTTAGGACCGAGTGGAAGGTATAAAGCGACCTTACTTCCGTAGAACTACATGCCCCCGTAGGAGTGAGCCTGAGGCTAATTTATATAGTGATCACTAGTTTGTGTGGATTTGATATCGATAGTCCTACTCTGATGGCAAGGATAGGATGGCTCTCCCCAACGTGGGCTTTATGTTGGACTCCATGTAGCTCACATGGTTTATGTCGGTTATAGGATCTCCCAGTGTGTGTGTGTTTCCTTGTGTCTATGGTGATTGGTGAAGTGATTTAAAAGTGGAATTGTGAAAGTTATTCTTTCGAAAGATTTAAATGATATTTATATTATAAGAATTGATATTCTTGATGAACTGAAAGTGATTGACAAATTATATGATGGCTCACATGTGTTATTGTACTTATTTCATCCTCTCATGATTATGATGATTTTCTTAGAGCTATGTGAGTCTTTCATACTTCCTTCATATTTCTCATAAATATTTATGATGATGATGTTTATACAACGGTATACACCCCCATATACTCGGTTCCTTTCCATGGTACTGACCTACATCTTTGGATGTGGGCTGTATTTTCTCAGAATGTAGGTTCAGGTGCTCAGTTCCAGGTTCAAAAGTGATTATTCAGGCACATTATTCTACATCCTCTGTTATGATGAGTCCTCATATTCCGAGGACATGATGTCTGATGTTGGTTTCACAGAATTGTTTACATTTGATAACTGAGTATGAGTCAGTTGGGGCATGTCTCAATGGATCGCTAGTTTTATTAATTTTGTTAGAGGCTTGTTAGACTAGTATAGATGTTGGGAGTTGACTAATAAGTCATATTTTGTTATCTTTCTGAAATTCTTTTATTCTTAGATGATGATTACTCTGTTGATATTTGAGGGTTATTTATGGAAACCCCGTTGATTAGTGTTGAACTGAATGAAAATGGCTCAAACGGTTAGCTTGGTGCTACTCATAGCGTCAACAATCGTGTGACGCTCCGGGACCCATTTTCTGGGGCGTTACAAATTTGGTATCAGAGCCTACGGTTTTAAGGTGTCCTAGGGAGTCTGACAACCCGCGTTAAGTAGAGTCTTGATCATCGGTGTGTATAGCACCATATCTATAAGCACGAGGCTACAAGACATTTTAGGAAAAAATATGATTCTTTCTTTCAGAAGTCTATCTTGCTTAAAGTGTCTCTCTATGCTATTGATTCGTGCTCTCCTCTTTTAGAAATATTCCTCCACATAAAGCGAGAAGAAATAATGATTGTCAACAACCTCAACCCGCTGACCCATTGAATGAAAACGTGTCTCATCCTGAATTTCAGACAGCCTTTCAGGCGCTGGCCCAAGCTGTTACTACAAATGTTTAGGCTAACCCAGCCCTGGCTCCATAGCAGCAGGGAGGTGATTCAGCTGCTGCCAGGATCCGTGACTTCATGCGGATGAATCCGCTGGAATTCTATGGGTCCAAGTCTAATGAAGATCCACGGTTATTTTTAGAGGAGGTGCGGAAGATTACTCCGGTGATGTATGTATCTGAGGAACATAGTGTGGATTTGGCTGCGTATTGGTTGAAAGACCTTGCTTATGACTGGGTTGTTGCTTGGAGGAAAGGTAGAGGTGAGGAAGCTGCCCCTACAACTTGGCAAGAGTTCCAGGATACATTCCTGGATTAGTTTTTCCCTTTGGAGATAAGGGAGGCGAAGGTGGAAGAGTTTATGAACCTGCGCCAGGGCTCTATGACTATTAGGGAGTACTGTCTAAAGTTCAATCAGTTGGCCAAGTATTCTCCTGACTTAGTGGCTGATAATCGGGCTAGTATGAGTAAGTTTGTGACTGATGTGTCTAGTATGAGTAAGTTTGTGGCTGAAGTGTCTAGTTATGTGGTTAAGGAGTGTAGGTCTGCTATGCTGAAGAATGAGATGAATCTTTCTAGGCTGATGACTCATGCCCAACAGATTAAGGTAGACAAGATTAAGGAGAGAGATAAAATGAGAGGGAATAAGAGAGCTAGGTCCGAGCAGCATAGATAGGGTCAGACTAGATCACTAGGAGGGAGTCGTCCTCAGTATTAAGATCGTTCGTCTATGCCAGTACCGTCATCTGCTAGTTCTCCCTTGCCTAGAGGTAGTAAAGAGCAAGGTAGCAGGTCATATGTATCCAGGTCCCAGTACAGTGCTGGCAGTAAGCTAAATCATCCCCTGTGTCCTAACTGTGGTAGGGATCATTCGGATGAGTGTTGGGGTGAGAAGAGAGGTTGTTTCCGATATGGTGACATGGGTCACAGAGTTAGAGATTATCCACAGGATGGAAAAGGGCGTTGTGACTATCGCCCTCAGACCCAGACTCAGATTGTTAGTTCTCCAGTTCCAGCGACTCGCCCAGCCCCAACTCAGGGCACCTCTTCTAGCAATGCTGGCGGGCAGCGCCAGAATAGATTTTATGCTTTACTGTCCCACCAGGAATAGGAGGACTCTCCCGATGTTGTTATTGGTATGCTTCATATATTTCAGTTTGATGTGTATGCTTTGTTTGATCCTAGATCCAGTTTCTCATATGTTACAAGTTTGATTGCTGTGAATTCTAAAATAAGTTCTGAGATTATTCCTGAGCCTATCCTAGTTTCTACCCCAGTGGGTGATTCGATTGTTGCCCAAAAAGTGTATAAAAAGTGTCCTGTTACCGTTCTTCATAGAGTCTTGTTGGCTGATCTGATTGAGTTAGACATGGTAGATTTTGATGTGATTCTGGGTATGGACTGGCTGTATTCTACTTATACCTCTATTGATTGTCAGACCCGAGTGGTCAAGTTTCAGCTTTTGAGTGCATCTATGTTTGAGTGGTATGGGAATTCTGTGTCACCCAAGAGTCATTTTATCTCTTACCTTAAAGCTAGAAAGCTTATTTCCAAGGGGTGTATTTACCATTTGGTTAGAGTCAAAGAAACTAAGTCTGAGACTCCAACTCTCCAGTTTGTTAATATCATCAATGAGTTTTCTGATGTCTTTCTGGATGATCTCCCAGGGATACCTCCTGATAGAGAGATAGAGTTCGAGATTGATCTTCTTCCTGATACTCAGCCCATTTCTATTCCTCCTTACCGTATGGCCCCTACAGAACTTAAGGAGTTGAAAGAGCAACTCAAAGATCTACTAGATAAGGGTTTCATAAGGCCCAGTATTTCTCCTTGGGGTGCTCCTGTGTTGTTTGTGAGAAAGAAAGATGGCTTTTTGTGTATGTGCATTGATTACCGCCAACTGAATAAAGTCACCATAAAAAATAAGTACCCCCTTCCGAGAATAGATGATTTGTTTAACCAATTGCAAGGTGCAAGTTATTTCTCAAAGATAGACCTTCATTCTGGCTATCATCAACTTAAAGTTAGGGAGTGTGACATCCTAAAAACTGTTTTACAAACTCGTTATGGACATTTTGAGTTTCTTGTTATGTCTTTTAGGTTAACTAATGCCCCAGCATCATGGACCTCATGAATCTAGTGTTCAGACCATATCTGGATATGTTTATCATAGTGTTCATCGATGATATACTAGTGTACTCCCGTAGTGAGGATGAACATTCTGATCATCTCTGAACTGTCTTGCAAACCCTTAGAGATCACAAATTGTTTGCTAAGTTCAGTAAGTGTGAGTTTTGGCTAAGGTTAGTTTTTTTTCTGGGTCATATCATTTTTTCTGAGGGTATTAGAGTTGATCCCCAAAAGACCGAAGCTTTTAGAAATTGGCCTAGACCTATTTCTCCGACTGATATCCAAAGTTTCTTGGGTTTAGCTATCTTTTACAGCTATTTTGTTGAGGGTTTATCCTTTATAGCATCTTCTATGACTCAGTTGACCCAAACGAAAGTGAAGTTCTTGTGATCCGAATCTTGTGAAAAGAGTTTTCAGGAGTTGAAGACTCGACTCACTTCATCCCTTGTTTTGACTTTGCCTGATGGTGTTGATGGTTTTGTGGTGTACTGTGATGCTTCGAGAGTTGGGTTGGGTTGCGTATTGATGTAGAAGGGTAAGGTGATAGCTTATGCTCTTAGAAAGTTGAAACCCCATGAGATAAATTACCCCACCCATGATCTTGAGTTGGCTGTTGTTGTGTTTGCTTTGAAAATCTAGAGACATTATTTGTATGGTGTCCATGTTGATGTTTTCACTGATCATAAGAGTCTGCAGTATGTGTTTACCCAGAGAGAATTGAATCTTAGGCAGAGACGATGGTTAGAATTGTTAAAGGACTATGATATCAGTGTGTTGTACCATTCAGGCAAGGCCAATGTTAAGGCAGATGCCCTAAGTACAGTGTCCATGGGTAGTGTTTCGCATGTGGTAGAAGGT
>NC_061111.1:55410835-55496700 GCF_002878395.1 Capsicum annuum | reverse complement strand
CACAGAGAGAATTGAATCTTAGGCAGAGACGATGGTTAGAATTGTTAAAGGACTATGATATCAGTGTGTTGTACCATTCAGGCAAGGCCAATGTTAAGGCAGATGCCCTAAGTACAGTGTCCATGGGTAGTGTTTCGCATGTGGTAGAAGGTAAGAAAGAGTTGGCTCGTGATGTACATCATTTGGCTAGGTTGAGGGTTAGGTTGTTTGACTCTGCTGAAGGTAGTATAGGGGTTTAGAGTAGTTCTGAATCCTTCTATTCATCCTGGTGCCACCAAGATGTACCGAGACTTATGGGAAATCTATTGGTGGAGTGGCATAAAGAAAGATATAGCAGTGTTTGTAGCTAAGTGTACAACATGCCAACAGGTTAAGGTTGAACACCAAAGACCTGGTATATGATGCAAGAGTTTAGTATTCTCACCTGGAAGTGGGAAGAGATAAATATGGACTTCGTGATTAGTTTACCTCCTTCCCGACGCCATCATGATTCCATTTGGGTTGTGGTTGATAGGTTGACTAAGTCTGCTCATTTCTTGCCTGTTCATACTTCATATACTGCTGAGGATTACGCTAGATTGTATATCCGAGAGCTATTCAGACTGGATGGAGTTACCTTGTCTATCATTTCGGATAGGGGTACTCAGTTCACTTTGCAATTTTAGAAAGCTTTTCAGAAGGGTCTTGGTACCCAAGTGCTTTTGAGTTTTGATTTTTATTCACAAACTGATGGTCAGGATGAGTGGACCATCCCGACCTTAGAGGATATGTTGAGAGCTTGTGCACTTGACTTTAAGGGAAGTTGGGATGATCACTTATCGTTAATAGAGTTTGCTTATAATAACAGTTTCCACTCTAGTATTGGCATGACTCTGTTTGAAGCCTTATATGAAAGGAAGTGTAGATCACCCATATGTTGGTTGAGGTGGGTGAAGCGGCTGTGAGTGGTCCTGATTCGGTATTTGAGGCTATGGAAAAAGTTAAGTTGATTAGGGAAAGGTTGAAAACTGCGCAGAGTCGTCAGAAGTCATATGCGGATGTTAGAAGGAGAGACCTTGAGCTTGAAGTTTGTGACCTAGTGTATCTGAAAATTTCACCCATGAGGGGGGTGAAGAGATTCGGAAAGAAGGGGAAGCTTAGTCCCCGTTATGTTGATCCTTACAAAATTCTTAGTCGTGTTGGTAAAGTAGCTTTATGAGGTCGAGTTGCCTTCCGAGTTGTGCTCTGTTCATCCAATATTCCATATCTCCATGCTTAGAAAGCATATTAGCGATGCTGTGGTAGTGGATTCCTCTGTTAGTGCTGACATTCAAGAAAATCTTTCTTTTGATGAGATTCCTGTTGAGATTCTTAATTTCAGTGTCCGAAGACTAAGGAACAAAGAAGTTCCCTTGGTCAAGGTGTTGTGGCGAAACCAATCTGTTGAGGGTGCAACTTGGGAAGCTGAGGCGGATATGCGATCCAAGTACCCGCACCTATTTTCCGTGAACTCCAATCAAGCCGAAGGTACCATTCTTTCCTAAATCATGCACTTTTGATAAAAGTTGCAGCAGTTCAGTTGTCATTTATTATGTGTTCAACTGTAGTTTCTTGAATTTATGCATTCATGTTGCATTCGGAGAGAGAAACGATGTGGTGATGAGTCTAACGAATGGTTTCATCTGTATGCTCTATTCCCTATCTAATCTTGGCATGTATAGCGTCATTCAAGGATGAATATTTCCAAGGGGGGATGATGTAATACCTCGGGAAATTTTTCGTTGAAATTTTATGCGTAAACGTGTTGGGTTTTATCTTCTAGAATGAATTATAAATTTTTCATGTAGAATTTCTTAGATTATGACCCATCATTGCGTAGAGTATCAAATAAGCTTTCCAACTACATGTGGATTATCCAAAACGGACACCCGAGCGACGAGTTATGAACATTCCAATCGAACCGTGAATAGTAGTGAACAGTAAAACGTGCAGGAAAAAGTACTGAGGCTTGGCGAATTTTTCCTCCAACTTTAAACGATCATAACTCCTTTTACATAATGATCTGGGTGATCTACTATATATCAATGGAAAGATCTGGGAGTCCTCTTTCCAATGAAATTGGTTTCATCCAATTTGTCTATCGGAGCAAAAGGTTATGGTCGATCTACTTCAGCCTATCAAAAGAGAATTTTTAGGTCAACTTCAAACAATCATAACTCCTTGTACACAATGATCTAGGTGATATACTACATATCAACGGAAATATATGAGAGTCTTCTTTCTAATGAAATTTTTTTCATCCAATTTGGATATCAGAGTAAAATGTTATGGTTGATCTACTTTAGACTATCAAAACAGTCCACCAAAGGACAGATTCAAGAATTATTTGATTTTTAGGAGCGTTTTGGTCATTCCCCCTCACCCAAAATCCGTCCAAACCCTATATTAAAGCCTATTAGAAACATTATATGTTATATTTCATCAAATTCCCTCAAAAAGAAAATCCTAAGATCCTACATCCAACTTCAAGAAGCTCCAAAGTTCACCATTAATTTTGTAAATTTATTCAAGATTCCAAGTTCCTAGTTCAAGAACTCCAAGAACCATCATTCAAAGGAACGATTAACATCTCAAAAATGAGTATCGATCTAAAGTTCATCATTCAAGGTATGTGGGGTTTTTCAACAAGAACTCTCTTTCGTTCTTGTGCCCAAAAGTAATTTTCTTTACAAAGGCATGATTTTATTTGTTTTTTATGAATTTGAAGCATGAACCCATATCTTATGATGATTATTATTAAATCTTGATATTTATGATTTTGAAAGATGAATTTACATGTGTGGAGATATAAAGCATGAATCTTGAATGATATTTATCATGATTTTGATATTTGGGTCGTGAATCCCCATTGAAAATTATATTTTTTTTGAGAAAGTGTGTGTTATAAGAACGTTGATGTTGAATATTTGTGTTATTTTGAATGATTTAACCTTTTGATCTTAATGGAGTTGTTTTGAACTCGAGTGTGAAAAAAATCCACAACGTGGTTGATTTTGATAGATGGGAAGCATGATGGCTCCCAATGTATATTTATATATTACTGAAATTGTTTTGTTGTGGATTATCTTTGAAATGATTTGAGCTAAGTTCGGGAGAAATCCTTAGCATCGAGTGGGAGGTATAAAGTGACCTTACTTCCCTATAACTACGTGCCCCCGTAGGAGTGAGCCTGAGGCTGATTTATATAGTGATCACTAGTTTGTGTGGATTTGATATCGATAGTCCTACTCCGATGGAAAGGATAGGATGGCTCTCCCCAACGTGGGTTGTACGTTGGACTCCATGTTGCTCACATGGTTTATGTTTGTTATAGGATCTTCCAGTGTGTGTGTGTTTCCTTGTGTCTATGGTGAATGGTGAAATAGTTTGAAAGTGGAATTGGGAAAGTTATTCTTTCGAAAGATTTAACTGATATTTACATTATGAGAATTGATATTCTTGATGAACTGAAAGTGATTGACAAATTATATGATGACTCACATGTGTTATTGTACTTATTTCATCCTCTCATGATTATGATGATTTTCTTTGGGCTATGTGAGTCTTTCATACTTCCTGCATATTTTTCATAAATATTTATGATGATGATATTTATACAACGGCATACACCCCCATATACTCAGTTCCTTTCCATGGTACTGACCTACATCTTCGAATGTGGGCTGTATTTTCTCAGAATGTAGGTTCAGGTGCTCAGTTCCAGGTTCGATAGTGATTCTTCGGGCACGTTGTTCTACATCCTCTGTTGTGGTGAGTCCTCATGTTCCGAGGACGTGATGTCTGATGTTGGTTTCACAGAATTGTTTACATTTGATAATTGAGTATGAGTCAGTTGAGCATATCTCAATGGCTCACTGGTTTTATTGATTTTATTAGAGGCTTGTCAGAGTAGTATAGATGTTGGGAGTTGATTAATAATTCGTATTTTGTTATCTTTCTTAAATTCTTTTATTCTTGGATGATGATTACTCTGTTGATATTCGAGGGTTATTTATGGAAACCCCGTTGATTTGTGCCGAATTGAATGAAAATTGCTCAAAGGGTTAGCTTGGGGACACTCGTAGCCTCAAGCACTGTGTGACACTCCGGGACCCATTTTTTGGGGCGTTACACCAAATTTCCATGCTACTTTATGGCCATGACTTCTATGGTCATCTTGACGGCACCACGTTGTCTCCTCTGAAAACAAGCATCACTAACGAAATTGAATTCGCCAACCCCAAATACAAGGATTGGTTTCTTCAAGATAAAATAATCTAAACTGCTCTTATGGACTCTGTTGATGCCACAATTACATCCATTGTCGCCTCCACAGGCAACTCCAAGCTGCCTGGGATCAGCTTCACACCTCCTTTGTGAACAAATCTCAAACCCGCATATTTAGCCTCTGTCATCATATTAGTCGGGTCAGTAAAGACAATAATCTATTGTTGAATATTTGCATGAGATTTGCTCTATGTCTGATGAGCTCGCCACAGCTAGGTCATCGGTCAATAACGAAGAACTTATGGTGAAAGTTTTGACTGGACTTGGTCCAGAGTTCTATGAGATTTCAGCAGCTATACGGGCATGAGACTCTCCAAACAACTACGACGAACTTTTTTACAATCTTCTTGATCACAAAGTGTTCCTCAAACATAATGACATCAAAAAGGCAACCACACAAGTCACTGCTGCAGTTGCTCAATGTGTCATAAATTCTGAATCAGCACCATGCAATAATCGATGCCCACCCAACAACAACAACTGGCATCCCTAAAACAGACATCCCAATCAAAGTGCTATTCCTCAGGATTCCAACAATAGTTCTCAGTGATGTAAATTCCCACACCAATCTTCACGAGTCTGTTGTTATCTCTGTGATAAATTTGGCCATACAACAAATGTCTGTCGGTCCCGATTTCACAACCACTTTGAAGCTAAGGCTAATCTTGTTGTCCAAACACTGCCAAATGACCCATATATTGTAGACTCGGGTGCATCTCACCACATTACCTCTGATACCAACTCCCTACACAATGTTTAGGACTTCAAAGGGGTGGAGGAAGTGATGACGGGTAATGGTAATGTGATTCTAATTACTCAAACTGGTACTACTCATTTATATGTGTCAAATAATTCCTTCAAACTCTCTACTATTTTATGTGCTCCTACTATTAAGCGCAAGCTTATTTTCGTTTCTCAATTTTGTCAAGATAACCAAACCTCAATAGAATTTTTTCCTTTTAACTTTTTTGTAAAGGATCATACTATGGGAATGCCTCTTTCATGTGGCCTAAATAAAGTAGGACTCTACAAATGGCCAACACTGTCTTGCTCAACCATCAATGTTGCTTTCACCATCCCTTCGTTACATCTGTGGCATCGAATATTGGGTCACCCTCATTCTCGAGTTTTATGTATTATTAATAATTTTAGTCTTTCTTATTCTTTGAAAGACAAATTTACTTAATTTAATTCTTATTTTTGCAATAAAGCCCACAAATTTCTATTTTATTCAAACAAATTGTCCAATAAAAATCTCCAATAGAAGCACTTTACAATGATTTATGGGGGCCATCTGTCTAATGATAAATAGATGTTATTATTGTATTTTTGTTGATCAGTATAGCAAATACATCTAGTTATACACAATGAAAAACAAAACTGAAGTTCAACAAATATTTCAACACCTACATCCTGTTCTTGAAAAATATTTTGGTAAAAAAATACTCACCCTATACATTGATGGAGGAAGTGAATATCAAATGATAGACACGTACCTCTACTCCAATGGAATACAACATCTTGTTTCTCTACCGTATACACTTCATCTGGTTGCCATGGCTGAAAAACATCATCATTACCTAGTTGAGACACCTAAAACACTACTTCATCAAGCTATTTTACCATCTGATTATTGGTCATTTTCTTTCCATCACGCCACATATCTCATCAACCGTCTACCCACTAGCACACTTAATAACAAGTCACCATTTGAAGTTCTTTTTAATGATAAACCAGCATATGAATCTCTTCGTACATTTGTTGTTTGTGCTACTCATGGCTTTGACCATATGCCCAAAATAAGTTAGAACCATACTCCAATCCTTGTGTCTATCTTGGATTCTCCATCACTCATCATTACCATTAACCCCACCAATTCCAAAATTTTCCTCTCTCGGGATGTAAAATTTTTTGAAGATGTTTTTCCATTTGAAAGTATGTTTTCTCAATTAAACCAAAAATTTTCTTCTTTCAAGTGGGAAATAGCTCCTTATCCAAATAACTCTGGCTTTTTCAATCATGGAGATAATACACTTGATGCTAATAACACCTAGTTTCCCTCCACTATCCCACTCATATGAGACATACGCCAAAACGCATGCTTAATTTGTGCTGCACAAGAAAACTACCCAAAGGCAGATCACTCCATACCTCAGGCACCGGGTAATATCCCCTCTACTTCCTTAACATCTTCTTCTGATAGGTATAGGAAATTCACCGTTGATAACTTTCAACCTCATTTTGTTTTCCAAAGCCAACCCCCTGATCCCTCCACTTGTCCTATTGCTAAGAATTGTTGCCCACCAATTGCCCACGTCTATCAGCATTGACCACACTCATTATCCATACAGTTAGCTCCACCTCTAAGTTTACCTCACCCATCTGAACCTATTGTTAACATTCCACCCATAGAACAACATAGTGTAGTAACGCAATTGCAAAATAACATTGTCAAGCAACAAAAAATTATTGACTACACTGCCCAAATAAACTAGCCTGCGCCTTCTATCCCTGTAACCCACAAGCAAGCACAAATTTTTATATTGGAGGGATGGTATGAAGGCTAAATTTGATACATTAATGAAGAACCAGACTTGGGACTTGGTTCCACCAGACCATGCCCAAAATATTGTCCCTTGTAAGTGGTTGTTTCGAATCAAGACTAAATCTGATGGCTCCATTGATAGGTACAAAGCATGTTTAGTTGCAAAAGGATTTACTCAAAGGCTCGGATTTGATTTTCATAAGATATTTAGTCTGGTGGTTAAACCAACTACAATTCAAATAGTACTTATAGTTGTTGTACAGATGAACTGGCCGCTACATCAAGTAGATGTCAATAATGCTTTTCTTCAGGGAAAGATTCAAGAAGACGTGTATATGTCTCAGCCTCCTGGCTATGAAGACATGAATCATCCCAACTATATCTTCCATCTTAAAAAGACAATTTACGAACTTCAAAAAGCTTCTAAGGTCTGGTATAATGCATTGACTAGTTCTTTGATTTGAATGGGATTCAAGATGTCTAAGTGTTATAATTCTTTATTTGTTCTACATAATATGGGGGTCACTATTTATATTTTAATCTATGTGGATGACCTTATAATCACAGAAAGTGATGAAACACTTATTCAATATTTTGTTACCACTCTTTTGAAAAAAATTTCTCTCAAGTTCCTTTGTTTATTACACTATTTCTTGGGTGTTGAAGTACACAAAAATATTGATGTCTTGTTTCTCAGTAAATCCAAGTATATATAGGAGATTCTACATGACACTCAAATGTAAGAATGCAAAGGTATTTAGTCACCTATAAGCATGTTCGAGATCCTACTTGTTGATGATGGAGCACCTAAAACTAATGAAAAAGAATATAGAAGTGTGCTCGGTAAGCTTCAGTACCTTTCATTTACTTAACCTGACATCTCATACTCAGTAAACAAGCTTACTCAGTTCAAAACCTCTCCATCTATACTTCACTGGAAGGCAGTTAACCATATCCTGTGATACCTTACAGAAATATCCCAATATGGCATTCGTGTTTCCCCAAAAAAATTGACTAATCTCTATACATATGCTGATGTTGATTAGGATGGTGACATTAATTATCGCCGCTCTATTTCAGTATACATTATTTATCTGGGCACAACGCCCATCTTTTGGAGTTTTCATAAGTAACCTACTTCCTTTACATCCTCCACTGAGGCTGAATATCATGCGATTTCTTCTGCCTTGTCTGAAATGAATTGGGTTACTCACTTTCTCAAAGATATTCATGTGTCACTCCCTGCTACACCTATAATACTTTATGTTAACCTTGGAGTTACATACATTGTCTAGAATCTAGTTTATCATACCAAAATAAAGCACCTTGAGGTTGATCTTCACTTTGTTCATAAGAAGGTCCGCAATGGACTGGTCTAAATGAGTCACATACACTCTACTGTTCAACTTACAGATCCACTTACGAAACCATTGTCCAATCCATATTTTGAGTTAATTCTTTCCAAGTTACGTGTTGTCTCTTCACACCTAACTTGAGAGGGGTGTAACAGCGCATTAGCATTAGTGGTTGACCAGTATTGTAAAATTATTTTACTGTGCACATATACTAATACTACAGATATAGTTTGATCAGGAGTAGACTTGTTCGACTTATTTAGGTGTTAGTTGTATTAGACGTAGTTATCTGTTCCTACATTCTAGGAGTTAGTTTACACTATTATTTCAGTTGTATATAAATAGCACTGTAGTCTCATCAAATACGCATACTTTCTTCTACTCTATTCCTCTGCTTTTATAGTTATTGCAATAATCGAATGAAAAGATTAATGTGTAATTTGAAATGAGATTTTCTCAAATTACTGATAACTATATCATATATAGTTACAATGGAAGTGTGTTGTTATCATAGTTTCATAACTTATTCAAAAAAAATGCGGTGGTTTACATAATAATGTATGCAATCGACGAGTTTCCTGCAATTGAAATGGCATGAAAAGCTTTCATAAACTATTAATTATTAAAAAGAGAAACTTTGATAAAATTGTTTTGGGCTTTCATAAAGCTTCCATAACAGTTGTCTTATTCTCATATTTTGGGATTTGTTTTATTTTCTACTACATGTTTAACTGACATTTTTTGATTACTTTAACAACTGCCACAATTATTTGTGAAATATAGTGAGAAGCATGTGGATATAGTTGTATTTAGCAAATGCAATAGCTTCTTTTAAAACTTCAACTAATTACTCCATATATCTTTAGTTTGTAAATGTATGGTAGAAAGTGAGGAGCAGCATGGCTTTAAAATTGTCCAGATATGTTACTGGAATCTTATCTAGGTTTTATGTCTACCTAAACTTCACCGAAGTGTACATTTAAGATTTTTGGCTATGTTGTGGACTTTTCAAAAATATTAACATGTTCATGTTCGAATCTCAAAAGTAGTCTATTTTTTGATAATCTGAAAAGGGTTGTGACATCGAAAGTGAAGAGTCTACATGACTTAGATCTTTGGTGTTGTACCTATGTTTTCTGTCTTTCTCATTTCCTTTTCTCTTATTATCTAGCTCATGGTGAACTTTATTTCCTTTGGTTAACCTATGTTTTATACATTAGAAAATAACTCTGGTTTTGCAGCTTTCTTAGGTGGCTGAATATTCTATCAGAAGTTGTGATTATACCCTAATTCTAAAGCTATAAATGTGTTCTATTTTGTTTTGAAATATGTGAGTTGGATCTGTAAAACAATAGTAAATCTCACTAACATTTTTTACCAACATCAAAATATGATAAATTCTTTCTCAATATAAGTAGTTTCATATATAAATCATAGCAGTGGTGTTGATAGGTACGTGATAAAGTGTGATAAAGGTAGGCATATTTTTCCTTACACAATTGTGGAACATGCTGATGTAATCATTTATTTGATAAACATAGACCTTCAAGAAATGCCTATTATGGATTGTGTGTGTATGTGTTTTAGGGTTAAAGGAAGGACAGAATGTTGAAAGATTTGTTGCATATTTTTTATTAGATGTTATATGAGTGATATGCGTACATGTTATATCGAGTGAGAATGATTTCAATCTTCATCTTTTTTGCTTCTTGACCTTAATTTAGAATATTAACCCTACTTTCATGGTATAATTTTCAAACGCAGAGGCTTTAGTTGAACATATCCTTCTTTACATTTAGCTCTGTAATTTAAAACTGAATTGCTACATGACTGAGGTTTTATCAATTAATGAGCAGCCAACTCAGATGTATCTGTCTTAGTCATTGCAATAATCTAAAGAAAAGATTAATGTGTAATTTGAAATGAGATTTGCACAAATCGCTGATAACTATATCATATATGGTTATAATGAAAGTGTATTGTTATCATAGTTTCATAACCTATATAGAAGACAATGTGGTGGTTTACACAATTATATATGCAATCGGCGAGTTTCCAATGAACCTTCATCATTTTAGTCATGGAAGTCTTGGTTACTGCTACTATTTACAATTGTATGAAAAGCTTTCATAAACTACTAATCATTAAGAAGAGAAACTTTGATAAACTCATTTTGGGCTTTGATAAAGCTTCCATAATAGTTGGCCTATTCTTACATTTTGGGATTTGTTTTATTTGTTTTGTTTTCTTATCTAATAATTTACTTTTGTTGTTCTACAGATATGAATGAGTGATGTTTCTTTCCTAGAAAATTGGCTGAAGGATATTGTGAAGAGGTCTGATATATGTGGTTTACTTTGGGATCATATTAGTAAGTGGGGTTTCGTTGTGGTGAAGAAAAGGCTGAAACCTCCTACTTTCATAATTACTCATTTGAAGGTAATTAAATAAGTTTGGAGAAATATGAATTGCCTGTTTCAAGAAATAGGTTTATTCCTATCTGTTTTATTGCAGGTCATGATTTTTGGTGTATCTCCAACATAAATCGCCCCATCTGTTGAATCTTATAATTTCATAATATAGTGAAAATGACAATGCTTCATGTATTTTACAATTGAGAAGCAAGTTCAAAACTTATAATTGGTTAAAGCGAAACTTCTGGTGCACCAGTTAGTTCTTATTAATGAAAGTGATTATTTCACAAGTATTGATATTTTCCTTTGTTATTGAAATTAATTATTTCACAAGTATTCATATTATTCTTACCTAAAATGTGATATTAAATGTTTGTTTCCTGCATAATTCTTTCATATTCATATTGACATACTTAGATTAAATTTGATACTAAAAGTATGTTGCCTGCATAATTTTTTTTCATATTCATATTGACAGTGTGACATATATATTATGTAATAAATAATTGAAATTTGTGTTTGAAGATCATAGAGTATAGATGGAATGTAAAAAATACTTAATTATATGCAATAAAAAAAATGTGAAATGTATCACCTTAACAGGATCTAAATAACTTATGATAAATGTCAATAATCCTAAGAAAATGCTAGATTAATATAAAAGTATTATACTACAGAAATAACTTAGGAGGAAGTCATTTAGAGGCAGCAGATAAAGATTTCTTATTCTTTTTAGCACCTTTGTGGATCTTGTTGCTTGATCGGATACAATGGACATTTTCATCAACTATGATAGATTTATCCTTTTTGGAAAAGTTATTCCTCTTTCCATAAGTCTTCAAAGGAGTTAAAATATCACTGTCTTTGGTGGATTTCTATAGAATTTTAAAAGAAAATATTTAAAAATATAAAAGTTAGATAAAAAAAATATATTATTAAAATCATCAACATATATTTAGTGACTATATATAGATAAAGATATTTAAATATCTTATTTGTATTATATATGTATATAATATGAAGTTATAAAATTTAATTACCTTGTAATCCTTCTCACCATAAAATTCTTGAGAATTGGTGAAGTCACGGTCCAATAAACATAGTTTAGAAAAGCATAAGTATGAAAGTATATGAAATGATTACATGTTTTTGAAGAAACTTTACATACACTGGAGGTATCAGATTCATTAGAAAAATGTTTCTTGATCAAATCTTCATCAGCTAGAATCTTAACAACACTGTACACCCCATCATGGAAATGAATGTTTTCTTAACAATCACCTTAAAAATGAATTTTCTTTGTAGAATATTATTCAGTTCCATTGGATAAGAAGGGTCATCATCATTGGCAGTATTCTAGGAATAATATATGTGTTAGTAATTAATTTAATAGCTAACATAATTGATGAAATCTATATATTATATATACCTAAAGTAATTCCACCTTCAAGTCATTTGTGGACTTGCCAATTAGAGATATGACATTAGTATCCCAAATCATTAGTGAAATAGAGCCAGTACCGTCCATGATCGTAATATGAATTCTGTACCTGAATAGTTGTTTGTTTCTCTTTAAATATAAAAGTTTGTACGAACGTATTATTAATTTTTTTTTGTATATTTACCTGTAAATCATGGTGGAATCTTCATGATTACATTTTTATTTGTGAAAACATAAGTGTTTTCCATTTTTTTTTCCTTTCTTCCTACATTTATTGTATCCATTATAAGACCACCCATTATCTAGGTTTAACAATTCAGTAATAGCAACAATGCAACAGCGAGAACCTTCCTGTTTAAAGATTAAAAAAAATATGTCAGTGTAGATAAAATGAAACAAACTTATTTGAAAAAAATTATGGTCTGGTAGAACTTTTTACATGTAACAGATTTTGTTGTTGCATTTGTAAATAAATTTGGGGACAAAAATAGCAAGATGGTATGAGTAATAATAATTACTCACTTCCCTAATCTCTAACAACTCAGAAATTATCTTTTGTAAAGTATCATTTGATAATTCATCCAATATAGAATTACTTTGATGTAAGATGATATGAGTTATTCTGTCAAAGTTTCTATCACGAACAGTAAGTAGTCTACATACATAAAAAAAAAATAAAAGAAAATGTAAGTCATGACAGGGATATAGTACTTTGTAGTTTGAAAATATATATTATATATATATGTATATGTAGAAGACATAAAATATACTTAACATCTTTTTAAGCTCTTCAGAATGAACATTAGTTGGATTAATCCACAACTTTGAGGGATTTCAAGTGTTGCGCACGGTATAGGAGTCTGTCACAAAATATATGTGAGATACAGTGAATTTTTTTATTAAATAAATTTCAATAAAACTATTACCTTGAAATTTGTGTGCATGTATGATTTGTAGAACAACAACAATAGGTTGGTTATTAGAACTTAGAAGTTGAGGAAAAATTTGTTCAACAAACTCTCCCCAAAATGTACATGATAGCCTGTTGTTTCTGCAAAATATAATAAAGATACAACTTGTGTTGATATTATAATATAAAATTTATAAATAATAAATGTATAAGTTTTTTTCTTACTCAGCATCTTCTAGTTCAATATTCATGAACTTTCTTATCACGATCCAAATGGCCATGAGTGGCACCCGCACTAATCTTTCTGTGAGAGAACCATCTAAATCAAACTATTACCCAATCACTTAGTCAATACTAAGATGACATTATCATAAAATCAACATAATGATAATAATCCAGGACTAATCATTATTAATGCGAAAGTCAAACAAACTTACTTACTAAAATCCCTAAGACCCGAAAGTCATCGTACAAGAACTTCTAACAAAGATTATGTCTAAAGAGATATCAAAAATAAAGTAAATAAGGAATGATTCATTTCTCGAAAGATGAAAAATAACAAATAAGATGACCTGTGGTAACCTGGAGATGGAGTGATAACAAATAAGATGACCCGTGGCAACCTGGAGACGGAGTGCTCAACCTTGGATAAAAATCTACTATCAAACTCTAGAGGTGAGGTCGTGTTTAAGATACTAGAAAACTTTCTATACTCAACAAAAGAAGAGCATTGTCACGACCCAATTTGGGGCCCTAGCCGTAACAAGAATCCCGAACCATGAAGGCCCGAGCGCTCTTCTAAATCTGGTAATCATGCACAATATTCTTATAGTATAAGAAAATTTGCGGAAAACAATACAAGACGGTACCATGATTGAAATCATAAACTTGAACAATTTAAAAAGAAGTTCTGAATATTCTAGACATATGACACCTGTTTACGAAATATCTAACATTACAAGATCCATCATAAGTCTGAAATAAAATTGGGACATGGCCCTCAGTCGGACCCAAAACAAAATATAATAATAATGCTCTAGAACAGGCCTTTCGAAAGAAAGAAGGGTCACCAATTGCACATTACTGTCTGACACTTCTACGGTTTAGCGGGACCCCTGGACTGAGTTTCAAACCCTGAAATATAGGGGGTCAATATAAAAGTACTGGTACGCAGAGCAATCCAAAATAATGTACATTAATAAGATAACATAACTGAGAGCATTTCATAAAGTTTTATGCATGAAGTAATTTAAAATACATGGGCAACTTAAAATGATCATTTAAGAAAATCTGTAGATGTAAAACCATTCTTTATTTTACTTCTGAGTTAGGTGGTACACCCTACAATTCTAACAATCCACGGGCTATATGGAATCCGCCCTTAACTCAGGAGCCAAGCCCCCAACCCAAGTTTGCTCCGAGGGGTGGAGTTTCTGTTCTGATACGCCACAGGGCACTAGGCCAGCATATAATTCCTCTTTGAGAACATAATAACCCGTATCGGCAAAACACAATTTCAGGCAATAAGTTTTCTGAACCCGTGCCTTCTTTGGGTAACCACCTAACTCTCTTTAAGCCCAATTTTAGCCTTTTCTAAACATGCATCATTTGGAGTTCAAATCTTAAAATCTGAATGGAAATATGCATTCTGTTCTGTTCTATGTTACCATGGCATTATCTGTATTGGTATCGTCATACCAAGACTTGCAAGTCATGCTTTTGAGCCATAATTATCATATTAAAAATCTTTTTTTTCAAAACAAAAATCTTGGACCACCATACTTCAAACAATTCAAAAGATTCATACTTCAAACAATTCAAAAGATTCATACTTCAAACATATATCAAATCATATAGAAATCATTCTTTTCAGCATTTCAACAAATATGTGGTGGTCATGAAACTTGTGACAAACATGCAATCTTCTTAATAAACATCTTTAACCTTTAACACCAAGTAAAACCCCCTCTCTTTAATTTGAAATCATAATCAAGTCATAAAAATTAATCAAGACATTTATATCATGTTTCCAACAATGCATTTCGAATCAATCATAACTTACAAAAAAAAAAAGCTTGGAAACAAAAGAGAGATTTCTAATAGTTCATGCTCTCAATCCATCATTCAAACTCATCAAACACCTACATATATATACTCATACATGATTGTAAATCAAATTTAGGGGAAATGCCTCAAGACCAAAACAATAATATCATTAAACAATTTGTAATGCAAAATTGTAACAGAAATTCCAAAACCCCTTCATGAATTCATGATTTCACAATGTTTAAATGTTGTTGAGACAATTTTCTTATGCCCATGTAGTTTAGGAAAACCCCACATAACTAAATTGCGAAGAATAATGAAGCAATTTTTAAAAGATTTAACCTTTAAGCTTGAGTGCCCAAACCCTAGTTGGTTTTCTCCTATTGTGTTCTTGAGAGATGAACTAGAGATTTTTGAGAGTTAAAATGTTATTTGTGACCTAATATGTTTTAAGGATGTTTAGGGATGGAATTTGAGTGACGGAATAAGACTAAAGTGACCCTAGACCCTTTAGGAATTGAAATAACGCGTAAAACCACTTTGGATTCTCGTCAGGTTTCATGTCGGGGCGCAGTCGACGCAACGCGTCAAGATCACGTCGGCTTACTGCCAGACACAAAAAATGCCATAACTTTCTACTCGAACATCAGTTTAAGGCAAAATTGGTGGGTCTTAAGCGAAAAAATTTCATGTGTATCTAAAGTTATACATGTTTAATGTAGACCCTTATAAAATCAAATACAAAAATTTAGCTGAATCAAAGTGTCTTATCTTAACTTCTCTCTAAGTGGTCCCTAACGTTTATCACGTCATAATGACTTCATATAATACTAGAAAGATCATGACACATGAATTTAAATATAAACCATGAAATTAGAGCTTACACACGTAGGAACAACAGTTCAATTTCTAGCTTAAAAATGTGGGGTGTTACATTATCTCCCCCGTGGAATCATTCATCCCCGAATGATGGGCAGGGACTTGTCAAAGTTATAAAATTGTCAAATAAAGAATGAAACCTCGCATTGAACATGCTTCCTTAACAAAATATACAAATGCATCAAACGACCCTCATTATAACCCCTAGTGAAACGTGAAAGCACGAAACATGAGATAATGAGACTTTATATAGGGATGATCTTGAACATGAGTTTTATGAATCATAATCATCACAGCATAAGGAAGGGGTTTATTTGATGATCATAGATTGATTCATATTGGTGCTAATAATGAAATAAGATTTCATGAAAGATAGGATTAGAAACAGTCGCTACCTTACAAAGTACCACGAATAGACTTAAACTTAGAGATACTAATCGTCTACACCCCAAACAATAATATCATACTTCACACTCACCAATTTAAAATTCTCCAATCATACATCTAGCCACAAGAATTTGAGTCCCAATGGAAAACACTTTTATGTTGAAGCCTAACTCAGAGTAACAAAGTGGTAACTTAAGCTATAGGACCCTGTACTTTACATCCCATTAAGACTTTTCATCAATCAAAACATTCAAGCCTATCATTACTACACTCACTTTATGAACTTCCTCCACTAAGACCAGTAAATTCAATCACATTCATAAAGATTTTTGCTATATATCTCATTCCCAACTATTTCTCAAAATAAAAGTCCATCCTCTTCCATCCCCTATCTTCTATGGCCTTAGCTCAAGAAATCACATAAAAATTTTCACCTTCAAGAACATCTAATCACCTACCTAATACATCACCGTGCTTCCACAACTACCATCATATTATCATATGGAGGGTCATTAAAGGACCCGAGCACAAATGTTTTGAATGAAAAGTAACACTATTAGACCATAACTTATACTTATTACACTACTCAAGGTGGGACATGAAATAAAGATACGATAAAATAGACACGAAGTGCTCTATATATCAAGTGTCTGGATCATAAGTAGAGAGTCATTCGGAAGAAACACAATACAATATAAATTTTTAGGATAGAGCACAGTGAGAAAACATTGGTGAACATATCAAGATAAATCAAGGGAAAGAGACCAAATTACCCTCCTGGACCAAGAAATAAGTAAGACGAACTGGGCACCCGATGCATTAAACGACGCACCACGTCAATCCCTACCGACGTAATTCCTGATGCGATGTGTCAACACGTGTTGGCCCAGCATTTTGATCATCCAAACATACCTCAAAAGTCGTTTAAAAAATCTAAAACTTTTCTGAGACATCCTCTTTACATCCCTAAACATGAATCAACTCAAAAATCTACATTTCAGGGTTGGCAAGATCAATTTGAAAATTATGGAAGATAAGAGATCATAAATATGACTAAGTCATTTAACAATTAGAAAAATTGTCAGGTTGTAAGCTCTCCATGTTGAGTCAAGAATGCTACGGGGTGTTATATTACAACTAAGACAAAGATTTCCACTTGAAGAGATTGCTCCTCATTTAAGAAACTAAGATTTCCCATGAGTTTGCATAAACTTTATCACTTTGGCTAAATCAGATATAGGATGAATCAGTGAAATATAGAAACATATTTTCTTAGGACCAAGCATGCTGAGAGACATAGATTTTTATGGACCACGAACAACATAACATGTAGCTTGAATAAATGAAAGACTGGATCACTGAGATACATAATTGCTTCTGGTTTGGAGGTCAGATCATAAACATACATCCATAGAGAACTTGAACCATAGGCATCGACAAGACTTGAATACACAAGACATTGGTAGATGTCCAATCAAATCAAAGTAGGAGGAGCTTTCTTGAATAGGAATTGATTTGTCATGATTCTTACTTGAAGCTTGACACCACAAGAAAATTCGGGAACTACTTTAATCCATCATCTTCCCTTTAGATCAAAGTCACACTCCTAAACTTGCGGACATATACCCACATCAAAATCTATAGCCACAACTCTCAATATAAAAGAGACATCACCACATACTTAAACTCTAAACTCTCCTTGAAGAACTATACTCTGAAGGCCTTGTTCTGCTAGCCTCTATAGCCATCACTCTACAACTCCTACTCTCATGAGCGCATGAATCCACACTCCTTATCACAAAAGGGGTACCAGTATATACATGAGCACAAAATCCTCTCATTAGTTTCTAATACAAAGACACTAAATTGCCTTCTAAGACATCCCCTTTCAGGGACACTAATCGTAATTCCTTCTAACTCCCAAAGTCATCAACTTACGACTAACATTTTCATTGATATAGACAACCATACTTCTAAATACTTAAAAATCCATCTTCAATTCCTTATACTAGCACTACACCTCTAATCACACAACTTGTAACTTAACAAAAATTTGTAAAACAACACCAAAGGTGCACAGTGACTACCCATATTTATTCAATTCAACTCTAAAGAGCATCATACAACAACTTCCCAGACTTCTCCATACTACAAGATTCAAGAATTAAATCTAGGTATACAAAACACTAATACACATAAAACTTTATTTAGCAACCTGCTACCAGGGGTTCAACTTATTCCATATACTCACATTCTCATCCACTTAATGATTCAACCATAATTCATCATTTTAACACTAGTTCTCATGTACCCATATACCTCATGATTACCACTTAAACTTTTCATAAATCATCAACCTAGGCCATTTCGCACATCACATCAGGCCTGCTAATTACTCCACAAAATATGCATCATTAATCTTAAGCTATTATTCTCACCACTACAATCCACATCTAAAGTTCAAGCCTGTTATCTATCCTTAATTATATGTCACCGATAAAGTATACCACTTACTATACTAGTCCATCAAATTGGGAAATCAACCCAAATACTTTACTTCATTTAGCTATTGCCTACAATCACAACCCCGCCTTAACCTTATTATTACAACTCAAAATCAACTACATACCTTCTCACCTGAAGTGCTAGTTTACTACTACTAAAGAAAGGACCATCAAAGTGGTAAAGTCATATGATAGGATTAGTCGATCTTAATCTTGTAATATAACCCATTTCAATCTTATCAACATATTCTAATTTCTCACATCTTACTTACTTACCTAATCGTACCTCACAATGATCTTCAAAATTCAATAAACACTAATGAGTCTCTACTTACAACTTATTAACTAATCTAACCCTTTCTATTCACAACCTATAACAGATTTCTATAACCACCATAACTATCCACTCTAGGCTCCTTCCCTAATCCAAATAGATAATAATCATAGCCAGCCATTTCCTTTACAGACTACCATACAATCTACAAATATTACTACCACATTAGACTATCATTGTACAATGGCAACCCACTCCTCAATCAATGATTATACAACTAAAACTATTTACTTATGCAAATGTCACCCTCACTCAGACTGCTAACTTTGTGACATCATGTCACCAACTTCTAGACCATCTCACTACTAATAGGTTATGACACTTTAACATACACTACTACTCAGGTGGAAATACAGTTCCACCATTCTTCTACACATCCTTATCCTTAAACATGACATTCGTAACAAGAATTTATTAAAGGAGACTGAATACACTCCATACCTTAGGCTCAATTGTATGACTGATGCAGATAGGGGTATATACTTAAATAAACACACTTTAGAGAACTCATGGACTCCTCTCAAGTCCTTGTGCAAATTCATAAGTTTATGGACAACTCAATCAGAGAGAACCACATCGCTGGGAGAGCTAAACTCTTAGACTTGTATCGCCTCAACAATGAGGCATGCCCATGAAATTAGAGTAAGGAACAAATTTGGATAACTTTCTTATGGACAACTTTATAGCATGAACTAGAGTATGAAAAAATAAGTAACAACTCCTAAATGCCTGGTAGCCTCCTGATTATAAGTGTGGTGCACAACATACCCATAAGAAAGACTCTACTAGACACAATTTCATAGACTCCCTAGGACCATGAACCATGCTTTGATACCAAATTTGTTACAACTCAAGATGGGGACCTAGTTGTAACGAGCATCTCAAACCATGAAGGCCCAGGCACTCTTCTAAATCTAGTAATCATGCACAATATTCATATAGTATAAGAAAATTTGTAAAAAATAATATAAGACGGTACCATGGTTAAACTCATAAACTTGAACAATTTGAAAAGAAGTTCTGAATTTTCTAGACATGACACCCATCTATGAAATCTCAAACATTACAAGATCCATCATAAGTTTGAAAAAAACTAGGACAAGGCCCCAGTCGAACCCAAAACAAAATGTAATAACAATGCTCTAGAATAGGCCTTTCGAAAGAAAGAAGGCTCACCAACTGCACACTGTTGTTTGATACTTCTACGGTTTAGCGAGACTCCTGGAATGAGTTTCAGACCCTAAAATATAGGGGGTCAATACAAAAGTACTGGTATGTAGAGCAATCCAAAATAATGTACTTTAACAAGATAACATAACTGAGAGCATTTCATAAAGCGTTATGCATGAAGTAATTTAAAATACATAGGCAACTTAAAATGATCATTCAAGTAAATCTGTAGATGTAAAACCATTCTTTATTTTACTTTTGAGCTAGGTGGTACACCCTACAATTCTAATAGTCTACAGGTTATATGGAATCTGCACTTAAATGAGCAGCCAAGCCCCCAACCCAAGTTTGTCGTAAGGGTTGGAGTTTCTGTTCTGATATGCCACAGGGCACTAGGCAAATATATAATTCATTTTTGGGAACATAATAATCCATATCGGCAAAACACGGTTTTGGATAATGATTTTTTCAAACTCGTGCCTTTTTTAGATAACCACCTAGCTCTCTTTAAGCCCAAATTTAGCCTTTTCTAAATATGCATCATTTTGAGTTCAAAATTTGAAAATCTAAATGGAAATATGCATTTTGTTTTATTCTATGTTACCATGGCATTATCTGTATTGGTATCGTCATACCAAGACTTGTAAGTCATGTTTCTGAGCCATAATTATCATATTAAAAAACTCTTCTTTCAAAACATGAAAGCTTGGACCACCATACTTCAAACAGTTCAAAAGATTCGTACTTCAAACATTTATCAAATCATATAGAAATCATTCTTTTCAGCATTTCAATAAATATGTGGTGGTCATGAAGCTTGTGACAAACATGCAATCTTCTTAATAAACATCTTTAACCTTTAACACCAAGTAAAACACCCTCTCTTTAATTTGAAATCATAATCAAGTCATAAAAAATAATCAAGACATTTATATCATGCTTCCAATAATGCATTTTGAATAAATCATAACTTACAAAAACAAGAAAGCTTGGAAACAAGAGAGGGATTTCTAATAGTTCATGCTCTCAATCCATCATTCAAACTCATCAAACACCTACATATATATACTCATACATGATTGTAAATCAAATTTAGGGGAAATGCCTCAAGACCAAAACAATAATATCATTAAAGAATTTGTAATGCAAAATTGTAACAGAAATTCCAAAACTGCTTCATGAATTCAAGATTTCACAATGTTTAAATCTTGTTGAAATAATTTTCTTATGCCCATGTAGTTTAGAAAAACCCCACATACATTAATTGCGAAGAATCACGAAGAAATTTTGAAAAGATATGACCTTTAAGCTTAAGTGCCCAAACCCTAGTTGTTTTTCTCCTATTGTGTTCTTGAGAGATGAACTAGTGATTTTTGAGAGTTGCAATGTTATTTGTGACCTAATATTGTTTAAGGATGTTTAGGGATGGAATTTGGTTGAGGGAATAAGACTAAAGTGACCCTAGACCCTTTAGGAATTGAAATAACACGTAAAACAACTTTGGATTCGCGTAAGGTTTCGTGTCGGGGCGCAGTCATCGCGACGTGTCAAGATCACGCTGGCTTACTGCCTGACACAAAAAATGCCATAAATTTCTACTCGGGTATCATTTTTAAGGAAAAATTGGTATCGTTGGAAAGCTAATTCAATTATCTACAATTTGGTTGGTCTTAAGCTGCAAAATCCTATGTGTATCAAAAGTTATACATGTTTAAAGTAGACCCTTGTAGAATCAAATATAAAGATTTAGCTGAATCAAAGTATCTTAGCTCAACTTTGCTCTAAGTGGTCCCTATGAACGTTTATCACCTCATAATGATTTCATATACTAGGAGAAAGATCACGACAAGTGAATTTAAATATAAACCATGGAATTAGAGCTTAAACACATAAGAACAATGGTTCAATTTTTTGCTTGAAAATGCGGGGTGTTACAAGTACAGGGTAGTGTAAGTACAAACCACTATGTACTGATAGGTATCATAGGCCAACTCAACTTAGTAACATGTACACAACATAAACTAAATAACAAGTGGACAGACATCATCACATGAAAAATTCTCAATGAATCAACAATACAATAATAATAGGTCAAATAGTGCTCATAAAGAAGCCACATAACCATAAAGAGTATCAACCATACTATAAACATCCACAGAATTAACACAAAATGTACACACATGCTATGGAATTATTTTTGCCCAAATAATCATGACCAATAGAGAACAGTCCATGTTCATGTACCGTACCGGCGTGGTACCTGATCCACCATATACATATCCATACTGGCGTAGTACCCGATCCAATATATACATATCCATACCGGCATGGTACCCGATCCAACAAATACGTATTCGTACCAGTGTGGTATCCAATCCAACATATACATATCCGTACCGGTGTGGTACCCGATCCAACATATACATATCTGTGTCGGCGTGGTACCTGATCCAACATATACATATTCGTACCGACGTGGTACCTAATCCATTGTATACATATTTGTACCACGTGATATCCGATCCTACATATACAAGTAATTTCAATATCAAATTTACACTACCTCATAGCATATAATATGATGTACCAAGTTTACAAGTACACTTAAAGTCATAATACAATTCCATCAAGTAAATTTTCAATAATCATTTATACACGCCTCAACAATCCAAACATCATCAATTTCAAGAATGTCTGAATACCAGTCAACAAGTATCCAATTTAGGAGCATACATAAAATTAAATTGAGTCTGAACTTCAATTAAACCATAACCTACCTTAACCGGAAAATTCAAAAGTAGCTAGTCCGTAAGCGTCTTTCCTTTTATCAAAGTTTGAGAAATTTAAATCTATTTCAATATATAATCCCAAAAAGAAAATGAACTAGTATATCAAATTCAACTAAATGGATCATTATTCAATCCCCAATTAAAAATTCATAGTCTAAATATCCTAAACCTAATACCTAGTATTTTTTATTGCACTAAAATTACAATTCACCCATAAATATAATCATAACCTTCTGTATGCCCAAGGTTATAAGAACCATTACAAAAATCACCTAAAAGTGTGATGTTATCACCTAATCACCACCCTATACCACTTCCACCAACTTTCCATGCCTATTTTTCTCTTATTTCCCCATAACTATCTAATAATTTGCTCAATTCCAATAGCTTACACACCTGTATACTTTACCTATAATACATAAAATTCACTGAACCTTATTATTCGATTCTTTAGGAATGCACCAACATAAAACATCTAACCTGCAAGTTAATTGAAAATTCTTCTTTTCTGAAATCCAGTCAATGACAATGCAATTAACGTCATACTTCCTTGTTCAGCCGCCAATATTATTTTACACCTTTTGGTGCTTCTATCATTGATATAGGGTAAATTTTTTCCATTTAAAATTTAATTTAGTACTAGCCACATAAGTAAATAAGTTACGACTTAACTCATTAAATCACTAATTAAATTAATTATTTAAAATACTTAAAATTTTTAATATATCCTCAAAATTTATTTGGACCCTCATAGAAATAAATCAAATATATATAAATTGACTAAAAAGTAGGTTCCAAGACTATTGAAAACGTTATCATATCAAATCGAGGTTGTGTTGACCAAAAGTTGCCATGATCAAGCTTAAATTTATTAAACTAAATAATTCAACTAATGACTTAACTAATGCAAAACACCTTAAGAATCAGTACTATCAATCTCCAAAATAATAAATCATGTAAACAAATCGTGGAGAGTGCTAAAATAGAGAGGATGAGAAAATTTCATAAACGACCCGGAGGGTAGTTACATCAGATACCAATTAAACAATCGTTCATCCCCCGAAGGGGAAAAAAGTAACAAGAAATAAAAGTAAAGAATTATGTGAATCATCAAAAGATGTGGATACTTTCTACGCATGTCTGCTTCGATCTCCCAAGTGGCCTCCTTAATAGGAAGATTCTTCTACTAGACCTTCACAGAAGCAATCTCTTTAGTCCTCAACTTACGGACAACCAAATACCTATCCGAGTCTATATGTTCCCCCACTGCCCCAGACTCAGAAGGTTCAATCAGTATACAACAACACAAGGCATATTCTTCACCCATATATATGCAACCGTCCTGTACCGACTGATAAATATAGGTGCATACTAGTGTAGGCAATACTCATGCAGGAATAAATACAAAGAACATAATCAATATCACAACTCATAATAACTATACTCATCAGGGCCATCATCATCATAATCAACCTTTGGCCTTGCCGTGAAATACCCCGTACTTTTCTTAGCTTGAATTCAACCCTAGAATGTTAAAGAATAGCTTCCAAAGTAGATAATATTATTTTGTGTAGATTTTCAAGATTTATACCTCCTATTATGTGGAAAATTTAATAATCTTTCTAACGATATAAGATTCACCTAAATCTGACACTTCGCGAAGCAGTTAAGGTATTTTTAAGTTGACAGTGTGTCACCTAAACATCTAACGCGTCGTGGAGACAGTTGAAATGGCGATTGTCAAATTCCAGTGGCCCTCCATGATATCCATACATCACGGTGATATCCTATTCCATATTTGGTATTTTCCAGTTAGAATGTTGGTGCGTTGCGCCAAGGGCCAAATAGCAATCCAAAGAGGCACCATGATTATGGCACATCATGGTGAACGCCCAGTTCCTACTCATCCTTTTCCAATGAGCTACCTTGATAGTGGCATGTCGTGGTGGCCCAGTAAATTGGGAATTTTGGTCATTTTTCCAGTAATGTTTAGGAGTGTAAAAAGGGTATTTCGATAAACTACGCAGCCCCTAATCTGTCCAAAACACATCATTAAGAATATACCAAAGCACTTTATTCATATTTCATCATTTTTCTCTCAAAAGAAAACCCTAGCTCATCAAACTTACTACATAAGAAATCTAAATTTTTCCATTAATTCTCCAAGGAAATTCAAGATTAAGGATTCCCAATACAAGAACTCTAAGAATTCATCTCCAAAGCATCAATAGGAATCCAAGATTCATGCTTATTGTCAAATATCATCAATTAAGGTATGTGGGGTTCTTCAACAAGGATAATCCTTTTATCCGTATGCCAAAATTTATTTTAATTATAAATTTACTTAATTTTATGTGATTTCCCATGAAATTGAAGTTAGGGTTTATACCAATCATTGTTATTTACAAGCTTATGATTTTTCCAATGATTTAGAAGTTGAATCACATGATTATGTTCATATTTTCATACATAATGTAGAAATTTCTAGATTTTGAATTAATTTCTCAATGTTCAAGCATGAGCAATTTGATGTTTTAACATGAGATTTATGCATGGTGTATTATCCCAAGATTGAATAGTATTACTTCATGAAAAGTTAATGATTTAAACATCTTATGAGCAGATTATATTTAGTTTTCAAAAAAAGCTTTGATCTTTTGATCATCGATTTAGCTATGGAATCCACTTTACAGAATATAGATCAGCTGTATTTACAGATTTACTAAGATAAAAGCATTTTTCATTTCATAATGAACCATTATACTAGTTTAAAGCAAATTTCCAATAAAATGAGCATAAAGACTAAAAAGGGAGTAGTATTTAGAACTCAGCGGGAAGTGTGGGATTAGCGTGCCCTATCTTTCACAGAACTACGTAGCCAACGTAGGTAGAAATTATGAGATTATTCCCCATTTCTATATGGATGACAGATTTAGCTTGTGATCGATCACATGGAAAGTAGGTTATACTTCATGGAAAGAGTATAACTCCTCTCCCCAATATGAGAATTCCTCCTTAGGGGGACAAGAACGTTGGACTCCATGAATGCTCATATGGTTTATACCGATTAAGAGAACCTCCCTGCTAGTAAAAGTAAATAAATAGTTTTGAGTATTTCCCTACTAGTAAAGAAAAGCTTTGAAAGAATTTTCTTCAGATAAAGTATTTATCCATGTGGAATGAGTTTTCAGACTTCACTTAGCCTATATGATTTGAGAATAAGAATAGAATACATATTTTAGAACTAAGTGCAATGGCTCACAAGATTTATATGATGTGCTTTACTATTCATGATTTATGATCTTTAGATTTTAGATTTACTCAAGCCTATTTCAGTCATTTACATTTAGCATGCATGATTTTATAAATTGTGATGATATTGCTTACTTATTGAATTCACCCCCATATACTCAGTACATCATCAAACTACTGATCCACATATACGTCTATGTGCTACATAATCTTATAATGTAGGTTTAGGTACTAAGTCTTAACAGTATGAGGGATTTTTTAGCATCTCATCTACATCTCTACAGTTGGTAAGTCCTCAAAGTTTGGGGACTTAATTATTTTAGACTTCCAGTTTATTAGTAGTTGATTCATTATTTATTTCAGACAATTTGAGTCAGTTAGGGGTTTGTCTCAGTGGCTCTCTAGTTTTAGTTAATAGAGGCTGGTCGGACTACCAGATTTGGTATTTAGATTTTGTTTCATTATTCAGGTTTTCAGTATTGTTTTACTAAGACTTTTGAGATTAGTATGTTTTAAACATACCCAGTTATTTCAGATAGACTTCTGCAATTAGTATGATTTTTTGTTCATATTCTCCTATTTTGAGACACAAACTTAGTAGAAAATAGCCAGGGTTAGCTCAAGACTACTTATAGGTCAAAGCACCGTGTGGCGTCTTAGGAACTCAGATTTTAGGGTGTTCCAAACTTGGTATCAAAGATTAAATTTAGAGAGTCCTAGGGATTTAGACAAGTCACATTACATAGAGTTTTGATCATCGATGTGAATCGTGCCAAATCTATTAGCAAAAGGCTATGGAGCATTTTAGGAAATCATCTCTTCTTTGATGATCTATCATGCATTCAGTGTCTCTATCTGCTTCTAACTCGTGCTTTCATGTGAGAAAAATGCCTCTTCATTGAGATAACGCGCACAAAAATGATAACTAGCCACCTCAGCCTGTAAATCCTTTGAATAAGGATGTGACATATGCAGAGTTTTAAGCTGTCTTTCAGGTTCTAGCCTAAGCTGTGACAGCAAATATTCAGGGCAACCATCAGGCTGCAGTCCCACTTCAGTAAGATGAGGACTTATACATAACTAGAATTCAAGATTTTATAAAAATGAACCCGCCAGAATTCTTTGGGTCGAAGGCAGGTAAGGACCCACAGTTGTATATAGATAAGGTGAAGAAGGTCACCTAAATTATGCATGTTTTTAAAAAGGAGAGGGGAGAATGTAGCTCTCATGACTTGGCAGATATTTCAAGATGCGTTCTTAGACAAGTTCTTCCCACATGAGATAAGGAAAGATAAGATAAAAGAGTTTATGAACTTGAGAAAAGGCTCAATGATGGTGAAGGAGTATTGTCTCAAGTTCAACCAGTTGTCTAAGTATGCCCCTGATCAGATAGATGACCCTAAGACAAGCATGAGCAAGTTTGTAACTGGTGTTCTGGGTTGGTAGTTAAGAAGTGTAGGACTGCTATGCTCATTTGAGACAGGGATCTTGCTAGGTTGATAATGCATACTCAGTGGATTGAGGAAGAGGATTTGAAGGAAAGAGAGAGGGTAAATAAGGAGGCTAGAATAGGGCAGTTTGATTATGGTCAGAATAGGTCTGGAGAAGAAAATTATTTGTAGTTTCAGAATCGGTCATCTATGCCTGCACTTTCTTCCACCAGTGCTTCTGCAACTAGAAATAGGCAGAAATAGTGGGGTAAGTCTTCTATGTCCAAATCTTAGAATAGTGTGAGTGTTAGGCCCAGCTATCCTTAGTGTGCTAGGTGTGGTAAGAATTATCCTGGTGAGTGTTTAGCTGGCTAGAAGGGTTTATTGGTTGTGGTAAGTTGGATTATAGTATTAGAGATTGTTCACATGATAAGAAAGGAAATAGAGATGTTTATCCTCAGACTCAGGCTAATAGTGCACCAGCTCCTCTATGTCTCCCAGCCCCTCCTTAGGGCACATCATCCAGCACCGGTGGTGGTCAACGCCAGAATTGGTTATATGTTTTACCATCCCGCTAGGAGTAGGAAGATTCGCCAGATGCTGTTACTGGTATGCTTTGTGTCTTTCATCTTGATGTTTATGTGCTACATAATCTCATAATGTAGGTTTAGGTACTAAGTCTTAGTAGCATGAGTGATTTTTGAGCATCTCATCTACATCTCTACAGTTGGTAAGTCCTCATAGTTTGGGGACTTAATTATTTCAGACTTCCAATTTATTAGTAGTTTATTCGGTATTTATTTCAGACAGTTTGAGTTAGCTAGGAGTTTGTCTTAGTGGCTCTCTAGTTTCAGTTAGTAGAGGCTTGTCGGACTACCAGATTTAGTATTCAGATTTGGTTTCAATATTCAGGTTTTTAGTATTGTTTTACAAAGACTTTTGAGATCAGTATGTTTTAAACATACCCAGTTATTTCAGATAGACTTCTGCAATTAGTATGATTTTTTGTTCATATTCTCTTATTTTGAGACCCAGACTTAGCAGAAAGAAGCCAGAGTTAGCTCAAGACTACTTGTAGTTCAAAGCACTGTGTGGCATCTCGAGAACTCAAATTTTAGGGTGTTACAAACTTGGTATCAAAGCCTAAAGTTTAGAGAGTTCTAGGGATTCAAACAAGCCACATTACATAGAGTTTTGATCATCGGTGTGAATCGCACCAAATCTATGAGCAAGAGGCTATGGAGCATTTTATAAAATCATCTCTTCTTTCATGATCTATCGTGCATTCAGTGTCTCTATTTGCTTCTAAATTATGCTTTCACGTGACTGAAAATGACTCTTCATTGAGCTAACACACGCAGAAATGATAACCAGCGACCTCAGCCTGTAGATCCTTTGAATGAGAATGTGTCATATGCAGAGTTTCGAACTATCTTTCAGGTGCTAGGCCAAGATGTGATAGCAAATGTTCATGGCAACCATTAGGCTGCAGTCCCACTTCAGTAATATGGGGAATTATCCATATCTAGAATTCAAGATTTTACAACAATGAGCCCTCCAGAATTCTTTGGATCGAAGGCAGGTAAGGAGCCACAGTTGTATCTAGATGAGGTAAATAAGATCACCCAAATTATGCATGTTTCTGAAAAGGAGAGTGTAGAATTGGCATCTTATAGGTTGAAGGATATTTCATATGATTGGGTGGTGATGTGGAAGAAAAGTAGAGGGGAGAATGCAGCTCCCATGACTTGGCAGATATTTCAAGATGCGTTCTTAGATAAGTTCTTCCCACATGAGATAAGGGAAGCTAAGATAGAAGAGTTTATGAACCTGAGGCAAGGCTCAATGACAGTGAAGGAGTATTAGGTCAAGTTCAACCAGTTGTCTAAGTATGCCTCTGATCAGATAGCTGACCCTAGGATAAGCATGAGCAAGTTTGTAACTGGTGTGTCTGGGTTGGTAGTTAAGAAGTGTAGAACTACTATGCTTATTGGAGACATGGATCTTGCTAGGTTGATAATGCATGCTCAGTATATTGAGGAAGATAATTTGAAGGAAAAAGAGAGGGTAAATAAAGAGGCTAGAATAGGGCAGTTTGATTATGGTCAGAATAGATCTAGAGCAGTAAATTATTTGTAGTTTCAGAATCGATCATCTATGCCTGCAGCTTCTTCTGCTAGATTTTCTAGAACTAGAAACAGGCAAAAATAGTGGGGTAAGTCTTCTATATCCAGATCTTAGAATAGTGCGAGTGTTAGGCCCAGCTATCCTTATGTGCTAGGTGTGGTAAGAATTATCCTGGTGAGTGTTTAGCTGGATAGAAGGGTTGTTCTGATTATGGTAAGTTGGGTTACAATATTAGAGATTGTTCCTATGCTAAGCAAAGAAATAGAGATGTTTGTCCTCAAACTAAGGCTAATAGTGCACTAGCTCTTCTATGTCTCTCAGCCCTTCCTTAGGGCGCATCATCCAGCACCGGTGGCAGTCAATGCCAGAATTGGTTATATGTTTTACCATCTTATCAGGAGTAGAAAGATTCGCCAGATGCTGTTACTAGTATGCTTTGTATCTTTCATGTTGATGTTTATGTGTTGTTAGACCCTGGGTCGAATTTCTCTTATGTGACCCCATTAGTTGCTATAAATTTTGAGATAAGTTCTGAAAAGAACCCTTTAACCCTTTTTGGTTTCTACCCCAGTAGGTGAGTCAGTTTTTACTAAATAGATCTACAAAAAGTGTCCCATCACTATCCTTCATAAGGTCATTTTAGCTGATCTAATAGAGTTAGATATGGTTGATTTTGATTTTATTCTTGGCATGGATTGGCTTCATTCCTATTATGCATCATAGATTGTCGCACTTGTGTGGTGAAGTTTCAGTTCCCAGATGAGTCAGTCTTTGAGTGGCCAGGTAATTTAGTGTCTCCCAAGAATTATTTCATATCTTATTTTAAAGCCATAAAGTTGATATCCAAAGGTTGAATTTACCATCTAGTTTGAGTCAAAGACACAAAGTCTGAGACTCTAACAATTCAGTCAGTCAGTGTAGTTAATGAGTTTCTTGATTTTTTTCCAGAAGATCTCCTAGGGGTACCTCCTGATATAGAAATAGAATTTAGTATTGACCTTCTTTCATAAACTCAGCCTATTTCTATCTTTCCTTATTGTATAGCTCCCACAAAGCTTAAGGAGTTGAAAGAGCAATTCAAAGATCTTTTAGATAAAGGTTTCATAAGGCCTAGTGTTTTTCCATGGGGCTCTCCCATCTTATTTGTGCAAAAGAATGATGGTTATTTGCATATGTGCATTGACTATCGTTAGTTGAATAAAGTTACTATCAAGAACAAATATCCCCTTCTAAGAATTGATGACTTATTCGATCAACTCCAAGGTGCCAATTATTTCTCAAAGATAAAGCTTAGATCTGGCTATCATTAGCTTAAAGTAAGGGAATGTGATATTCCAAAGATAGCTTTCAGAACCCGTTATGGTTATTTTGAGTATTTATTCATGTCTTTCTTACTAACCAACGCCCCAACAGCTCTCATGGACCTCATGAACCAAGTGTTCAAACAGTATCTAGACATATTTGTCATAGTATTTATAGATGATATCCTTGTGTACTCCCGTAGTAAGGATGATCATGTAGATCATCTTAAAATTGTCTTACAAACTCTTATAGATCATAAATTGTTCGCCAAATTTAGCAAGTGTGAATTTTGTCTAAGATCAGTAGCCTTTCTCGGTCATATTATTTCCACCGATGGCATTAGAGTGGATCCCCAAAAGCAGAAGTCGTAAGAAACTAGCCTTGACCTATCTCTCCATCCGACATTAGAAGTTTCTTGGGTTTAGCTGGTTATTACTGTTTTTTTATTAAAGGTTTCTCATTTATTGCATCTCCTATGTCTAGACTGACCCAAAAGAAAGTTAAGTTCCAGCAGTCAGACTCCTGCGAGAAGAGTTTTCAGGAGTTGAAGACTCGACTCACTTCAGCCCCAGTCTTAGAATTACCCGATGATCGGATGGTTTTTTTGTTTATTCTGATGCCTCTATAGTTAGTTTAGGTTGTGTGTTGATGTAGAGAGAAAAGGTCATAACCTATGCCTCTAGACATCTTAAGCCTCATGAAAAGAATTACCCAACCCATGATCGTGAATTAGCTGGTGTTGTGTTTGCTTGAAAATCTAGAGACATTAGATGTATGGAGTGCATGTTGATGTGTTCACAAATCACAAGACCTTGCAGTATGTGTTTACTCAGAGGAAGTTGAATCTGCATTAGAGAAGGTGGTTAGAACTATTGAAGGATTATGATATGAGTGTGTTGTATTATCTGGGCAGGGCAAAGTAATGACAGATGCACTTAGTAGATTGTCTATGGGTAGTGTTGCTCATGTGGAGAATGATAAGAAAGAGTTAGCTCAAAAAGTGCATTGTTTGGCTAGATTGGGTGTTAGGTTGGTGGATTCAGCTAAAGGGAATGCTTGGGTTTAGAATAGTTTCGAATCTTCCCTAGTTTCGAAAGTGAATGAGAAGCAAGATATAGATTCTATTTTGGTAAAACTAAAGGAGTCAGTTAAAGACCAAAAGGTGGAGGGTTTATCCTAAGTGGGAGATAGTGTGTTTAGATACAAAAGTAGATTGTGTGTGCCATGTGTTAATGACTTGAGACAACGGATTATGGCAGAAACGCATGGTACATGTTATTCTATTCATTCAGCATCCCCCAAGATGTACCGCCATCTATGGAAAATCTATTGGTGTAGTGCTATGAAGACAGGTATAGAAGAGTTTTGAGCAAGGTGTGCAACTTTCCAATAGGTTAAGATAGAGGACAAAAGACCTAGTGGTACGTTGCAAGAGTTTGGTATCCCCACTTAGAAGTAGGAAGAGGTGAATATGGATTTTGTGATTGGTTTACCCTATTTACGATGTCAGCATGATTCAATATGGGTTATGGTCTAAGTCAGAAAATCTCTTACCAGTTCATACGTCCTATACAGCTGAAGATTATGCTAAGTTGTATATCTAAGAGTTAGTCAGACTGCATGGAGTTCCCTTGTCTATCATTTCAGATAGGGGTACTCAGTTCACTTCCCAGTTTTGGAGAGCTTCTCAGAAGGGTTTTGGTACCCAAGTTCATCTTAGTTTAGCTTTCCACCCTCAGATAGATGGTCAAGCAGAGAGGACCATCCAAACTCTAGAAGATATGTTGAGGGCATATGCTCTTGATTTCAAAGGTAGTTGGGATGACCATTTGTTGTTGATTGAATTTACTTATAATAACAGTTATCATTCTAGCATTCAGATGGCCCTATTTGAGTCTCTCTACGGGAGGATATGTAGGTCACCCATAGGTTGGTTTGAAGTGGGAGAAGCTGTTTTACTTGGGTCCGATGCAATGTTTGAAGCTATGGAGAAAGTTAAGTTGATTAGAGAAAAATTGAAAATAGTCCAAAGTCATCAGAAATCATATGCAGACGTGAGAAGAAGGTACCTCAAGTTTGAGGTTGGAGATTTAGTTTATTTGAAAATTTTACCCATGAAAGGAGTGAAGAGATTTGGCAAAAAAGGAGAAGCTTAGTCCCCGATATGTTGGCCCTTATAGATTTCTGAGTCGTGTTAGGAGAGCAGATTATGAGCTTGATTTGCCCTCATGATACTAGCATGAGGAGCACAAGGATTATGAGTTTTTGTTGAAGGTCTAAGTTTCAGATTTGCAAAGTGAATTGAAGACCTTTTGAAGCCTTTTTCAAACCCTTGTCCAAGCTCGGAAACTAAAAAGACTACAAGGCGTGTTTATGAAAATGGATGCATTTAAGCTTGTTGTGAACTCGCCCAAGGAATTGAACACCTTGACATGTGAGAGCTGTCCTTAGGTGCTCAAAAATACACCCAAGGCTACCCCAAATATACTCCACACCGTCCACCCTCATTAAGGGCAAAGGGGTCCTTTTGCAACACCTTTTGTAATAGACTATTTAAACATTTTCCTTAGTCTTGTTCCTTAGTTATCTTATTTTGAATGAATATTGTAACATTGAAACACCATTTTTCTCTCAAGAAGAGTGTATAACACCAACTTTGAGCACCACAAGTGAAAGGTTCCACTTGTGTTGTGAAACGGCTAGAAACGTGAGTATTTGAGTGAACCGAGTTCCTCTTATATCCGTGTTAGAACTTGGTATTTGTTAATGATATTTGTATAGGTTTTAGAGTTTGATACACTCTTTATTTTCTATATTTTTTATTCTCTTTGTGTCAAGTTATCTATCTTCTTTATCTTTCAAGTTTGTGTTTGTTGTTTCCGCTTGATGTCTTATATCCGTGGACTGTTTTTGTGAGATTGCGGACTATTTTGTGCTCATTTAGAGACAGTTTGGTATCATTTGGTATCATATCAAAGGCTAGTCATGTTCTCACTCCACCAATCATAGGTTCTTCTAGTTGAATACAAAAAAAAAATATGTATTGTCGGGTGACTTGTGTTTTGACCGAGAAGTTTTCTAGACTTAGGTGTTTTTCTTGTCTTAGTGGTTTTGTGTGTTATATTGTTGTTTCCTTATCACACTTGAGTCTAAATTCCAAGATTTGAGGTTTGTCAAGATGTTTTTGAAAGGTTGGATGGTTTAGATATTGTTGTTGTTCAAAGTGTTCTTGTTGTTGTTCGTGTTGTTCCTGAGTTTGTTTGATTTGAAAAAGGGAAGAGAGAGGTAAGGTATTGTATTGTCTTAGGACTACTTTCAAGAAAACACTAAAGTGGCAAAGAAACAAAGGCCTACCAAAAGGCTTGCCTACCAAATGAGTGTCAAAACAACTTTCAAGAAAGACCAAAAGAGCAAAGGGACAAAGACAAGGCAAAAAGATGTTTTGCTATTTTAGTGCAAGTTGGTGAAAAGATGATGTACACCTTTTTTACCTTTAGAAAGAGAGTCCAAAGTCTTTTTTCCTTATTCCAAAACCGAAAATCATCAACAAAGCAACTATATTGAACAACCTAGTTGAAAAACATCAAATTTCAAGAAAGAACAACAACACCAATGGCCAAATTTATGGGCCACACCAACAACTAAACCTAAGTCAATGGACATTCCTAGTTTCTCTCCTTGTCTCTGTTAGTTTTTTTCTATAGACTCCTATACTAGTTGACAACTAGTAACAACTTACTTAGTAGTGAACTAGTTTTTGAGTACTTCTTTCGTGTTAAGCGTTACTTGTGTTGCTTTGCTCATTTATAATTCGTAGTTGTTTTTGGTTCAAGTGCGTACAAAACTTCTTTGAGTCTTCAAACCAAAATCTACTCCAACTCAAGAGCAGACTCATTCCCAAGTTCTCACAAGTTGATAGACGGCTTACAACACTTGATAAACCAAGTGAGGAAGCCGAGTGTGAAGAGTGTGTGAGGGTACTTTGAACTAACGTTTGCTTGTTTTGTAGGTATAATTGAAAATCGAACCCAAAACTTCCAATTCTCCAATAGTGGACAATAATATTATGAATATCCTCTTATCTAGTCTTGAAACTTTGACTTGAGACGTGGCTAGGTTGAAGTCTACTATTGACGAGTTGGGTTCGGATGTGGCCTCAAAGAGTGGGAGGTTGGAGAGAGTCGAAAGCCAAAGGAGTTCTCGACCTTATACCCCTCAAAACACCTCATCTACTATTACACTTGAGACCTTGCACCAAAGGTTGTATCCACCAAGTGCTACAAACCAAGTCACTTTTTCCTCCCAAAGCTGAGAACAAGATGGACCTAGCCGCTTCTCACTCCACCAAGTTCTGCAAGGACTTGGAACCCAAATTCCATCCTAAAACCTGAATCCTCCACTCCAAAATCCTCCAATTCAAAGACCCTACACTCTACTAAATCCAATTTCTCCTTCCTAAGCTATACTAACCTGAAAATACCCCATCCAAGTAGAAAAAGAGGGAGAGTTAGGATCCAAGGAGAATGAGGCCAAGACTCAAGATGGAGAGAAACTTAGTGTTGAGATACAAGAATAATATGAATAAAAGAGGGCAAGGGAAAGGAAAACTGCAGGTAGCGAAGTAGGAAAGGAAAAGAAAAATATGCCTGTGGGATTTGCCCACAAAAGATCTTTGATACTTACTAGCCCATATACTAGCACTTTTCCTAGCACTAATCCTTCTTATGTACAGGTTTAAGTTCATATACTATCAAAGAAGGATCAAAAAGAGGTTTCATACGATAACATGGGAAATGAGCTAGCGACACCCTTGGCCGAGAGCTCCAAACAAGTGGACTGTTGTGGCATACACCAAGGTATCATTACTAAATTCTACACTTCCTTCGGCTTTAAATGTTGTGATAAGTATATTAGTATCCAATGTGAAGTATCTTCGGGTTTACATAGTGTAGAAAAGCATGAAGCTTTCCTTGGTAGTTCTCTTGTTGCATATGTTAGTCAATTTGCTCTTAAGGATAGTTCACTACTTGATCATATGAGTGATGTGATTCAAAATCCTCAAGTTAGTATTCATTCTTGTAATATTTACCATGATATTGTACATATTCCTTTGAGCTTGTGTGATGCAAACCGTGCTACTAGTTTATCTCAAGGTAATCATATGCTTGGAAAACTTTTGAATAAAGGTGTTCTTGATCTTAAGAGAAGACTTATAGGGCACAACTTTTTAGTCTTGGATGATAGCCTAGTAAAATGATTGGTTAATCTCGGCTTATACCCTTGGTTACACCATTCCTTTGATCCCGGAACACTAGTGGGTTAGGAAAGGGGTTGCCTCGGCTTATGCTTATCTTTCTTGATGATTATCTTATCCCTATCCTTTGTAATGTTTAAACTATGTGTTTCATGGTAAAAATAAAGGATTGCTGGTTGTATATTAAAAGTGTACCCCCTTGGCAAGATGTCTTCACACTTGATTCCTTTCTATACTACCTCTTTACCTATGATGATAACCATGTTAATTTCAAATTTGTATTGTGTAGTGGTAGGAAGTTTGGTGGCTTATTTCCTTTTTTGAATGATGGTGATATGTGGTTGATGTGGATCTTAATATCAATAGTGGCACTATATTTGATGAGGTCCTTTGTAGAGGTAATGAAACAAATGTATCTTATGGTTTCTAAGACAAAGCTAGTTCTTACCTTTTGGGTATAGTAAAGCCATTAAGACCATTGTAGTTTCCTTATATCTTGATATTTGTCAGAGCCACTTGCTTTGTGCCATTCATTCTAAGCTTTTCATGTCACACACAAAGCACCTATGGGTATATTCCAAATGTGAACAACCTTGGCTTGATGACATATGTGTTAGCTTCGGATTGCACTCCTCTTTCCTTGATGTTTATCTTAGCCATGTCCTTTGTGATTCTTCTGGTACATGTTTCATGATCATAACAAAGGATTGTTGGCTGTATTCCAAAAGTGTACCCCCTTGGCATGTCTATATAATTTGTGGTGCTAATCCTAACCCTCCTATCATGAGGATTGTGTGCTTGTTTTCTCTCTCTTTGGTTTTGTAAGGTGCGAATTTGAGGACAAATTTCTTTCAAGATAGAGAGGATGATACAAGTATGGGGAGCACAAGGATTACAATTTTTTATTGAAGGTCCAAGTTTTGGATTTGCAATGTGAATTGAAGACCTTTTGAAGCCTGTTTCAAAGCCTTGTCCAAGCTCGGAAACTACAAAGACTACAAGTCGCGTTTATGAAAATGGATGTGTTTGAGCTTTTTGTTAACTCTCCCAAGGGATTATACTCCTTGACATTTGAGATCTATCCTTAGGTGGTCAAAAATAAACCCAAGGTTTCCCCAAATACACTCCACACCCGCCACCCTTATTAAGGGCAAAGGAGTCATTTTGCAACACCTTTTGTAACAGACTATTTAAACATTTTCCTTAGTCTTGTTACTTAGTTATATTATTTTTAATGAATATTGTAACATTGAAACACCATTTTATATCAAGAAGAGAGTAGACCACCAACATTGAACATCACAAGTTAAAGGTTCCACTTGTGCTGTGAAACGTCTAGAAACGTGAGTGCTTGAGTGAACAGAGTTCGTCTTGTGTTAGCGTAAGAACTTGGTTCTTGTTAATGTTATTTGTAAAGGTTTTATAGTTTGATACACCCTTAGTTGCTACATTTTGTATTCTCTTTGTGTCAAGTTATCTATCTTCTTTATCTTTCAAGTTTGTGTTTGTTGTTTCTGCTTGGTGTCTTGTATGTATGGGCTGTTTTTACGAGATTGCGTACTGTTTTGTGCTTATTTAGATACTGTTTGGTATCACCACAGACTTTTCAGCCATTCATCTATATTCTACGCTCTATGCTTAAGAAGTTCATCGGTGACTCCACTGTTGTAATTCCTTTAGAAATCTTAGATATTCGGAACAACCTTTCTTACGAAGAGATTCCAGTTGAAATTTTAGATCATCATATCCATAGACTAATGAACAAAGAAGTTCCCTTGCTCAAAGTTCTTTGGCAGAATCAGTCAGTTGAGGGCGCTACTTGGGAAGCGGAAGCAGATATGCAAGCCAAGTACCCTCACCTCTTCTTTGCAAACTCAGATTTAGCCGAAGGTAATACTCTTCCTTGATTCAATTCTTTTCTAATCACTGATTCATCTATATAGTTGTCCTCATGTAAGTTCATGCGCTCACAGAAGTACTCAAAAACTCAGAATGATTTAGATCCAGTTATTCATTTTATTTTGGTTGTGCATGCTATCATATATACCCAAATTCCTCAGTATTCTTAGTCTAATTTGCAACATTTGAGGATGAATGTTCCCAAGGGGGAGATATTGTAATACCTCGTACTTTTTTTAGCTTGAATTCATCCCTAGAATGTTAAAGAATGTTTCCAAAATATGTAATAATTATTTCATGTGGAATTTTTCAGATTTAGACCTCCCATTGTATGGTAAATTTAATAAGCTTTCTAACGATATAATATTCGCCCAAATTCTACACTCGGTGAAGGATTTATGGCATTTTTAAGTTGACAGTGTGCCTAGGCACCTAGCTCGTCGCGGAGATAGTTGAAATGGCGATTGTAAAATTTTAGTAGCCCTCCACGATAGACCTGCATCGCGGTGATGTACCATTCCATATTTGGCATTTTCCTTTCCAGTGAGACTACGGGATGTTGGCGCATCGCGCCAAGGCCAAAATGGCAATCCAAGTGGGCACCGCGATTGTGGCGCATCACGATGAACGCCCAATTCCCGCTCGTCCTTTTCCAGTGAGCCACCGCGATAGTGGCATGTCGCGATGACCCAATAAATCGAGAATTTCGGTCATTTTTCCAATTCAGTTTAGGAGTTTAAAAAGGGTATTTCGGTAAACTACCTAGCCCCTAATCCATCCAAAACACATCATTAAGAATATACCAAAGCACTTTATGCTTATTTCATCAGTTTTCTCTCAAAAGAAAACCCTAGATCATCAAACTTACTCCCCAAGAAATCCAAATTCCTCCATTAATTCTCCAAGGAAATTCAACATTAAGGATTCCCAATACAAGAACTCTAAGAATTCATCTCCAAAACATCAATAGGAATCCAAGATTCAAACTTTTCATCAAAGATTATCAATTAAGGTATGTGGGGTTCTTCAACAAGGATAATCTTTTCATCCTTGAGCCCAAAATTTGTTTTAATTACAAATTTATTGAGTTTTATGTGATTTCTCATGAAATTAAAGTTAGGGTTTATACCCATCATTGTTATTTACAATCTTCTGATGTTTCCAATGATTTAGAAGTTGAATTACATGATTATGTTCATATTTTCATACATAATGCAGAAATTTCTAGATTTTGAATTAATTTCTCAATGCCTGAGAAATTTGATGTTTAAGCATGAGATTTATGCATGGGAAATTATCCCAAGATAGAAAAGTATTACTTCATGAAAGATGATGCTTTAAACATCTTATGAGCAGATTATTTTCAGTTTTCGGAAAAAGCTTTGATCTTTTAATCTTCGGTTTAGCTATGGAATCCACTTTACAAAATTTAGATCAACTGTATTTACAAATTTACTCAGATAAAAGCATTTTTGGTTTCATAATGAACCATTATACTAGTTTAAAGTGTATTTTCAATAGAATGAGCATAAAGACTAAAAAGGGAGTAGTATTTAGCATAGATCGAAAAGTGTGGGATTAGCGTGCCCTATCTTCCACAGAACTACGTAGCCAACGTAGGTATATATTATGATATTATTCCCCATTTCTATATGGATGACAGATTTAGCTTGTGATCGATCACATGGAAAGTAGGTTATACTCTATGGCAAGAGTATGACTCCTCTCCCCAACATGAGGATTCCTCCTTAAAGGGATAAGAACGTTGGACTCCATGAATGCTCACATGGTTTATGTCGGTTAAGAGAACCTCCTTGCTAGTAAAAGTAAATAAATAGTTTTGAGTATTTCCCTACTAGTAAAGAAAAGCTTTGAAAGAATTCCCTTCAGATAAAGTATTTTTCCTTGCAGAATGAGTTTTCAGATTTCACGTAGCCTATATGATTTGAGAATAAGAACAGAATACAGAATTCAGAACTAAGTGTAATGGATCACAAGATTTATATTATGTGCTTTACTATTCATGATTTATGATCTACAGATTTCATATTTACTCAAGCCTATGTCAGTCATTTACATTTAGCATGCATGATTTTATAATTTATGATGATATTTCTTACTTATTGCATTCATCCCCATATACTCAGTACATCATCAAAGTACTGATCCATATATACGTATATGTTCTACATTGTCTCATAATGTAGGTTTAGGTGCTCAGTCTCAGCAGCATGAGTGATTTTTGAGCATCTCATCTAAATCTCTGCAGTTGGTAAGTCCTCATAGTTCGGGGACTTAATTATTTCAGACTTCCAGTTTATTAGTAGTTGATTCAGTATTTATTTCAAACAATTTGAATCAGCTGGGGGTTTATCCCAGTGGCTCTCTAGTTTCAGTTAGAAAAGGCTTGTCGGACTACCAGATTTAGTATTCAGATTTTGTTTTAGTATTCAGGTTTACAGTATTATTTTACCAAGACTTTTGAGATTAGTATGTTGCAGACATACCCTATTTCAGATAAACTTCTATAATTAGTATGATTTTTCATTCATATTCTCTTATTTTGAGACCCAGACTTAGCAGAAAGCAACCAAGGTTAGCTCAGGACTACTTATAGTTCAGAGCACCATGTGGCATCCCGGGAACTCAAATTTTGGGGTGCTACATGCCGTATATCAAAGCATCATCAACATTATCCTCCAGCCTTGTTGTGTATCAACATATTATAAATATATCCTCCGGCCTGGCCGGATATCAACATCATCACAACAGTATCCTCCGTCCTTGCTGGGTATCAATATCAACACAAAAGTTATTACCGAATAACATACACTAAAATACTCTAAAAAAAATAGTCGTATCACCCTAGAATATCTATCTAGGCAATACTTCCCAACTACTTTTTATTAGCTAACCAACACTTATATAATAGAATCACAAGTTCGATAGTCATCACATAACCTCTAGTTATTAGCCTAAACATTATCTTTCACATAATCCTTATTCACGGGATAGCAACTAATCACTATTACTTAATAGCCAACATCTAACATCTAGTCAAGGTTCATCACTAGACCAAAATCGTCAGTTATCCACCATTCATTATTATCAACTAATCATCCTATAACCATTAATAATTACTAGACAACACATTACTACTTGTCACCTAACCATCTTTTATTAACTGACACTATTCATTATCTAACCATCGTTAGCTACCATGTTTCAACTAAGTAAGATTCATTAACTAATACATTAGATTCCTAGACATCACCAGTATCCAATCAATAAAGTCGTAATCAGCAAATCTTATCTTCCTCTATCCTATATCGTAGATATGTGTATACAAACATATATATATATATATATATATATATTCATAAACTGTAATCGGATCCTTTACACTGATAAACACTCCTCGAATATTCAATCATTATCATAACACAGCCCTTGGCCTATTAATTTATCCAAAATAGTCACAACATCATAATCATGACCTTACGCCTATATACGTATCTGGAACTCATATCGATAATCACATTTATAAGTCATGGCATATCTCTAATCATCTCACATATAGGAGGTATCTCACATATTAGAGAAAAATTATAGATAGGCATGTAATCATATATAGGATATCATATATTGATAGATCATACATCATGACTACGAGGAATATCACCTCTCTCGACCAATTTGCATATCTAAGAAGAAATAGCATCTCTATAGGCCAATTATCAAGTCTAAGAGGAAATAGCATCTCTATAGGTCACATAACATATCTAGGAGGAATATCATCTCTAAATGCCCAATATCACTTCCACATGAAGTATCATAACTATAACTGAAAAGCCACAATCCGGGAACATCAATAAAAGTTACCAAGTTACGAAGTAATCTATTTTAAGGTTTACTAGCCTCATAAATGTCGAACATCTACAACTAAGTCCACAAGTCTTAACACAAGTATAGGCCTAAGTGGGCCAGACGATCCCACTTATAACCCTTAATTTCCATGATTAGGCACTCTATGCTCCAAACTAGGCTTAGGTATCTAGTCTATCTTCTAGTTGTCAAGTAATCTATATTCAAGCCTAAGATTGTAACTTCGACTAGAAACAAGGGTACTCAAGTCAACTCTACCCAACTTACGGTTTCAAGACTACCTTACTAGTCCAATAAGGCTAAATATACAAATTATGCTTCAAATACTAAAACTACATCCCAACCATAGGTTTACATTATAAGTATGCTACAACTAATCTAGCTAGAGAGGGAAAGCAATAGGATTCAAAAGAGGTATAAACATGCCATTTTACAGGTTCCAAGCCCACTTATAAACTCCAAACATCAACAATCGAGGCCAAGCCATCCTACTCATAATCAAGCCTAACATCCATATTCACACACAATATATATCACATATTATCTATGAAGAAAAGTAGACAGAACCTTACCAGAACCCACACTTAGAAAACTTTGCATCAAGTTTTTTCTCTTCTAACAAACCCAAAACAATCCTTAAGTGATTCTCATGTTTCGTTATTAATCTTAGAATAAACCAAAATATCATCAATAAAGAGAATCATGAAAAAATTCAAGTAGGGTTTAAATATCTCATTCATCAAACTCATAAAAGCAGTTGGGGCATTAGTCAACCCAAAAGACATCAAAAGAAACTCATAGTGCCCATGTTGGGTTTGAAAAGCAGTCTTAGGAATATCGTTAGGCCGAATCTTAAGTTGATGATACCCGGGGCTCAAATCAATCTTAGAAAATATGGATGCACTCTGCAACTGGTCAAATAAATCATCGATACGGGGCAAAGGATACTTATTATGAAATATATCTTGTTCAACTACCTATAGTCTATATACATACTAAGACTACCATTTTTCTTCTTCACAAACAAGATAGGAGCACCCCATAGAGAGGCAGTCAGATGGATAAAACCCTTACTCAACAAACCCTGCAACTAATCCTGTAGCTCCCTTAACTCAGCCGGAGCTATCCTATAGGGAGGAATAGAAATAGGACGAGTCTTGATCAATACAGAAATCAATGTCACAGCCTGGTGGTATACCAGGAAAATTTTTAGGAAAAACCTCTTGGAACTCACACACCACAAAAACTGACTTAATAGATGGGACCTCTACAGAAGTGTCCCGAAGATATGCTAGGAAGGCCAAATAACCTCTCCCAATTAACCTCTTTACAGCAGAAAGGAAATAAGTTTTATTGGAGTAGGACTATAATCACTCTCCCACTCAAGTCTATCCATTCTCGGCATAGCCACAGTCACTGTCTTAGCATGACTGTCCAGTATAGCATGATATAGATACAACCAACTCATACCTAAAATTATATCAAAATCTACCATGTCTAGAATCATAAAACCTGCCCAAGTTTGATACCCCATAAACATAACAGAACAAGAATGATAAATCCTATTAACAATAATAGAATCACTAATAGGAGTAGACACATGAATTGGAAAGTCAAGTAAATCACACACTATGCCCAAACCCAAAGCAAAATTGACAGACACATATAAGAACGAAGAACCAAGATCAAATAATACAGTGGCCATTCGATCACTGAAAAAAATAGTACCTATAATGACAACATCTGATACCTCTACCTTGGGTCTACCTAGAAAGCATAGATATGGGCCCTACCACCAATTTGAGCATCATTTTTATCAAGCTGAGAACCACCTTAGTGAGGTTGATTACCAGCCCTACCTACTAGAACTAGAGCTCGATGAGCCTATTGCTAGACAAACTAACCATAATGCCTCAAATTAGGATAAAACCTCCTAATGTGACTCACTTCATTACACTTATAACATACTCAAACCCCTACAATAAGAACCACTAAACCTACCTCCTCTACGGGCATTCTTTTTTACTACCTTGGCATAACCCTCTTGCTTTATGCTCTTCGCCTTCTTAATAAAATCCATCATTTCCACCATATCTTGGCATTTCCTTGAAACTAAAAGGTAACCAGTTCAACACCATACCTCTTAACCATACATATTTTTGAAAATAAGAATGAAAGATGTCAGATACCAATTGGAATCGCCAGATACCAATTGGAATCGCCAGATACCAATTGAAATCAAGTAATAGAATGTGAGAAAGATAAATTTGAATTTTCCTAGTATCATATAGCCTCTAAAAGAAAAGTACAGATGTCTTTGTACCGTTCTGCAAGACTCTAGTAGATATGTTCTTGAACGATGAGATCGACGAACCTGGGCTCTGATACCAACTTTGTCACGACCCAAATAGCCATGAGTGTCACCCACACTAATCTTTCTATGGGAGAACCATATAAATCAAACTATTACCCAATCACTTAGTCAATACTGAGACGACATTATCATAAAATCAATATAATAACAATAATTCAAGACTAATCATTATTAATGCGAAAGTCAAACAGACTTACTAAATCCCCAAAACACAAAAGTCATCATACACGAACTACTAACAAAGATCATGTTAAAAGAGATATCAAAAATAAAGTAAATAAGGAATGTATCATTGCCCAAAAGATGGACAATAACAAATAAGATAACCCGTGGAAACCTGGAGACTGAGTGTTTAACATTAGATCAAGATTTGCTATCAAACTCTACAGGTGAGTTCATGTCTGAGCCTCTAGAAAACTTTCTGCACTCAACAAAAGAAGAGTACAGGATAGTATCAGTACAAACCACTATGTACTGGTAGGTATCATAGGCCAACTCAACTTAATAACATGTACACAACATAGACCAAATAACAAGTAGACATGCATCATCACATCAAAAATTCTTAATGAATCAATAATACAATAATAACAGATCAAACAGTTCTCACAAACAAGCCACATAACTATCAAGAGTATCAACCATACCGTAAACATCCATAGAATCAACACAAATAAGTACACACATGCTATGGTACTTATTTTTGCCCAAATAGTCATGACCAGCAAGGATCAATCTATGTTCATGTATAGTACCAGCGTGGTACCCGATCCACTATATACCTATCCATATTGTCTTGGTACCCAATCTAACATATATATATTCGTAACGGCGTGGTACCAGATCCAACATATACATATCTATACCGTTATAGTACCCGATCCAACATATACATATCCATACCGGCGTGGTACTCAATCCAACATAAATATATCTGTACTGGCGTAGTACCCAATCCAGCATATAAATATCTGTACCAGCATGATACCCGATCCAACGTATACATAGACGTACCAGCGTGGCACCCGATCCAACATTTATATATCCGTACCGGCGTGATACGTAATCCAACATATACATATCCGTACTGACATGGTACCCAATCTAATATATATATATATATATATATATATCCGTATCGGCGTGGTACCCAATCTAACATTTACAAGTAATATCAATATCAAATTTACACTACCTCATAGCATACAATACGATGTATTAAGTTTACAAGTAGTCTTAAAGTCATAATACAATTCCATCAAGTAAAATTTCAATAATCATTTATACACGTCTCAACAATCCAAACATCATCAATTTCAAGCGTGTCCAAATACTAATCAATAAGTATCCAATTTAGGAGCATACACATAATTAAATCGAGTCTAAACCCTAATTAAATTGTAACCTACCTTAACCGACAAATTCGAAAGCAGCTAGTCTGCAAGCGTTTGCCTTTTATCAAAGTTTTAGAACATTCAAAATCTATTTCAATATATAATCTCAATAAGACTATGAACTTTCATATCAAATTCTACTAAAATGGATCATTATTCAATCTCCAAATTAAAAAATTCATAGTCTAAATAGCCTAAACCTAATACCTATTATTTTTTTATTGCACTAAAATTAATTCACCCATAAATATAATGATAACCTTTTGTGCGCCCAAGGTTATAAGAACCATTAAAAAAATCACCTAAAAGTATGATGTTATCGCCTGATCACCATCCTGTACCACTGTCACCAATTTTTCATGTCTATTTTGTCCTTATTTCCCCATAACTATCCAATAATTTGCTCAATTCCAATATCTTACACGTCTGTACACTTTACCCATAATACATACAATTCACTCCACTTAATCATTCGGTTCCTTTTAATATATTTCCAATAGGAATGCATCAACATAAAATATCTAGCCTAGAGGTTGATTGAAAATTCTTCTTTTCTCAAATCCAGCCAACGCGATGCAATTAACGTCATACTTCCTTGTTCAGCCGCCAATATTATCTTACACCTTTTGGTGCTTCTATCATTAATATAGGGTAAACTTTTTCCATTTAAAATTTAATTTAAGACTGGCCACATAAGTAAATAAGTTACGATTTAATTCATTCAATTACTAATTAAATTAATTATTTAAAATACTCAAAACTTTTAATATATCCTCAAAATTTATTTGGGGCCCCATAGAAATAAATCAAATATATATAAATTGATTAAAGAGTAGGTTCCGAGATTATTGAAAACATGAACATATCAAATCGAGGTCTTGTTGACCAAAAGTTGTCATGATCAAGCTTAAATTTATTAAACTCAATAATTCAACTAATGACTTAACTTATCCAGAATACCTTAAGAATCGGTACTATCAATCTCCGTAAGTCATAAATCACCTGTACAAACTGTGGAGAGCTCTAAAATAGAGAGGATGAGAAAATTTCACAAACGACAGGAAGAGTCGTTACATTCCTAGAACTTCCTCCAATATTATGAGTCTGTATCTAATCGAAACTAATGATTTATCCAATGACTACATATAGAAGCTTGTATCCGATCACCCTATAAAAAAACTTGAATTTAGAATATTGAATAATGAATTAGACTCAGATAGAAATAGAAATATTAATAAATTAGAAAATGTTGGATACATGTTCATCCTACAGAATCATTTCAATTACGTACAAAGCCTCAGGAATAAAGATATCTTTTATTTCTCATAGTCGAACAACCAATACTTTTAATTTCCAATGCATTTTTGTGATTGTAATATCGTTGATGAAGTCTAACATTTTTATAGAGTATGTAGGTATACGTAGATTGTGGTAAGGATTAATAGAATTAAAGTTGATTAAGAAGGAAACAATGTTTGCATGACTATGTGAAGCAATCTGTAGAATATCATAGGGAATTTAAGATTTGAAGGGGTATACGTAAGAATCAGTGGTTACATTAGAATTTGAATTGAATTTATAGATGAAGGGGAACAAAAATAAGGGCAGTTTACAATAAAGGATAAGAAAGATTGTGGTTGTGTATTACGTAGGATATAGTTGTGTACTAGATAAATATGATGGTGATAAAAGAGTTATAATATTCCTTGGTAACTTATTGAATTTAATAAATTTATAATTTATAATATGCCTTGGTTACTTAGTGAATTAAATTAACTATGTACTTATATTAATATATACTTATAATATGCTTCTCAGTGATAAGTACAAATAACATCTAAAATTTTTAATTTAACTCTATCTACTCGTTTATATTTGCCAACTAGTTAAATGTATAAGTTTTGGGGAAAAAATTAACATTAAAAAATTAATTGTAAAAAAGATTTTACAATTATGTGAAAGTTGTAGAATTTTGCCACCAAATCCACTTTTTTAGCATGGTTAATTTAGAAAATATAAAATTTGAATTTTTGATTTTTAATTTTTAGTTAAGATTTATTATTAGAAGGGAAGTATGTAATTATAAAATGAAATTTTTAATTCAACTAATTAACTTGTTTATATTTTATACTTAGTTAAATATATAAGTGATGAGAAAAAAATTAAAACTAATGCAATAATGAATTACTAACATATGAATTTGTTTACAATTCAATGCAGATGAATATTGCATATACTGACATATGGTTCAATGAGGAGGTTGCATCATAATCAGAATTTGCTTGAAGTGATGCCAATATACTAAATGTATAAGCAGTTTATGTGATGTAATTTGATTTTAGTTGAATTTTGATTTAATGAATGTGAATTACAAGTAAGAGATTTATAATAAATAGTGTATGTTTCCACTTGTAAGTTGTTATTGATAATTGTGTAGTTATGATCATCCAGAAAGAAAAAAAAAAGGAAATAATGCCGTTACATAGAACAAATTCAAAATCAATTTGTTCTATAAAAAATAGTATAGGAATCTTGTATTTTAAAATTGTATTATATTATTGTGTAAAGGGGGTAACAAGTATAACCAACATACATACAAACATTCCAACTAAAAATATAAAATTATGAAGTAACTGATAATTTGAATTTGAAATTTAAAAAATAACAATAAAACTGTAAAGAAATGGAAAAATTGCATTTGAAATTTATAAAACAACTAATGCAACAACTATTTTCTAACTAATTAACTAAAATAACATGTGTCGAAATTTAACTAGTATACATACCCGCATGATGCGCAGAATTAAAAAATTTTAATAGTTGAACATATCATATCATTTTGGTTTTATTAAAATATAATTGTCATCTTACTTTTTAATGAAATGTATTTAATAATATACACTTAATAAAATATTAATACATATACACAATCATCAAATAACAATTTGATACAATTAAATATTATAATGATATCATTTTTTTTATACCACCATTTCAGAATATATAGTGATTCAAAATTTCATTGTCAAATTTTTCTCACTTTATTTGAATTGAATTACATCCACCTTGGGATAAAGTTCATTTTGTTGAAAATAAATAAGAATGTGTCAAATTTAAGAAAATATGTGTAATCATATGACGTGGGTACTCGCTATAAAATAATGCTTTAATACTTTGAATTTAAATTGTTCAATCTTTAATCATCTTTAAATTCACTGCTATAATTGATTTCGAATTATTGACATGTTTACTGAACATTCTATTTTATCTATCTGGATTACAATCTCCTAAAATTTACATAATTTTCTTTAAAAAATCTCATAATAGTGCTCTACCACATATTATACATATTGTATTCACATTTTAAGTCGTCTGCCATCTGTATTTAAATGTCTATGTTTAGATGGATCTTATACTTTTTTATTTTATATTAACTCTTTCTTTGTGTTCTTTTATTTACTGCTACTACATTACCACCCACTACTTAATATTGTGAGATTAGAATATAACTTTAATTTAATTGTTACTTGATGTGATATTCTTATCTATTAATCTCTTTTAGTATAAAATCCGTAAATATAAATTATTTATTCACCTAAAGTTAGACATCTTTAAAATATTATTCTATTGACTGAGATTATTTCATTAATTACATTTAACAATAATATTTTGAAGTATCATTTACTCATGTTACTTTCTAAAATAGCAGAAATTATAAATAATGTTACATTATCTTACCAAGTTAGTTGTTAATACATTTACATCACCCCTCAAGGTAAAGATCGTCCTTCCTCAAATAGTCTAGTAATTTCTTCTGCATTATTTTCAAAAGTTACTTTCTTATAAACTGTTATAATATTTTTATTATTTTATGATACATCATTTTTTCCATTTTGATATTTGAATATGTAACCTTCAATATTTCACTTATAATGCAAATAATGTTATATTCTATTTTAAGATATGATTTTGAATTCATCTAAAGTATAATGAGAACTTGTATATTTTGACCATTTCTCTTTTCCTGTACATGGTTTTCTCCTAATATAATAATTTTGTTAATTTATTTCCATTTGGTATTTTACATAATATCATATATAATACAAATACTGTCAAATTCATAACTAATTTTTTATTTTGAGTTCGTCTTAAGTATTTTAAAAAAGTAATTTTACTTATTATAAAGTATATTGGGGTTTTTAATAATCTTCTTTTATTATTTCGTGTAATAAGCACTAATAATTTTCTTATTTATAATTGTTTAAAATTCCTACATATAAGTACTTTTAGCTACTTTATCTTTTAATTTAAATTTAAACATTTTTAACCTTTTAAATCAAATCCAATCTGAATTAAATAGGTTGGATTGCATTATGAATATTCTTATTTTAATAATCCAACGAATAATGGAAGTAGTTTGAAAATACGGGTGTGTGGTAAGTATATTTAAAAAAAGTATATGAAATTTCAACTTTTCTCGGAGAATTTCTCCACTTATCCTCCCGCTTTCTACTTTGAATATAACTTGAGCATCACTTTATCAGTCCTCTCTTAAATTGTAAAACATGTTTCGCTTTATTTCTGTGATGTTGTAATACTCATAGATTAAATCACGTATTGAATTGACTATGAGGAGGGGAATGAGAAATGAGGAATGAAGAAAGTGAGAGCAGTTGATTTTTATCCACATATGTATTCAAAAGCTTTATAGATGAATTTAGAAAAAATATATACGGACATGGATCAGAAAACAGTATTTTTGAAATTGCATGCAAAACAATCTGTTAATGTATATACATCAAATATTTAAATAAGTATGTATTAATTTTAAAATTTATAAGGATATAGTCGAAAAAGTTATAACCACTACGTGTTACTTGGAGTGAAATGTGGAGATATACATGACCACTTTTAAACACATTTTCACACATAATATTATTCGTACAAATTTTTTCCTAAACATATGGATTATTGATAACAATAATAACGATAATTTCCACTACTAACGATAATTTCCACTATTATTCGTACATAATAGATAATGATAATTGTTATCTATTACTAATATAGATTATTGAAAGTCTCATAGACCACCTTTTCTCGTCTCTTTTTATAATTTGAATTTCAAAATTTGAGATTATTGAATATGTACAACATTTTTTTTGAAGATACATTCAAGTCAATTTTGTAATATAGAAATTTGAATACAACATTATCAATTATTATCCTATATTTAAAATTATATATAAATATTTTATTTGTTTGACCAGAAAATTAAAAATTACAAGAAAAATATAAGGAAATTGACAAATTATGAAAGAAATTTATAAGAGATAAAGACATATTCCTACAAATTAACTATTTTAATTTATATTCGCAAAAATGAATCAATCTAAATGCATATATATTTAAATTGCTTTAAAGTTATTTTGTCTTAAAAACACACAATTAGACCACACAACACAAAAGAAGAATAAACCAATGAATTATAACTTAATGCCACTAAATAATACTCTCACCGAAGAAGAAATTGTATAATCATCCATCTAACATATACGAAAATGCAAAAAAAAAAAAAAACGCCTTTGTCTTTTATAAACTAAACTAATTAACAAACAAAAAAGTGATAAGAATATATAGTATTTCCATTCTGAGAGGATTCCAAGTAGATTATGAAATTACAGTCATTTATCATACAATTATATGCGCCTTTTTGAATAATAATTTTGATTCCTTTCTATAAAACTTACTGATTTGCTTGTTTGCATGAAACTAAGACCTTAGTTCTCCAAATCTCTATCAGTCACAACATTGACTATGAAATCTTTTCTTGGTCATTTTCATCACATACTTTTCAAACAAAATAAATTGATGTTTTTCTAAGCACCCTTCAAGGGTTAACTCGTAGCACTTAAACCAACATGCAGACTCTCATTTGTTTAAAAAAATAAAGAATACGTGTCTATAGTTTTAAAACCGACAACTGTAAAATTGAGTACATTAATTTAAAAAATAACTGCAACTAAATTCAAAATTTGTTGTTTTGCATTTTTTTTTATTGTGCCCTTTTTTATAGGAATTTTATGGTGCTTATACTTGCCACTCTAAGAGGATTTTTGCCTCTACTATTATCTGTATACATATAAGATTTACCAGTCTCAATTTAATGTTTTAAAATTTCCTAGTTTTTTTATGACATTTTTGTTTTATATTAAAATATGTCATTCTAAGTAACATTTAGTCTTTTAGTTTAAAAATATACTATTAAAATACAACAACCTCCCACAAAAAAGAACCCTAAGTGTGCTTTGCAACTAAACGTTTTTATTAGGTTTATTTTAATATAAATAATCTATTTTTTTTTTGTTTATAAAGGAGTAGTTATAGGAGGTTAACTGAGATATTTAGTGTACAAAATGTAATAACTTCCCCCAAAAAATACTGTGTTTACTCAGTTAGCGAGGTATGCTCCTCATGTGGTGGCTGATAACAAATCTAGGATGAGCAAGTTTGTCTCTGGGGTATCTGATAGTATGGTCAAGGAGTGTAGGACTGCGATGTTAATTAAGGAGATGGACATATCTAGGCTTATGGTCCATGCTCAACAGATTAAAGAGAATGAGAGAGAGAATAAGAGAGCCAGAACGGATAGCTTTAGTGTTGATCAGCCAAGGTTAGAGGGTGGTAATCGTTCTCAGTTCAGTCAGAAGTTTTCAACCCCAACTCCATCTTTAGCTAGTGCGCCAGTACCAAAGTTCAGGAATGATAGTCGGGATGGGGCGCTAGGATCCAAAACCTAGGGTAGTGTAAACAGTGGTCATACCCATCCGCTTTATAGAGAATGTGGTACAAATTACCTAGGTGTGTGTAGAGCTGGCAGTGATGTATGTTTTGGATGTGGTAAGCCAGGCCACAGGACATGGAAGTGTAGGGTAATGGCTAAGAGGGAAAGGATTTGGGTCAGCAGGGTCAGTCCAACCATCCTCCAGTTCTATCTGGTCCTCCAACTTAGTAGGACGCCATTTCCAGTGCCACCAGTGGTCAACGTCATAACAGAATTTATGCACTCCAATCTCGACATAATCAAGAAAGTTCTCCTGATATGATTACAGGTACATCACAGGCCTATCATATTCTTGTATATGTTTTAGTATACCCTGAAACTTCACTTTCTCTTTGTAACCCCATATAGCTGTCAACTTCGATGTTAGGCTCGAAACATTAGCAAAGCCCTTCTCAGTGTCTACCTCAGTGGGAAAACCCATCATAGCAAGGCGGGTACATAGAAATTGCCCGATTACAGTATCCTAGCAAACCACTTTAGTTGATTTCACAAATAGAGTCGTTCAGTTTCAGTTCCCTGATGAACCAATCATTGAATGCAGCGGTAGTACCTCAGTTCTTAGGAATCAGGCATGTTTTCAGATTTCTTCTCAGAATCCTATAATAGACTATAATCTAAAATTTGAAGCATGAAACCAGGAGTTTAGCAGTAGTAGTAGAGTTAGGATGGTGTTATCCGAATTTGAGCAGATTATATATTTCATGGGACCAGCCATGTGAAAGGTAAATCAATAGGCTTGAAGCAGTGTATACAATAATTGAAGTCTGTTGATTTAAAATTGTGTTGTGGATGTGATATTTGTAGGCTATGATGAAAGTAGTATAGTTATTAAAATTTTAGGGATATCCATGTTGTGTGTTAGAATATAAGTTAGAATCTTTGAAGGTTGAGCTACTAGAAAGGGGAGTTGAAAATTTAGAGTTAGTGAATCTTAAGTTGTTACATAATGATTGTTGGAGCTATAGAGGGATAAGAATGGTGGTATCTAGAAGAAGGTGCTAGCAGCAAGTTTTATATTATTAGGTATAGTCTTTCAAGGTGAGTTTATCAATTTATGCTTATTACTATCGCCCAGATTCTAGAGTAAGGTGGTGGCAATTCAGTTTAGAGTTGTTGATTAAGTGGTTCACATATTTAGAATGATGTCTTTAAGCTAAGGGGGAGATGATAGAGCAAGTAACCAAGTCAGGCTCTTAGATTTTAGTAGTGATACTTGTGTGTTGTCAGGAGGGGGATGCCCAACCCTTTCTTATTTCAGTATTAGTACTTTAGTCATTACAATATCTACTTATGCCTTACATATCAGCTCTATGCTCATAGCTCAAATATGTGCACCTTAGAGAAATCATGTACTCTCCTAGTTCCTAGTATGAGGTGCTCCAGTCCACTCAGTAGTACGAATCATGTCCCTCAAATTCAAAAAACTCCAAAATTAGTTCATACAGATCATGACTCATGTATTCATGCTTCATAGTATGTTCAGTTCCAGTACTCATGATACACGCATAATGATCAGCGAAATTCAGATTTATGTCATTCATATCTCGGATTAGTCCTCTTTAATAAATACAGTTCAGTTCATACATCATGTTTCAAATTCCAGATATTCATTTATGATTCAGTTCGCTTATGTCTCATGCATCATCTCATTATTTCCTTAGTATTTCAGCCAAGTCAGCATCTTTTGGGGGCCATACTATCCCAAGGGGGAGATGTCATAATTCCCCGAGTTTTTCATGTCTAAATCTCTCATCTTTTCTTTACAAAATTAGATCTAGCTGGAGATAATAGTTACTCATAAATTGACTCTCTCATTCCTATCTCAACCTTATAACCATTCTTATGTCATTTCATGTGTTCAAGAAATCAACTCAATTCATGATATTCAGTTCATGTATTATGTTTCAAATTCAGTTATGATCTCATATTCCCATTCAAGCATGTCCAGTAAAGGATCTCGGATTCTTTAGTATTCTTAACTTAAGGTAATAGTCTTCCTTATACTTACTCTATTCCATGCTTAATTTCAGTTTCATATCATCCTCATATCATTTATGCATTCATGAATTAGTTCAGTCAAGAGTCATGTCTCAAGATTCAGTCATATTTTAGCTATGCACATTAGTACAATCATAGTACCTCAGTGCCTCTTAGCTTAATCAGTCTCATTCAAGGATGAATGTTCCTAAGGCGGAGATATTGTAAGACCCTGTAAAGTCCTAGCCCATTTTAGTCCTTTATAACATGCCAAAAGAGGTCCCAGACTTAGAAAATTCCGCTAAGTGTTAAGACTTAGAATCATTTTTAGCCTTCGTAATTGGATGATCTTATTTTCAATCCTTACGACCTTAGAATATCAATTTTTAAGTTGATTCATGATCAGGGATGTCAATAGTTCATCTTGGGTAAGTTTTGGATTTTTTGAACATCGTTAAAGTCATGTTTGGATGTCCAAAACAATGAGTCAATTCAATCAAGCCATAACGCATTAGTAATTATGTCGACAAAATCGACGCAGTGTGTTAGCAATCACATCAATACCATCGACGTAGTGCATTGGTTATTGCATCACTTTGCACAGTTTTCACATTTAGTAATGGGTTGTGGGGGCAATTAGGTCATTTTTCTCCCACATTAAACCCCCATAACAGGAAATTCAGCCCCTCATTAGGCAAAGTACATTCACTCATTCACAAAATCTGCTCAAGAAATAAAGCCTAATTCATCAATCTCAACATCAAGTTCCAAGAAATCCCCAACAATATTCACGAATTCTATCACTCAGGTATGTTAGGTGTTCATCCTTGGGTTTCCTTTGACCCTTGAAGTTCAAGAATCCTTTTTAAAACTTGAATTATGATTTTCATGTTATGAATTGAATTATACTCATGTTTGTGTTGTTGTATGGGTTTTAAGTTAAGATCTTTTATGAGTTCCATGAAATTAATTTAGCATATGCATTGAATGATGGATCTCTCATGTCAAAACCTTTGAATTTGCAAGTTGCATGTTGTAGTTATGATGCCTTATGTGGTTAGTTCTCATGTATAGCACTCATGCTCCCCAAATGTTTGAAAAAAAGTCCATATGAGTATATCATGCATGGTAACCTATTATTTTGTTGTTAAAGTTGTGATATGAGTTTATCAATTATGCTATCGAGTCTTGGGGGTATTTATTACCCAAAATCTAGTTGTTTACTTAGTTGCAATAGTTATAGAATAGTCTCAGTAAAGGTCAAGAACATAGTACTCAGTCGGTTAACAGAACTCAGTAAACTCAGTCCAGTTCAGTCAGTCAACATGATCAGGTATAGTTCAGTCAAGCTTAGTACAGTCTAGTGATCAGTTTCTTCTAGTTGGGAGTAAGATTAAATACCGAGTGAACCTAGGGATAGGGGTTCACCCTTCAGTTAGGACTGGGTCCTTAGAAGCAATCTTTAAGTTCCAGAACTACGTAGCCAGCGTTGGTTATGAGATGCCACTTGTCAGTTTAAGACTGATACTCTCAGGGATCACCCGCTAGTTTAGGACTGATATCAGGGGTCACCTGCTAGATTAGAACTGATTCCACAACCATTGTTAGTAACTGTGGCACGGTACTAACATCTTTCAACTGGGGTTACAGGCTGGACCCCGATCAGCTCAGACTAGGGCATGTTGGTTAGATGATACCTCCCACAGTTTCAGTTTTAGTACTTAGTTCAGAATTTAGTTCAATCTTTCTTGACCATAGCATACAGTTTATCAGTTATTCAGTTATTAGATTTCAGTATTTTAGTTTACAGACTACTTTCAGAGTCATGTTATATGCTTGTTCATGCATTCTCAGATTTTGCAGCATTCACGTATTTATATTAGCTATTCAGTTGTCTCATGATGTTCAGTCAATATTTACTTTATGCACATGAATCCATGTATATCAGCCTAACCTCATTTAGCATACCAATACATTCAAAGTACTAACCATATACTCGTTTCTTGTGTTATGATGTATCATATAATAAGTTTGAACGTTCAGGTTCCCAGCCGCACTTAGACACTCCAGCACATCAGCAGTAGCAGCAGTGGTGAGTCCTTATATTTCTAGGGCGGATTATTTTTATTTTAGTACTTCAGTCCAGTAGTTAATCGGAGTTGGTTGGGGACATTTCCTATCAAATCCACAGTCATTCAGTTATAGGCTTTTAGATACTTTCAATTAGCAGTTACTCCACAGATATAGTCAGTATTATTTTTCAGTATTATGAACCTGATGGACTTTTCAGCTTTACTTCCACATATGTTTCATGATTATTATTTAGTTCTCACAGAAGGTGTCAGTCATGGGTTAGCTTGTGGTCCCATGGGGCTGTAAGCATCGTGTGACACCCAGGGTGTACTCTTGGGCGTTAAGAAACCTTTAAAAATTCTTTTAATTTTAATCCCTAAAATCATATCAGATTCTCCAAGGTCTTTCATTTCAAATTTAGAAAATAAAAATTTCTTAGTCTTATTTACAATATTCACATTAGGGACAAAGATTAACATGTTATCCGCATATAAACTTATAATCATACAATCTGACCCTATCATTTTAGAATAAACACAGGTATCGGATGAATTAACAACAAAACCATTATCGATTAAAGTGAAACTAAATTTCCATACCACTACTTAGGTGCCTGCTTAATTCCATATAACGACTTTTGCAATTTGCATACTCTATCCTTTTGTCCTAGAACCACAAAACCCTCAGATTGACTCATATAAAAGTTATTTTACACATCACTGGGCACATCATTTTTTTAAAGTAAAAACATGCTCAAAAAAATTCTGCATCTCTAGATTCACAAATGGAATAATCATTTAATGACATAAATCTATATGCAGTACTATTTTGAGTATAACAAATACAGACAATGTCAAAAGTCCTAGGGCCTACATTTATCCGTCTAAAATTAGATAGACCAACCTTAGCCAAACACCCCCACTCTTTAAAAAAAATTCAAGTTAGGGTCAAACCCTTTCCACAACTCATATGAGGTCTTGTCTAACTTTTTATGCGAGTCTCTATTAAGAACATAGCTTGCGGACAAGGAAGCTTTCCCCCATATATAGTCAGATAGACCTGAGCTTAAAAGTATAGAGTTTATCATTTCTTTAAGAGTTCTATTCTTTCATTCGGTTACACTATTTTGGTGAGGAGTATAGGGAGCACTAAACTCATGGATAATATCATTTTTCTCATAAAAATCCTTTAGAGTTTTTAGTACTATATTTACTGCCCCTATCAAATCTTGATCTCTTGATTTTCCTGTCTAATTATTTTTCTACTTCTCTTTTGAATTCTAAAAATATATTCATCAATAAAAGTAATGTAATACCCCTTTCCACCTTTGCAAATAGTGTTCCTGAAATTTTCTAAAACTAAGTCTGAATTTACTAGTTCAAACAATTTAGTCTTTCTACTAGTAACATATTTAAAAGTTTTCTTGACATGCTTTGCTTCTACTCACACATGAAATTTAGAAATGTCGGCAAAATTTACTGCAAGAATTAAATTCATTTTGTTAAGTCTTTTCATAAAATAAATATTAACATGACCTAACCTACGATGCCATAAATTAATTGACTCAGTAATATAAACAGAATTGAAAATACTTGTATTATTGGCAATCTCTTGAATAGTGTTCAGTATAAATAAACCCCCACTAAACTATCCTTTCCCATTAAAGTCTCTTCCACGAGAAATAATTATTTTATCAACTTCAAAAATAAGTGTAAGGCCTACTTTATTGAGAAATGCTTCAAAAACTAAGTTTCTATGGAGGAAGAAAATCTATAGGATATTGTTCAAGACTAATGTTTTACCAAAAGCTAATTTAAGAGAAATTTTTTCTTTCCCCATAACCCCAACAGTAGTGAAGTTACCCATGTTGACGCACTCGCCATCAGTGGAGTCGACAAAGTCATGAAACAACTCTTTATTAGCACAAAAATGTTTGAAGCGCCTGTGTCCAATAGCCAGTCGGTATTGTTAGCTACCATGTTAGCCTGGATGACTACTGCAGCGATCACTTCATCACCTCACCAAGATAAACTTGGACATCATTTTTTTCTTCTATTTTAAGTTTTGCAAACTATTCCATATTTCTTAGTAGATTTGTAAGTAACAAATAAATCAAACAAAGTATTAGTCATATGACTCAATAAATGTCCTCTAGCATTTTGCTATCCTTTTCAAATTTCATTTTAGCAACATCATCAACCACAATAGTATTAGATACATCAATAGGAGGTTTATTAAATAAAACATAAACAACTTCCAATTGTTCAAAGAAAATCAAAAGTTTTTGTGACTATTGTTTAAAATTATTTTTGTCCAATGGTTCAAATTTTGATAAATCAAAAAAATTTGTTCAAAGAAATAGTCATTTATTAATATTGTATGTAAGTAAATCGTATTCAAATTGTTAAGAAAATTGCTACAATATTGATATAAAACTAAAATTAATAATAATAATAATAATAATAATAATAACAATAAAATAGCCACAAATACTGTGTCATGGCAAGCCACTGTCTTGAAAGTGATTTCGGCTCGACTTTGGTGAAAATCCTTCTATTCATTCGCTCCTCAAGGTTCCACAACTACTTCCAATTACATGCACTCGTGACTGAAAGTTTGGAGGTTGTCCAAACCAATTATCCAAAAGTTGACAAAGAATAGGAAGCCAAAATTAAGACAAAGAATTGATGGAAAGAGTGTTTTGTTTTCTATGTTTTCTACATATTTATCTCATAAATTATTCTCCCTAAATAGGTATATCATTTATGTTTGATCTATCAGAAGAGTTAAAAGAAGAGAAATAGAGTTAATGTACATAATGCAACATTACTCTTGAATTAATGACAAAAGTCATAAAGAAAAATAGCTTTTATGACTTATGAATGTCCCTTCATTCCCAAAGTTGCATTTATAAGAAACCTTCATTTGTATAATATTTATAAAGTAGTATCTCGCATCCTACAAATTATTGTGACTTACGGATATTTACACACATTTATTACAAAGAGTTACAAGAGTTTTTAATATTTTCATTAATTAAGAAAGAATTATCCTTCATCTTTGTGTCCAAAGAAGGCTAGAAATTACAATATGGTAGGTGGGGTGAGAATAGCACGATGGCATGATTTGAAGAGATCAGGTGTTATTAATGTGAGGAATGCTATTGACTCGCCTGGAGAGACATTTCATTGGAGCCCGTATGCCTTGGCTGTGGAACGAAGGTGTAAAATAAGATTGAAGTTGTTTTCTAACAATTGTGATTCTCCTAGTCTACGCACTAAATGTCAACTAAAATAAGTGAAGAATTACCCTGATATTCCTCCTTATTTTTCTCCAAAGTACCCTGGTGCTCCTCTTGGTTTTCCTCCCAAGTACCCTGATGTTCCTTGTAGTTTTCCTCCTAAGTACCCTGATTCTCCTCCTGGTTTTCCTCCCGATGGGGAAAATGACAAGAAAAATTTGTCAGTGATGGTTTCACAAACACTAGCTTGTGACGTTGTGCCTCCTGGTGTAAGGGAGAAGCATAATGCAGGAAAAGGCATTCACACATCCACTGAGGCACATGATAGTAGCAGTGTAGTTCTAACCATCTGTATTATGGAATATGGAAAGGAGAATTTATCCCAGAAAGTTTCTCAAACAGCAATTCACGATGTTGCACCTCTTGTTTCAACGAAGAAGCACAGTGCCTTTGAACATGGCATAACTGAGAATAACAGTTCCCACAATCTTACTATCGGTGAGCAGAGAAGAGGGGAAAGAACAATTTGTGATGATTTTATAAAGGATATAGAACTTTATCTTAGTGAGCTCGAGATATCAGTTACTTCACGCAGGAGATGCTAGACTCAACATAGTACGATTTCTATTGCTTGTTTATTTTCCTTATATGTAGTTTTACTTGCTCCAGAGTTGTTGTTCTGTTTAGCTATTTCAATTTTCTCTTTACACTATTTTTTTATTAGTTTTTGCATGAGTAAATTTCATCCATGGTCACTTAACTCTTTGTTTATTACACAAAAGTCATATTTCTTTCCTTCATTACACAAAAGTCATTTTACTTTGATCCTACCATCACAAGAGTCACTATGATCGGATTTTACAATAATCCCACTAGAAAAATGATGTGACAACCTTAATTAGTTATCAATTTTAATTTAAAAGAATAAATATATTGCTCATATCTTGACTCTTTTTATATGTGCCCAATCCAAGTTTCCTTATGGATTGTATAACAGAAGAATACCAATATTTTAATAGATTAGGCTACCTAATGAAGACTATTTTCATAAAAAGAATTTGGTTGATATTTCTATGAAATATTTCATAATATTGCATTAATCTGCTAAAAATGTACATCGAAAAAAATCAATAAACAAGATAAATTCTTCAAAACACATAAAATAGAAATACGTGTATAATATTATTATTTTTAAGATTATTTTAATTCCTTGAAGATAAATTAATAGGTGAAAGATAGTTTAAAATAAAACATTTTAAATTTTGTCATTGAATAAGTACTATCGAAATTTGTACAAATAATGTTATTGGTTGTGTTAATAAAAGTCATAAAATATAAGTAATTTAATAGATAAAAAAAATAATTAGATATTTAATTTTTATATTTATCAATTGAATTAATTAAACAATACGTAAGTTATCAGAAACTAAATATTATAATAAAAATTTCTAAGAGAATTAATCAATTAGTCAAACAATTAAAAGTATAAAGACAAAATAAATGGAGTAGTTTATCTTATTATTATGATATGCCGAATGCAAAGGCCTAAGTAGGAAGAAAAGAAATGTATAAAAAAAATAATTTTATCAACTACATGTCACAATTTTAGAGGATAAAAATAATTTTATCAACAATATGACACAATTTTAGAGGGTGAAAAGTACTTTTATCTACTACTTGTCACAATTTTAGATGAAAAAAGTAATTTACCAACATGTCACAATTTTAGAGGATTTTTAAAAAATTAAAATTACTATAATCTTATCAACTACATGTCATAAGTGAAAAAAATAATTTACCAATACATGTCTCAATTTTAGAGGATTTTCAGAAAATAAGATTACTTTAGTGTCATTATGAAGACTACCAAATTTTGGTATCCTCCCTTATAGTATGATTTTAGTTTCACAAAAATATTAACTAATTTTTTTTTTATGAAAATATTCTTCACAAGGTAGTCTAATCTATTAAGAAATTGATATTATTCCATTATATAATCCATAAGAAAAATTGGGTTGGACACAAATAAAAAGGGCAAGGTATGGGTAATATATTAAATTTTATTACATTAAAATTAAGAACTAGTTAAGGTTGCCATATCATTTTTCCGGTTAAATCATTGTAAAATCCAGTCATAGTGACTTTTGTGATGGTAGGATCAAAGTAAAATGACTTTTATGTAATGAATGAAAGAAAAATGACTTTTGTGTAATAGAAACAAAGTTAAGTGATCATGGATAAAATTTACTCGTTTTTGAATAGTTCTTTCAGATCTTTGTATTGTCAATTAACCTTTATATAATGGAATCATTAGTGCAACCTTCAGGTTGGGCTAAATTGCTTGCATGGCACTTTGTATGATGCTCAGCTGGAAATTACAAGACATTTACTGTGAGAATTGAGGTGCTGCAATGGGCTGGAGATATGCTGGATTTCATCAGGAGAAAGAGTTAGAAGATGATTCCAAAGTAGATAGTTGGGGCTTTAAGCTGTAGGTGACAAAAGAGTTTGAAAATAAGGTGTAGATGACTCAAGTCTTAATAATTGAGTGGAGGTGACAATTACTTTTACTATGGATTAAGGAAGTTGGAGAAATTTCAAAATAACCCACAAGATTTTAAATTTACACTTTGATCCAGATGTTAGTTAATATAATGGGAAATAGAGGAAAAAAGGCATGTTTCTCTTGCTTCTCGTCTGTTGTTGTTTTCTCTCTCTTTGAGATTTTTGTTGTTCATTATTGCTGCTGCTTTATTCATTATCTTCTACTTCATTATCATCATCTTCTACTTCATTATCATCATTATATTCTTCTTGTCGGCCATTGTTGTTGTTTTTACCATTGTACTTGACCAATTTTTTAGGTGAAATTTTATTTTGTACATCACTTTGAACTTTGGCATTAGTTCATAGGTGACTTTGGTAAGTAAAATTATGAGTTTTAGTTGAATTTGTGATCTGGAAAAGCAGCTGATAAAACTCGTTCATGAATACAACATAAGAGCCCACAATTTAAACAGATCACTCAGTCTGTTGCAACAGATACATATTATGTTACAACAGAAGATGTTAATCTATTACAACAGATGTGTTATCTGTTGCAATAGATAATTAGTCTATTGTAACAAATAAATATCTGTTGCAACCGACGATAAATCCGTTGCAACAAAATTCAACAGACTATTTATCTAGTGCAATAGATCTTTATTCTATCACAACACAGCTCTTGCCACAAACCCAACATATAACCTATATGTTTCAACTCTTGTTATTAATACTGAATTCAAATTATTTCTTGATCATCTTAATAAGAAGAAATAGACAGAATGAAAATTAAATAAGAATTAAAACGTCAAAGTTGATCAAACATAAATTTTTTAATAAAAAAAATCAATAAAAATACATAGGCTAAAAAAATTGCCTTCACGAGGTAGGGGGTTAAGGTCTGGGGATACACCACCCTCCCCAGATCCCACTTATAGGTTTATATTATACTGCGTATATTGTGGTTTTTATTTTCATGTTTTTATTTGATCAACTTTAATAATTTGCTAAGTGCTTAATTAATATGATCTAATAAAGGTCTATACTTGAGTATTAATGTATGCATTGGGTCAAGTTCTAAGTTTCAACTCTTGCTATTGCTACTGGATTCAAAATATTCCTTAATCGTCGACATGTTTGTTGAGAAGAAGAAATTGACAGAATTAAAAATAAATAAGAATTAAAACATCAAAGTCGATCAAACATAAATTTTTTATTAAACAAAAATAAATAAAAATGCATAGGCTAAAAGAAAAAAAAATCTAATTACTATTATCATCATTATTGCCTGCCGACCAATCTTCAACCGGCATCAGCAGTTCCCTCTTCAGCCTTCGAATCTCCTGGAGCATCATGGCTCTCATTGCAGACAAATTCCATTGAAGGTCATGAACCTGAGTTTGAAGATCCCGCACAGTGTCTTGTAAAATAGCAACGTCCCACACTGGATTAGTTGTATCTAGAACACGAATAAATTGACAAAAAATATTAAAACAAAGTAAAGAAAAGAATCTAAGTGTAATAAAACGTACACTACCAATTGGGTATATTTACACAAAATCAAGAAAAAACTATAACACCCCATATTTTTGGGCTGGTCTTTGAACCGTCATTCCTACGTGTATAAGTTATAATCAAATGATTCTCATGTGAATATATATTTAATGATCTCTATCCTTGTGTTTGATGTTCTTTCGAGGTGAAAAATATTCATAAGAATCACTTAGAACAAAGTTGAGCTTAGAGCCTTTGATTCGTCCAAAGTTTGGTATGTGGGAGTTCATCCATGGGTCCTCTTTCAGCCATGAAGCCCAAAAATCCTTTTCTTTCAATTAAAGAATGAATTTTCTATTATTATGGTATTTTGTATATTCAAGAAATATTAAATTTCATATTTTCATGGTGTTTTTAATTCAATTCAGCCCATGTGTGATTCCATGCAAGATTTTGAATTCCTCATGCCATGAATTTGAGTTTCCCATGCTTTATTCAAGTGAATTCCATGATAGATCCTAAATTCATGATTTTTAGCAACATTTTCATGTTTTAAATTCATGTTTTCCACATATTTGATGAAATTCCCATATCATGTTCAATCAAGTTCAAGATGAATCCCCAAGTTATGAATTTTGCCATGTAATTCTATTGTTCACCCGTGTTTAAGAAATTCTTAGGTTCAAGTTATGATCTTTACGTGTGTGATTAAACGCTCATGTCCTATTTCAAGAGAATTTTATGTGAATTTCTAAATTCATGATTTTAGTTATGTAATCACGCTATGTTCCCATATTTAAGATATTCCCATGTCCAAGTTCATGATCCCCATGTGTTTGGGGAATTTCCCCATGTTAAAGTATTAATCTCCATGTGTTTGATGAAATACCCAAGTGATAGGTTTCTTTAAATAATGCTTACTTATTATGGTGTCAAATGCTCTTATGTGTCCTTATTATCTATGCTATTGAGTCCTGGGGGTATTGAATACCTGAAATTTAGTTGTTTATCTAGTTTCTAGTAGAAATGGAATGATTTTGTAGTATCTCAAATAGTCGTATTCGATCAATTAACAGAATCAGTGTGACTTCAATCAAGTCTAGTACAGTTACTGATTATTCAGTGTCGATTCAGTTAGGAGTAGGATTGTAATGCCCTGAGTCTATACCCCAGACTCTACACGATGCACATAATCCCAAAGGACCATAAGCTAACTCATGACTAGTATCTGTTGTAATAACTGAGTAATAATACAGTATAATGCATAATAATGGGGTGAAATGCCATAAGGTTCAAGTAACTGAAATAAAACTAAAATAAGTTATTTCAATACTGATGTGTGAGCTAATGCTAACACATTTGAGTCTTTAAACTAAGAATAATTCCAAAGTATTAAGCAACTTTTGTTATTTTTGATTTTTTTATATTTGATTTTGCATTTTAAGCTGATATGATAGAGAACCAACAAGAATGGAAGAAAAGAAGTTAAAATCTGAAGAAATCTAAAGACAAGTATGTCTGACGACATTTGTGATAAGTCGTCAATCCTGTGATAAGTTATCAAGTTTGTCGTCAGCAGTAAACAGAGAATTGGCCTAAGTTGAAAGATGTGATGATATTTTGTGATAAGTCGTCAAGGGTCTGATAAGCTGTCAAGAATGTCGTCAGCCTAAGGCAGCATAGGAGAAGTGAAGTAGAGCTTTGACGACATTTTGTGATAGGCCATCACGGAGCTGATAAGGCACCAAGAATACCATCATCCTAAGCCAGCACATAAGAACTGAAGCAGAGCCTTGACGACATTTTATGATAGGTCGTCAAGGAGTTGATAAATTATCAAGATTGTCGTCAGCATTAAGCAGCAAGTGACCAAAAGCATAAAGAAAGATGACGACATTTGTGATAAGTCGTTAGCCTCCTGATAGGCTATCACAAATGTCATCACCTAATCTGAGGGATTTTTGAATTCTATTATTTTGTTTCCATAATTAGGTTGATCTATTTAAAGCCTTGTTTAGGGTTTTATTAAAATCTTGACACATTGAGTTTTGATCAATATACTTCGATATTTTCTATCTCTACTTTTGGCTTGAGAAAGCAATCACTTTGAAGATATTATATTCATTATTTTGGGATTTCCTTTGTGATTTAATTTGAGAATCTCTAGTTTCTATTCATCTTGTCGTAAGATTATCTTTAAAAGCACGAATTCATCTAGTTGCTTCGATTTTTACGTTATGAGCGGCTAAATTCCTTTAACTTGAATTATGGGATCTAGGGTTAGGTCTTGATAAGGTGTTGAGTGATTAGGATTCGAAAGGTGATAGGACTTCTTGATAATTCTGAGGTTTTAATTAACGTCTGTTAGTTGTAAACAATAGGTAAAACCTACTTTGATTTGATTGAGAAACAAATCAAATATAGTAGGAAGTGAATTATCAATAGCGACTTGGAAATACTCCATTTAATAATCAGCATTGTAACAAGGTTGGTTAACCTGAGGTAAAATATAGGCAATGAATATAAATTCCCTAAGTCCGAGAGGATTAGGTAATTTAATGCTTATGTAGGTAGAGATACATTTAAGCATAACTTTGATAAAGATAACTTGTTATCCTACCTACCGTGAGAATCCTGAACCACTAGTAGAATCCGTCAAGTACCAAAATCCCTAGAGAACATAATTCTGATTTTTCATAAACTCTTGATTACGAACACTGAAACTAACATAACCAAAAATTGCTTGTTAAACTAAAAATCCCCTATTTCTGGAAACATCCAACTATTAGTTAATTAATTTGCAAGTGACTTATGTTCACACCATATTCTATGTGGGATTCGACCCCAACCTAGTTGGGTTTTATATTGACAATGATCGCTTACATTCTCATTGAGAGGTGTAGCTTGAGCATTATCGAAAATGGCATTGTTGCCGGGGAATACGGTTGTAAACTAAAGTTTGTGTGCACAAATTGACTGTTAGTTAAGTTTCCTAGTTTTAAATTTATTTATTGTTTTTGTTTATTTGAAGGATATTTATAATGTATGCCAAGAACCAAAAGTTTTGAAGAACCATTATTACCACTTAATTCGGAACCGCAACGAATTGGAGGAATGGCAGAACAACAAGAGGCTGACAGACTGGTAGCCTTAGCTTGAGCTCAGGTGAATGTGCAAAATCTTGGGCAATAAGCACGACATCCAAACCCTAAGGATGAAGATTTAGGAGATGAGAACTTGCTGAATCCTGGCAAACCAAGGCCTGAAGAGTAGATAGATGCCGCAGTACAGTGTCCCTATGAGCTTATGCAGTGAGTGCCGATGTGCGAGGATCCTTTAGTTCTGAGCGATGTTAACAAGAACCGTCTGTTATAAGAAAAATAGGAGTACCAGTTGGTCCAGTATAATATTAATGATGATGATGATGGAATAGACTGAGCATGTTCAACGGGTGCAATCATTCCTCCACCATTGGCACCTGGGGCCAAGTTCAACATTACGAGTACTATGATCCAACTCCTTAATCTGAAGGGGTTGTTTGGTGGCCTTCCTAGGGATGAACCGAACCTGTATCTGGTGAATTTTGTCACCATCTATAAATCTTTTGATAACCCAGGAGTGCGCCAAAATGATATCCGATTGAGATTGTTCCTGTTGTTTCTGTCTGGAGAGGCAACTTTGTGGCGAAATAAGCTGACGCCCGATTCTATAACCAACTGGAGGTAGTTGAAAGGAGATTTCATAGAAAGGTTCTTTCCACCTTCTAGGAGGGTACAGTTGAGGGACGAGATCAGCAACTTTAGGTATCTATAAACTGAAGCCTTGCATAAAACCTGGGAAAGATTCAAGAAGAAGCTGACACAGTGTCCAAACCACAACATGACGGACATACATTTGATGGAGACTTTGTACAGGGCTATTAAGTAAGTTACAAATAAAATTGTAGACAATGTTGTTGATGGTTCATTTGTTGATCTTACATTCCCAGAGGCTTCAAAGATGCTGGACAGAATGACCAAACAGAGTCGGGCATGGCATACTAGAGACTCTGTGGTGGCCAGCCCCACTGCTTCTGTAGGTATTACGGTGGAACAACACAAAAGAGAAGAGGAGTGTGACCAAGACATGGCTCACCTGAAAACACTGATGGACTTGCTAACCAAGCACTTGCTATTAGACAAGGTTGAGAAAGTGAAAGTTGTAGGATCTCAGGATAGGATTGAGATTGATGCAAAAGAAGAGGCTAACTATGTTAATAATAAAGAGGGTTTTCGAGGCAATATCTAAGAGAATCAAAGTTGGAACTTTTATGATAAGCCTGTTATAAAGATAGAGAGCAGGGAAATTGGAGGAATAACAATGCCAGAAGCGGGCTATATGTTCCTCCTTGAAATCTAAGGTTGCTTTAACAAGTTCTGAAAAGATGTCCATGAAGGACATGATGGCTAAGTTTTTAAAGGAAGTGGAGGCTACCAACTCTGGTGTGACCACCATGAAAACCGATCTAACATCCATCAGTCAGTTGGTGTACTCACACTCCTCCACAATCAAACAGTTAGAGCAGAAAATGAGCCAACTCTCTGCAACATTCAACTAGAAAAAAGAATAACATTACCAAGTGATATGGTCCAAAATCAGAAAAATTATGGATCATGCATGGCTATTACCACTAGAAGTGGTAAGATATTACCTGGCCTTTCTATGGGTAAACCTATAGTTGATGAGGTAGTTGATGATAAATCAGAAGAAAAGGTCCAGTGGAGTCTGAGAAGCTAGATAATTCTGACGATGTTCCAGAGAAAGGTGAAGATAAGGAGAAGGAGGTAGTGCTGAAAACTATCCCAAGACTACTACCTCCCTTTCTTCAGCGGTTGAAGAAGAAAATTGATGATGCAAAATTTAGCAAATTCATGGCAGTACTCAAGCAATTGACAATAAATATGCCTTTAGTCACTTGAGCAAATGCCAGGATACACAAAATTCATGAAGAACCTTATGACTAAGAAAAGAGCGGTGCGCTATGAATTGGAGGGAAATCTTCATCATTATAGTGCTATTTCTACAAGGACCTTGGTGTAGAAGAAACCAAACCTAGGCGCATTCACTATTCCCTACACAATTGGGACTATGGACTTTGCCAAGGTAGTATATAATCTGGGAGCAAGAATGAATTTGATGCCGCTGGTTGTTTATAGAAAGTTGGGTTTGGGAAATCCCCCACACACAAACATGTGACTCGTGATGGCGGATAGGTCAGTAAAGTGACCTGTTGAAATATTGTATAATGTGTTGGTAAAGGTTTCCAACTTTATATTCCCTGCATAGTTCATCATTCTGGATTGCGAGTTATACTTTGAGGTGCCCATAATCTTGGGCCAACCTTTCTTCGCAATCGAAAGTGTGTTGATTGATTTTAGAGCGAATGAGCTCTTATTCAAGATGAATGATGAAGTGGTACGGTTTGATATGTGTAAATCAAAGAAGCATCATGAAGAAATAGTGTGCTCTCAGTAGTTGATGTGTATTATGAGGATGAACAGGAGGTGTCAATAGCTGAGCAAATTGTTGTCAAACCTTTGGTAGCGGTCATGATGAATTTTGATAGTAAAGGCATCAGTAAGTATAAAGAGACTGTTTGTGCTTTGGCAGGAAGGGGTTCATATCCTTATGATCCTAAAAATCTAGACCTTGACCTTACTAATTGACTAGCACCACCAGCCAAGCCATCTATTGAGGATCCATTAGTGTTGGAATTAAAAGAATTGTCTGGGCACTTACAGTACATATTTTTAGGCAACGGGAATATGCTACCTATTATTATTGTGGCTGATTTGGGTGAGAAACAGGTAAACGCACTTATTTCAGTACTTCAGAGGCATAAGAGAGCTATAGGATGGACCATCACAGATATTATTGGCATTCCCCCTGGCATCTGCACGCATAAAATTCAAATTGAGGAAGATTATATTCCAACCATAGAGCATCAGCACCGTCTTAACTCACCAATGTAAGAGGTGGTTAAGAAGGAGATTATTTAGTGGATGGCTGCAGGACTGGTTCACCCTATTTCTGACAGTAAATAGGCGAGCCCAGTTCAATGTGTGCCCAAAAAAGGGGGCATGACTGTGGTTGTAAATAAAAGAAATGAGTTGATTGCACTCAGTCCTGTGACTGGGTGGAGAGTTTTCATGGACTACCACAAGCTGAATTCATAGACTCTGAAAGACCACTTCTCGATACCCTTTATGGACCAAATGCTTGATCAATTGGCTAGAAGGGGGTGATATTTTTTTGGATGGTTATTCTGGATACAACCAAATCTGTATTGCTCCTGAAGATCAGGAGAAGATGAAATTCACATGTCCATATATCACCTTTGCATTTAAGAGGATGTCATTCCATTTTTCAATGGTGTATGCTATCTATCTTCTCAGATATGGTGAAGGACATTATAGAGGTATTCATGGATGATTTCTCTGTGGTGGGAGATTCATTTGAGATGTGTTTGGTAAACCTGAGTATAGCCTTGCAATGATGTGTTGAATTCAATTTGGTGCTTAACTGGGAAAAATGTCATTTTATGGTAAAGGAGGGCATCGTTCTCGGCCATAAAATTTTAGAAAAGGGGATAGAAGTTGATTGAGCAAAAGTGGAAGTTATTGAGAAACTACCACCTCCCATTTTAGTGAAAGGAGTGTATAGTTTTCTTAGACATGTTGGCTTTTATCGGAGGTTTATAAAAGACTTCTCGAAGATTGCAAGTCCACTTTGCAAACTTTTGGAGAAAGAAGTGAAGTTTTCCTTTAATGATGATTGCTTGAAGGCATTCGAATGCCTTAAAAAGAAGCTAGTTGAGGCCCTTATTGTCATTGCGCCTGATTGGTAAAAACCATTTGAGATCATGTGTGATACAAACGGTGTTTCCCTTGGAGATATATTGGGACAAAAGAGTGACAAACTATTTTATTCAATATATTATGCCAGCAAAGTACTGAATGGAGCGCAAAAGAATTACACCATCACTGAGCAGGAACTTCTGGCTGTAGTATATACTTTTGAGAAGTTCAGGGCTTATATTCTTGGGACCAAAGTGGTGGTCCACACTGACCATGCAGCCTTGAGGTACTTGATGGAGAAGAAGGTTTTAAAACCAAGGCTGATTAAATGGGTGTTGCTGCTTTAAGAATTTGACTTTAAGGTCAAAGATCGAAAAGGTTGTGAAAACCAGGTTGCAGATCATTAGTCTAAAATGGAAGGTGAACAGGCAATTAGTGATGAAATGGAACTAAATAATGCATTCCCTAATGAGGAGATCTTGGTGGCTGCTGTGGAACAATTGCCTTGGTATGCTGATTATGCAAATTATATTGTGAGTGATGTCATCCCAGAAAGTCTTTCTTTCCATCAAAGAAAAAAATTCTTGCATGATGTGACACATTACTTTTGGGATGATCCGTATCTTTTCGGTGATATGCGGATAATATTATAAGGAGTTTTATGTCGAAAGTGGATGTATTGTACATATTGGAAGCATGTCATTCTTCCCTATTTGGAGGTCGCCATGCAGGTGATCGAAATGCTAAGAAGGTGTTGTAGAGTGGTTACCATTGGCCAACATTATTCAAGGATGCCCATGAGTTTGTGCTGAAATATGACCAATGTAAGAGGCAAGGGTCAATCTCCAAAAAACATGAGATGTTTTTAACTAAGATGCTTGAAGTGGAATTATTTGATGTATAGGGCATCGATTTTATGGGCCCTTTTATAAGATCGTATGAAATGAAGTATATTTTTGTTGCCGTTGACTGTGTATCAAAATGGGTCGAAGATGTTTCCTTGTTTAATAATGAAGGAGAGAGAGTTGTTACTTTTCTCAAAAAAATTATCTTCTCTCACTTTGAAGTACCCCACACTATTATAAGCGAAGGAGGATCTCATTTTTGCAACAAAGTATTTTGAGTAGCTTTAGCAAAACATGTTGTGAAATAGAATAAGGTAGCCACTCCATATCACCCACAAACTAGTGGGCAAGTGGAAGTGTCAAATTGAGATATTAAAGCCATCCTAGCAAAAATGGTGAATGCTAGTTGGAAAGATTGGTCTCGAAAGCTCGATGATGCCTTGTGGACATATCGAACTGCTTTCAAGACACCCATTGGCATGTCACCATTTCAGCTGGTCTATGGAATAGCTTACCACCTACCAATAGAGCTGGAGGACAAGGCCTTATGGATACTCAAAAGACTGAATTTGAGTTGGAATGAGGCAGCAAAGCTGAGACTGGAATAACTGATTAAGATGGATGAATTCCATCTCAGGGCATATGAACGAGTGGATCTATATAAAGAAAAAATAAAAAAGTACCATGATTAGTGGATAGAGAAATGAAACTTCCAAAAGGGTGACTTGGTGCTTCTGTTCAATTCCAGACTTAAACTGTTCCCGGGCAAGCTTAAATCCAAGTGGTTAGGCTCATTTAGAGTTAGTCAAGTCTACTCATCTGAAGTAGTAGAACTTGAAAATGAAGATGGCAGGACCTTCAAGGTGAATAGGCAACGATTCAATCTTTATATTGGTCCGAAAGAATCGATAAAAGCATCACTACTATCTATCTTGATGAAGTCTGAAGTAATCAAGATACCAGAGTCATGCCGCAATGTTAAATCAGGAGTTGCATGGGAGGCAACCCATGACCCTCAGGATTGATCCTTTCTAGGTATAATCTAACCCATAGTTCATATTTTCTTTGATTAGAAGTTGAGGGTGTAGGGTAAATTGTTGTTGTAAAATTTTGTAGCCTATTAGGAGAAATACTTGTACTTGAGGCAGTTGATTGTTTTGTGATTTTTGTACACCTTTTCAAGTGGTCTACTCCTTTAACTGTATGATTTGCATTCAAGTGTGACCACTGTGCATCTTTGTATGGCATTAGTTCTAGTAACATAATAATTATTGCTAAACAGCTGCATGAACTGAATGAGTCGTAGCTTATGATATACGTGTGTGCCATATGTGTGTGAGAAACTACTTAGTTCCCTTTGTATGCTGAAGCCAGAACTTGCTCGGTTAGTCTTACCTAGGTTGAAGGATAAGGGGTAGGAAAGAATCATAGGCCATTTTGATATTAGCTCACTTTATCCTAAATGACCTTTCCTATGTGTATAATATCCCTTAATCCCTGTTTTGAGCCCAATTATCCTATTTCGTTGTATGATACCTGTCACCTTCCTATTTAGATCACAATGAACCTATTTTGGCCCTGGTCCTCCTTGGAAACTGTGCACCTTGACTTAGGCAAATGGCCTAAGTTGAGGGTGGCTATCATAGGGGTGCGTGATATAGAATGAGTATGAAGAAAGGTAGCATAAAAGAAAAGAATAAAAAGTTAGGTGCAGAGAAAAAGAGCAAGAAAAAGAAAAATTGTGAAAAAGATTAAGTAATTGAGAAAAGACTGCACCCATCCTAAACAAGTATGATCAAGAAAAGAGAAGAGCGGAAAAGGCTAATAAGTGAAACCCCAAAAAGCTATTGTAGTGTCAAGTAGGCTTAGTCACTTTAAATACCATCGAGTATTATACCAGCCTCTAGCCTACATTACAAGCCTAAGAAAAGTCCTATAGTGATCCTAGCTAAGCTATCTGAAGATCTGGGTAATGGATATAAGGGCAAGCCTATGGTACTAGGCATACATTGATTTTATTCTGAGAGTGAGTGTTTTGATTGTCCCCATGGTTACATATATAATTCTTGATATGAGAGGAACGGGATTTCATTGCTATGAGGGTACACTGGTTACATTCCTAGATACTGACTTGTTCAAGTAGTGTAATACTGGTCTATACATGGTTGTTATAACTGAATTGATGTCGTATCTTGAGTCTTGTGTTCTGCATTGGTGTTCTTTATTATTCTTGAATTGAGTGACCTTGGAGATGGTGAAAGTGTTTTGAGATAATATGGATGATTGACTGCCAAATATGCCTTGTATTCTCTTATTTGTATTGAGTTGCTTGAGGACAAGCAATTGTGTTAAGTAGAGGGTGTTGATGTGTGAGCTAATGGTAACATATTTGAGGTTTTTAACTAAGAATAATTGCGAAGTCTTAAGCAACTTTTGTTGTTTTTGATTGTTTTATGTTTGATTTTACAGTTTAAGCTGATATGATAGAGAACCAACAAAAATGGAAGCAAAGAATTTTAAATTTGAACACAAGTGTGGCTGATGACATTTGTGATAAGTCATTATCCCTGTGATAATTTATCAAGTTCATCGTCAATAGTAAATAGAGAATTAGACTAAGTTGAAAGATGTGATGACATTTTATGATAAGTCGTCAAGGGTCTGATAAGTTGTCAAGAATGTCGTCAGCCTGAGGCAGCACAGGAGAACTGAAGCAAACCTTTGACGATATTTTATGATAGGCCATCACGGAGCTGATAAGGCATCACTAATGTCGTCAGCCTAAGGCAACATATGAGAACTGAAGCAGAGCCTTGATGACATTTTATGATAGGTCGTCAAGGAGCTGATAAATCGTCAAGATTGTCATCAGCGTTAAGCAGCAAGTAACCAAAAGCATAAAGGAAGCTGACAACATTTGTGATAAGTCGTTAGCCTCCTGATAGGCTATCACAAATGTCGTCAGCTAATCCGAGGTATTTCTGAATTCTATTATTTTGTTTCCATGATTAGGGTGAACTATTTAAATCCTTGTTTAGGGTTTTCTTAAAAGTTTGACACATTGAATTTTGAGCAATATACTTTGATATTTTCTCTCTCTACTTTTGGCTTGAGAAAGCAATCACTTTGAAGATATTATATTCATTATTTTGGGATTTTCTTTGTGATTTAATTTGAGAATCTCTAGTTTCTATTCATCTTATGGTAAGTTTATCTTTAAAAGTATGAATTCATCTAGTTTCTTTGATTTTTACGTCATGAGCGGCTAAATTCATTTAACCTGAATTATGGGAGCTAGGGTTAGGTCTTGATAAGGTACTGAGTGATCAGGATTCGAAAGGTGGTAGGACTTCTTGATAATTCTGAGGTTTTAATTAAGTTTGTTGGTTGCAAATAAAAGATAAAACCTACTTTGATTTGCTTAAGAAAGAAATCAAATAGAGTAGGAAGTGAATTATCAATAGGGACTTAGAAATACTTCGTTTAATAATCAGCATTGTAACAAGGTTGGTTAACCTAAGGTAAAATCTGGGCAGTGAATATAAATTCCCTAAGTCTGAGAGAATGAGGTAATTAAATACTTAAGTAGGTCGAGATATATTTAAGAATAACTTCGATAAAGATAACTTGTTGTCCTACCTACCATGAGAATCCTGAACCACTAGTAGCATCTATCAAGTACCAAAATCCCTAGTAAACATAATTCTGGTTTTTCATAAACTATTGATTACGAACACTGAAACTAACATAACCAAAAATTGCTTGTTAAACTAAAACCCCTCATTTCTGGAAACATCCAACTATCAGTTGATTAATTTGCGTATGACTTATATTCACACTATATTCCCTGTAGGATTCGACCCCAACCTAGTTAGGTTTTATACTAACAATGATCGCTTACATTCTTATTGAGAGGTGTAGTTTGAGAGTTATCAAAGACTAAAACTGAACAACTGTCTGAACATCTAGTCTAAAGAGCCCTTAACTAAACTGTCTGAACTGTAGAGTTGATGGGACAATCCCCCAACTAACTCCATCCCCTGAAATATTGAATGTAATGAGATAATGAAATAAAAAAATATCCTCGGGTGATGAGGACTCGCTGCTAGTCTACTGCTGCTGGCTGAATCTAAATCTATCTACACGTGATCGGGAACCTGAGCATTCGAACCTATGGTATAAAACACCATAGTGCAAGAGAAAAGTATACATCAGTACGTGTGAATATACTGGTATGAAAAGTGAGGTAGGCTGAATGCAAGGGTTCACATGCATGAACTATAACTGAGTGAATAACATAAACATAGCTGAGTGAGAAATACATGCATGATTACAGGAGCTATAACTGAAGTCCAAGGGTGGAAGGAACCCTTGGATAAACACTTTACATATCTTATTGCTTGAATTTAGAAAGATTGATGGTGAAATATCTTGAATTTGATTCTTGCATTGATAGTCCTAGGGTTTTTTTCTTGAGGATTTTATGGATAATGATTTTATTATGCCTCTAAAGGGGCTAAATTTTGTGTTATGGTGGCTGAAGGTCATGGGAAAAAGACCTAATTACCCCTTAAGATGTAGTTTTTAAATGACTGAAAACTAGGTTACTGATGTGTAGGTCAACGCGGCGCGTTAATGGCATCGATGCGATATCCAATGCGATGTACCAAGTTAGCGTTGACTCACTAGAATTTGACGTTGGTAGCTAGGAAAAATATTAACCAACGCCAATAGTCGATGCGACGTGCCAAGATCGCATTGTTTCATTGTTTTGGGATTCCAAAAGAGCTTCAAATGAAGTCTAGAAAATCCAAAACTTGCCTGAGTTCACCTATTGACCTTCCTGATCATGAATTAACTTAAATATAAATATTTAAAGGACATTAAGGTCATGACGTAAGAGCGCCAACTTTTGAAGGCTAAAATATAACTAAGTCAGAATTCTTAGCTAAATATTCTAAGTCTTGGACACTTTTACAAGCTTAAAGGACTGAATTAAACTAGAAATTTTGCAGGGTCTTACAATATCTCCCCCTTGGAAACATTCGTCCTTAAATGGGATGGACTGAACTGAGAGTACTAGTAGGCTGAATCTACCTACTGAACATGGACATCTGGGACATGACTATAGGACTGATATTACTAATATACTGATACAAGTGTTAAGTCAAAGCTTTTCACCCAAAGTCTATCTAAGGAACTTCAACAATTTCAATCATTGTTTATGCACTTGAAGGCCTGTGAGAGTATGATGGATTCGACTAAGGGAGGGTACTTGACGGTTTGTGAAGAAGAGCTTTGAAAGAACTACTTTTCTACATCTCATTTGTGCCTACATGAAGGAGTATTGTGGACTTTCCACAATTAAAATCTGCACTCAAGAGGCACCTCATTTAGGGCCTCATTAAGGGCATTTGAGTCTTTTATCATGTAATAGTATAAATAGATAATATGCTTCTTTTTATCATTAGACTTTGATGAATTGAAATTGAGTATTACTCTTAGTGTAGTTTCTTTCGTTAGTGTAGGTCTTGGAAAATCCATCTTAGTGTAGGTCTTGGAAAAGAGATCCAACAGATTAATACATTTGATGGATTTCACTTGTGTTGATCAATTGACAAGAAAGGTGTGACTGGGGAGTGTGAATTTCTTTGGTCCACCTAAGAGTGAGGTTTGAACTACCATTGGTGATGTGTTTTTGAAGGTTTGATACACCTTCTAGTGCTATTCATTGGTGGAAGTGAGAGTCTCTCTACTATCTTTACTTTATGCATCTCTTCTTCATCTCTTTTCTTCTACTTGTGTTGTTTTTTCTTGTGTGTGCTTGCTGATTTTTGTGTCTTTAGTGCCCATTTTCTATTTTAGTAGTTTATTTTTGTATCATTTGGTATGAAAGCCTTGGTTAGGGTTGTTCCAACATCACTAAATCTTGGTTTTAGTGTTTTTATTAAAAAAAATCTCAACAAAAAAAAAGTCAAAAAATCAGAAAATACAAAAAAAAGTGTTGTCTTGTGTGTTTGTTGTAGATCCAAATTTTCCAAGTTAGATCTAAAAGTTTTTATTGTGTTTTGTGAGTCCATTTTTGTTAGTCCATAGCCTTTAGGCTATCATATATTGAATTACCACACTGAACATGCATATCTGATGCATGAGTACATAACTGAGTTGATTCATGAGTACATGACTGGGATTTCTGATAAGCTAAGTTTCTCATATTGAACATTCATATTTGATACATGGATATGTGATTGAAATAACTCATGAATATATGACTGAACATGTAATGGTATTTGATACCAAGTTTGTAAATGAAATCTAAATATGAAACTGAAAAAGCTTAGGGAAAACTATTACCTTGGGCTGAGTCCGGGTTTTCAGAGAAGAGGTGAGGATACTTGGTCCACATTTCTACTTTTGCTTTCCAACTATCTCCCTCAACGGACTGATTCTACCAAAGAACTTTGACTAGATGGACTTCTTTGTTATTCAATCTACGAGTCTGATTGTAATACCCCAAACTTTTTTTTAGTCAAATCTAGTCTCCAGAAGAGTTATTGATGAATTCCTAAATGATTAATATTCAAATCAGATAGAATTTCCCCAATTTCAACTTTTTATCATGTGGTAAATTGAATTAGCTTTCCAACGATACCAATTTCATCCAAATCCAGTATCAGAGTAAAAAGTTATGGACGTTTTATAGAAAGCTATTGGAACTGCCCAAAAGCGATGGTCAGATCGATGGACCGTCGAGCCAGCGATGGACCATCTCCCAAGCTATCGCGACTAAGGCAGTGACCCCGACTTCTGGTCAAGTGCGATGGCCAGTATTATAATACCCCCAGTATTCATGTCCTAAACCTTCATTTTCCTTCACGAAATTGGATCCAGCTTAAAGCAATGGTTACTCATCAGTTGACTCTCTCGTTTTTATCTCAGCCTTATAATCATTCTCATGTCATTACATGTATTCAAGAAATCAGTTCAGCTTATGATATTCAATTCATGTATCATGTTTCAGAATTAGTTGTGCAATTATGTTCCAAGTCATTCATGTTCATAATTTGATCTCAACTACCTTCTTATAGTACTCTCAGTCTAACCAGTCTCATTCGAAGACAAATTTCCCAAGGGAAAGATAATGTAACACCCCATATTTTTGGGCTAGTCATTGAACCATCATTCCTATGTTTATAAGTTATAATTCAAATGATTCTCATGTGAATATATATTTAATGATCTCTATCCTCCTGTTTTATGTGCTTTCGAGGTGAAAAATATTCATAAAAATAACTTAGAACAAATTTGAGCTTAGTGTCTTTGATTTATCCAAAGTTTGGTATTCGATTCTACAAAGGTCTACTTTGAATGTGTATAATATTTTATATACGTGGAATTTTGCAGTTCAAGATCCACCAAACTTTAGATAATTGAATTAGCTTTCCAACAATACCAATTTCGCCTTAATTCAATATTTGAGCAAAAAGTTATGACATTTTTCATGAGAGACAGTAAGACGACGCGATTCGGACTTAACGTACCAGTTGTCGATGCGATTGGTGATGTCACATGATGGCAACCGCATCACTGAACTGCTTCACACACTATTTCAGTTTCTAAAGAGTCTACGGGTACTTTGGCCACTTTCCCTCACCCAAATCTGCCCATAACACTTAATTTCAGCCCTCAGAAGCATTAGATACATGATTTCTCATCTTTTTCTCTCCAAGAAAACCCTAGCCCCCTCAAAAACACCAAGAACTTCATCAAAGTTTCTTCAATACAATCAAGAAATTAAGGTTCCTAATCCAAGAAGTTCAAGAAAAAACTTTCAATAACATTTCCAAGGCTTCCAAGTTCAAGCTTCTACATCAAATTCATGATTTCTTCAAGAATCCATCTAATTATGGGTCCTCTTTCACCCATGGAGACAAAAAAAACCCTTTTTTTTCAATTAAAGAATGAATTTTCCATTATTATGGTATTTTGTTTGTTCAAGAAAGATTGAATTTCATGTTCTCATGGTGTTTTTAATTCAATTCATCCCATGTGTGATTCCATGCAATTTGAAATCCCCATGCCATGAATTTGAGTTTCCCATGCTTTATTCAAGTGCATTCCATGATAGATCCTAAATTCATGATTTTTAGCAACATTTCCATGTTTTAAATTCTATGTTTTCCACATGTTTGATGAAATTCCCATATCATGTTCAATCAACTTCAAGATGAATCACCAAGTTATGAATTTTGCCATGTAACTCTATTTTTCACCTATGTTTAAGATATTCTAAGGTTCAAGCTATGATCCTTACAAGTATGATTAAACTCCCATTTTCTGTTTCAAGCGAATTTTATGTGAATTCCTAAATTCATGATTTTACTTATATAATCATGCTATGCTCCCATGTTTACGATATTCCCATGTCCAAGTTCATGATCCCCATGTGTTTGGGGAATTCCCCCATGTTAAAGTATTAATCTTCATGTGCTTGATGAAATACCCAAGTGATGGATTTCTTTAAATAACGCTTACTTATTATGGTCTCAAATGCTCTCGTGTCCTTATTATCTATGATATCGAGTCCTAGGGGTATTGAATACCTAAAATTTAGCTATTTATCTAGTCTTCGATCAAAATAGAATGATTCTGTTGTATCCCGAATAGTAGCATTTGGTCAGTCAACAGAATCAATGCAAGTTAAGTTAATCCTAGTGTATTCTATTGATCAGTTCAGTGTCGATTCAGTTGGGAGTAGGATTTAACACCGAACGAACCAAGGGATGGGGGCATTCCTGCCCGCAGAGGATTTGACCCTTAGTAGCAGTCCCTGAGTTGCCAGCATAGAGTAAGTCATCTTCCTGCCAGACTAGGGTTGACATGACCATATATATCACATAAGTCTTTATGCTGGATTAGGGTTGACCTAGCTACTGTTAGTAACTCGTGGCACAGTGCTAACACCCTTCCAACTGGGGTTACAGGTTGGACCCCAAATCAGTCTATAATCGGGGTATGTTTGTTAGATGATAACTTCTATAATTGCAGTTTTAGTGTTTAGTATTCAGCTCAAAACTTAGTTTAATTTTAGGTTTTCTTCACCATAGTATACAATTATCAGTTATTCAGTTATCATTATTTCAATATTTTATTTTACAGACTATTTCAAAATTAGGTTATACACTTAGTCTTGTTTCTCGAATAATATAGTTTCATGCATTTATGTTTGGTCATCTCATGTTGTTTAGTTAGTCTTATCTCATATGCATAGTAATCCACAATTTCAGTCCAGTTATTCAGACTAAGTACAGTCTAGTCTTACATGACTAGTATTCAGCTATCAGTTATTCAGTTAATCAGATAAGCTTAGTAAATGTTACATTTGGTTCTGTATGTTTAGTTATTTGTGCTCAGTATAATTATATATTCAGATCCCCAATGTGATGCTAGTTTTCATCACGTAGTTTTTGACTCAATATTCATACAGTATTCACATTTTACCGTATCCTAGCTTCAATTATACTTATATCATTAAAGTAAAGTTTTACAGAAACTAAGTGTACAGATTCACCATCTTATTAGAGTATGTTTGTCACTCATGCTTTAAGATGTTTTCAGCTTTCAGTTTATTCCAACTTATTGGTGAGTTTACTTACACTTAGCATGCATGCTTTAAAATTATGTATGAAATCAGTTTTACTTATTGCATTCACCCCTGGATACTCAGTACATTCCAAAATTACTGATCCATATATACGTCTGTCTGGCTACATTATTTCATAATGTAGATACCATTTGTATCCCTCACATGAAGATCAAACAGTTGCAGATTCCAGCCAGTAGGTGATGAGTTCTCCTACTTCAGGAACTCCAGACAGTTTTAGTTCATGTACAGTTCATTTATTTTCATATGTATTGATTAGTGGTAGTTGGAGGCATGTCCCAACTATCTATAGTCACTATAGTAGAGGCTTCATAGATGTCAGTCAGAGTCAATCATATAATTTTTAGTTTCTTCCTTCAGTTTTAATCATATTGTAAACTTTATTGGTATTGTACTTATTTAGATTATGCCATGATTAAGTTTCTGCATAGCAGAACTTGTTATTTATTTTATTATAATTCAGTTACTTAACAGTATGCCGGTTCATGGATTAGATTGGGATCACTTGTGGTTTCAAGCACCATGTGGCATCTAGGGTGTACTCTCGGGGCATTACAAAAACTTACCTAAGTCAGGGAAGAGAAAGTGGTTGAAGGTATAAAATGAAAGACAAGATGCAAGAAAAAATTTATTAGAATGAATGAGTATGGAGAGACCTATATATAGAGCATTGAATTTGAATGAGTTAGGCACGACTCTTCATCTCCATTTATTAATTACATACAAACTGGTGATTGTTCCATTACATTGAAAAGTTATGACTTAATTAAATGAAGTTGCTGACTTACTTTTTGATTGTTATGATAAGTTGTGACTTATCAGCTTATTATTAGTAATTAGTTCTTTTCAGTAACCATTTTTATTGAGTTGTGGCAACAGATTCTATATCGGTTGCATCAGATAACACATTAGTGACAATAGATATACCATCTGTTGCATCAGATAATCCATCTATGACAACAGATATACCATATGTTGCATCAAATAGTCCATTTGTGACAATAGATATACCATCTATTGCAACAAATCGACAACGTGTTGCATCAGATAATCTATCTATTGCAACATATAATCTATCTTTTTAATAATCATCATATCATTAATTCAAATTTTTAATTTTATAAATTTAAAAAATAGATTTAAAAATGGAAAAAATTCAGTACTTGTCGTCTATTTTATATTAACATCAATTATTCAAATTAAATAACTATTTTTTACGGTTATAAATTATATTTATCATTTATTTATGTATTGTTTTCTATAAAATGAAATGACTTAATTAAATGAAGCTGGTGAGTTTTTACAGAAAGTTACGATTGTTCACCTTTTTTTAACAATCATTATATACCTTAATCCAATTATGTGAATTTCTTATTATATAATAAATAAATAATTTAAAAATAAAAATGGTGAAAAGTCACGATCAGTTATTAAAATTAAATAATCGTTCTTTTATGGTTATAAATTATGTTTATCAATTATTTTCTTATTATTTATTTACGAACCGTTTTTCATATTAAATAATCAAAAAGTCATGACTTTCACCCTCAGTAACAACGATAACCTTTTTTTAGTAATAACTGCCCGTTGCAACATATGATCCATATATTGTAACAGATTAACTATTTGTTGCAACATATGGTTCATCCGTTGCCAAATGCTCGATACCTACCTCCAACCATCGATATGTTGAGAATAAGAAATAAACAGAATGAAAAGTAAATATTAAATAAGAATTATAAATCCAAAGTCGACCAAACATAGACTATTGAATCCATTATATACAAATATATACAATAAAAAAATATCATTTGGTAGATCCAATGTAAGAAGAGAAAAAACACAACCTAATTATTATTATTATTATTATCATTATTGTCAACTGACCCATCGTTATCCGGCGGCAGTACCCCCACCGGAGTTTATGAATCTGCCTATCAAGTTTCCACAAAGAGTCGAGCAAAATCACCTTGTCCAAATTCGGATTAGCCATATCTATAAGTGGAGTTATGTATAAATACATCCCTTAATTAAATAAAACTGATGAATTTTTAAATATGTAAATTAAAAAAACCGATCTAAATATATTTTATCTTTTATTGTATTTTGGAATGAAAAGAAATTTCTTTAAAATAAATCTAACAGATAGGTAATCTGTTGCAAAATAGATTATATCTGTTTAAAATTTAACAACATATTGACAATCAGTTGTGACAGATGGGTTTATCTATTTGATTTTTCAAACATATAAGTTATATGTTGCAACAGGTTGATCATCTATTGTAACAGATGTCTATAATTGCTTTATAATTTTAACAGATATGTTATCTGTTGCAACAGGTTAGTCATTTGTTTATTCAAATCAAGTCGTAAATGGGCTAGGAAGAATAAGGTGTGTGTATATGGATGGATCCACTTTCATGTGTGAGAGTAATGTATTAATGATAAGGTCATCGGGACAATACATATAATGTATAATGATTTTGTGAATGCAGTTTTTACCCAATTAGGCATTGATCATTCAAATAAGATCCTGCATTGTACAGTTTAGTTTGATAAGTTCAAATTGATGAGGCCGAGGGCCCATAAATATGGTGTCGATACCCTGTTATGAACTAATGATGGTTGTTGCTCATGTTTATGCGTGTCAAGTTTTGAAAAAGAATCAATATTTGGTGTCATTGTAGAGATATAATAGAGATTGAACTTAAATTTTAGTGTGCATTGGACTCTGAGAAGGCCTTCAAAGTATCGCACTGCATCAAACCAGAAAGGAATACCAAGAAAAATTCCCCTCGTCTAAATTTATATGAAAGGGTTATTTGAGAAGATGATTATATTCCAGAAGGAGCCATGGGAGAATAATTGTAAAGGAAAGGGGGAGTTGATGAAAACCTATATCATCTAAGAGCTAATTGAAGAGGAAAAAATAGGGTAGCAAGGAACTTCTAGCTAATCTGGATGATGTAGCTAAATTAGAACACGAGAAATCTGAATCAAGTGCAAATATGAAAGTGTATCCAGTACTAAAAATCTGTTTCTTGTATCTCTGAAAGAAAATTAGTGTGGATGGAAACTTTGCTGGGGAGCTGCTATAGGTAGCGTCAGGATAATCACCTACATAGAAAATAGTAGAACATAAAGAAAGCAGCTTTGTGGGCACCGAGGGTTGAAATAATGTACCATAAGCAAAGATAACTTGGGCCAAGAACAACCGCATTTAAAATAAAAAATTTAAACGAAGGCAGAAATTTCTAAATTTTAAATTGCATCCAATGCCTTCTTTTTTGTGGTTCTGATTAGGTCCACTGCTATTGACCTAATCGAAACTATAAACAAGATTGAGTATCATTACTTCCTTATCAATATGGATATAATTGATTGTGTTTTCTTTCCTTAGCATGCTTTCAACATATCTTGGAGAAGATCAGATGCTTTCTGTAGTATGTGAATCCTAATAATTTTCAAGCTGCCTCCACCTTGCTAATTCAGTATTCAATCTTGTCATTGCCATCTTTGAGGTCATCATAGAGTTCTTGGTCTTCTGTGAGATGGTCAATCAGTGAGGAACACTTTCTTTGAAGGTGTGGCATTGTAAAAGGCCTTCAGAAGTCTTCCAAAAGCCTTTCTTCGGAAGGCTTAAATGATACATGGAGGGTTGCTATATTTTTTTTAGGTCAGCATCTTGATGCACACTCAAGCAGTGGTTCCAACAGTTGAACAACTAACTTTCTCAAGCGTTGCTCAATGTAGTTGTTCAACCAACTTTCAAAGGATTTGATAGGATATCGTTTAGGTTATCCTTTGAAGGTTGGTAGAACAAGCAACAGTTTTTTGGAACAAGAAAATAAAGTGGATGTGATGGACATTGTTAAGGAACTCAATTATGATAACATGTAGTTTGGTGGTTTGGAACAAACAATTCTCTTAATGCTTTTGTTGTTTTTAATGATTTTTGTTTTATGGATAATTGAATTACATACATTTTGCATGTCAATGATGGCATTTACTGATGAAATTATGTTAGTTATTCCATTGTCTTGTTGGATTAAACAGTTGTTTACATTATGTTACCAGTTCAGCTATTGTCCTAATTTACAGAGGTCGATAACAACTATTATAGAAGTTGTTCTCTATAACTTTTAGACTAAACGTAGGATCGATATAAATCATATATTTACAATGACGACAAATAAGTTTACTGTTATATGTTGCATTGTGTCACCAATTCAGTAACTATCATGATTTGTAGAGGTCCATCTATCGTGTTCAGTGAAAATCATAGGCGCAAAGGCTTGTCAATAATATACCGTATTGGTTTATTTCCCTTAGTAGCATATTAAGAAAAAAA
>NC_061111.1:55354588-55407835 GCF_002878395.1 Capsicum annuum | reverse complement strand
ACGAGGATACATATTCATTAACCATGACTAGCACATATTTTGAAAAGGATTATTTAATTAATAAAATAATATATAATTGGATTTTATGCAATTAAATGAGCCGAAAGAAGTCATGTGATTGTATGAGAGTCCACGTAAATTGAAAGTGGTGATCAAAGATGTGTGAGTTGATGACTTGTGGTTAAACAACCAACATCCTTAGGGCTATGTGTACCAAAGCACAAGTACATTGTAAGGAATTCTTTTGTTCATCCACTACCCATCCGCATACATCTTTGATCAACTTCTCCACTTTTCTTGAACTCTTATACGATCACATGAATTGTTCAAGCTCCTTTAATTGCATAAAATCCAATTATTTATTATTTTATTAATTAATTTTTCTTTATTTTCCAATTATGCTACTAAGAGCAATAAACCAATGTGGTATATTATTGACAAGGCTTTAAGTCTAGGATTTACAATGGACACAATATATGGCCCTTAAATCACTTTTCTTTATTTAATTATATACTAGTTTAGGTGTACGTGCCTTGCGCGTGTACCTCACTTTAATGAGTTCAAATATTATATTAAATAGGATATTTGTTTAAACAATAAAGATGAATTTAATAATTAAATTTATTATCTTTTGAGTATGTAAAGATGAAGAATTTATTTAATAAAAAAAATTTTACCAAGAATATTTTAAAAAGTCGATTGACATTCATCAACCATCTGTAAATTTCAACAAACAATACAATGATAGAGACATCAAAATAATACAATTAAATATTATATTTACACACAAAAATTTTCTCAAAATTGTCCGACACTTATCTATTACCTGTAAACAATAACAAAATAATATGATAACAGAGATATCAAAATAATGCAACTAAACCTAAACTTTACATTAAAAAAATCCTAAAAGCCAACCAACATTTATCTATCACCTGCAAACTGCAACAAATAATACAAATAATGTGATATCAAAATAATATAATTAAACTTAAATTTTACACACAAAATTTCTCAAAGCCGATTGAGATTCATCTATAAACTGTAAACTATCACAAAATAACAAACTAAAAAGAGATATTATGATAATACAATTAAACCTAACTTTTACCTAAAAAAAATTGTCAGATCCGACCCATATTTATTTAGCATCTATAAATTAAAATAAAATAATAAGATAATAAAGATATCAAAATAATACAATTAAATCTAACTTTTACAGAAGAAATTCTTCAAAGCCAACCGACATTCATCTACAACCAAGTGTGGATCTACAACCGACATTATAGATTATTTTATTAATTAAATAATCCTTTTCAAAATATGTGCAACCGAACTTATACAGTTTAACATCTACCCAACGCATGACAAAGCATCGATTTTATTACGGTCTATGCAAGAGGTCTAGCAGTATGGTCTATTAGTGACAAAGCTTGCGGTCTATGATTTAAAATCGACACAATTACATTTATTTAATAATTTATATTTCATAAACCTACATAATGGAATCCATCGATTACGTAGACATTCATGCGTATTTATTGATCTCGGTCAATCATATACTATATCGAACATGCAATTAATGGAGTAGAAATCCATATAATTATCGATAGACGGGATTCATTATCCATTAGCATATATGAATTCGTATATATATAAGATAGAACATTAGTTTTGATGTCTGACAACTATTTCATTCATCTTCTAATAGGGGAAATTACAAAATTTCAACCAAGAACATAATTGTATAATTAAGGTAGAGACAAAAAAAAAGAGCATTGCAACAAAATTTCAAACACTCATTTCATAAGTTCATTGCAGCAATGGTTTAAGACCATATTTATAGCAAAATACGAGCAAAAAGAAAAAGAGAATGAAACTTTTATCTAACAAATTCCCTAGCCGTGAAAGCTTCTTTGCAATGAACTTACAACTATAACTACAGCAGCAATTAAAACCTAAACTAAGGGGATGGTAGAGGTGATGAACTCCTCGGGATACATGTTCAACCTCTCCACGATCTCCCATAAAAACTACGCGATACACTGAAGTTCACAAGGGAGGTTCTCCCTGTCCTAACCCAGTCCGTAGAAGAGACGGTCCAGGTCATTTCGGAGAAGGAGACTATCGTGGCTACGTTGGAAACGAACCCTCCTTCGTGGTCTAAGTGGAATGCTCGGCATTTGGTCCTATTTATCAATTTTTTTAGGTTGAAGAAGATGAATATTTTGTATAGTTGATGGTTTTTTATATATACCAAAATAGAAGCCTTTGGTCTTCCCGATCAGTTGTAGGTAGATGCGTGCTTCGGTGGAATTCGAGGAGGTAGCGTATACCCAATCAACGCGGGGTGTGAGTGAATATGCAACCGCTTTTTTGATGTGTCATAAATGCTCGACTGTTCATCTATTCATTTGAATAATTAGATTTTTTAATAGAATTGAAATAGAATCAATAATAAACTATGTAGTATATAAATAATAATCCCAATAGTCTTGACACACAATATATCTCAATAAACTGTGTGTGTTCTAGGGTTGTATAAAAGAAGTGATGATGTCAACCTAGTGTCTAAATACTTAATTTTTCAAGAATTGTGTAAAAATACTAAAAAAGTTTTCAATGTGTCGATTTTGCAAAATGGAGTTATCCAAGAAATATTTTTTACCGCCTTAGTAGTATTTTATCTTTATTCATTCAGATATAAGATTGCTTTGAAAAAAAAGATTTTCAAACAAATATGTCATCTAGTGCAACAGATTTCAATTTCTATTTGAAAATTTCCAACAGCCCAGTCATCTGTCACAACAGATTTTCTTGCAATTGATATTAGAAAAATAACTAAGATTGATTCGGACAAAACTAACAATTTCAAAACTTGTTATTCTTTTCCAAAAAATACAAAATCAACCCAATACAAATCATCCATTTGCGGAAAAAATATTTCATCATTACAAATATCGAGTTCTCGCTCTTTTCTTTCTCTCTTTATAATACAAACAACAACGACTCAGCATAGTGCTCAACCATTTAAAACAGATCAATTTTCTTCTCATTTTCAACCACATAGTTGCTACTTTCAACTTCATTCTCGCTTGTATCCATCATTTTCTCTATCTTTGCAGGTAACAAAGCTAGAGAAGAGTTCTATATTTGTTCATTATTCTAAAATTAGGGCTTTTTAGATTATGATGAAAAAGAAGACTTTTAGTTGTATTTCCTTCGAGAATGGGTTAAGAATTTTGAGTTTTGATGCTAAATAATATAGAAAGAACCAGAGAAAACCCTAGGTTTTATCACAGTATTTCATTGACTGTCGTGGTATTGTTGGATGGTATTTGTGGTATTGTTGGTGGCTATTGGTAGTTGTGCCGGTATTGGTGGTTTCAATGGTGGTGATGGTGGTCTTAGTGTTGGTATTGGTGGCATTGGTAGTGGTGTAAGCTGTATTGGTGGTCTTGATGTGGGTATTAGTAGCATTGGTAGTCTTGATGATGGTGGTCTTGGTGCTGGTCTTGGTGCTGGTCTTGGTGCTCTTGGTGGTGGTATTGATGGTCTTGGTGGCATTTTTAGTGATCTTGGTGGCATTGGTGGTGGTCTTGGTAGTCCATCTATTGCAACAGGAAGAACATCTGTTGGGAGATATTAAACAGGTGTTCAAACAGATTCCCCATCTATTCCAACTAATGGGTTATCCATTAAATTATTTATTTGTAATATGGCGTATAATAATTTATTGAAGTTTTTAAAAAATTATGCAGACATCAAACGTAATGTATTTTTTATTTTTTTGTTGTTTGTAGTTAAAAGATGTCTCCCAAAAGAAAAGAAACTAAAAATGGATCAACTTCTAACCACCCAACAAAAACGGCTAGAGCACAAATAGATTTGTACGGACTTTCTGAACAATCTTAGTCAAAGAAAAATGAGGCTGAGAAAAGTTATGAAAAGGGAGATTAAGAAAGGTATATAAAGGTTGGTGAGTGTAACGCCCCGGGAGTACACCCTGGACGCTACACAATGTTTACGGTCACAAGTGTCCACAAGCTAACCCATGAGTTGGTACCTATGTGAGCACTTAATAATAATAACAAAATAAATTATGCGGAATATTTGAATACGCGATAAGGTTTTAAATATTAAAACATTTCTGAGTCATAAATCTGATAACAACTATCAAAAAACAACTGTCTAAAAGCTGATAAAAATAATGACAAACTGACTGACTGTCTGAAGTATCTGAAAGCCTCTAAAATTGACTGAACAAGAGTTGATGGGACAGGCCCCAACTAACTCCAACTAACTACTGACCTGAAAGCATGGAAATAAACATAATTGGTCCTCAAAATATGAGGACTCACCATGGTTGCTGCTGATCTGCTGGAATGTCTAAGTGCGATGGGGAACCTGAGCATCCAAACCTATGATATAACACATCATAGCGCAAGAAATGAGTATACGATCAGTACTTTTAATATACTGGTATGATAAATGAGGTTAGGCTGATATGTACGGGTTATGTGCATGAAGTAAAGACAGATTGAATATCATGAGATAACTGAATAACTAACAAGAATGTGTAAATGCTGTAAAATTTGAGAATGCATGACCAAGCATATAACATGATTCTAAAAATAGTCTATAAATAGAAGTACTAATGATAACTGCATAACTGATAGTTTCATGCTATGGTCAATGCAAACCAGAATTGAAGTATACTAAATACTAAACTGAGACTGTGGGAGGTATCATCTAACTGACATGCCTCGCTCTGAACTGGTTAGGGTTCAACTTGTAACCTAGTTGAAAGGATGTTAGTACCTTGCCACGGATACTAACAATGGCTATGTGGATCTACTAAGCTACTAAAAAACTAGGATATCAAGCCTAAATTGACGAGTGACATCTGGGCAGAGTCAAGCCTAATCTGACGGGTGACCTGGGATGTATTCAAGCCTAAACTGATGGGTGACTCCTAATCCTACGCTGGCTACATTATTCTAGAACACATGGGATGATACTAACGACTCTGCTTAACTAACGGGGAAGCCTCCGTCCCTGCATTTGCTTGTTTCTAAATCCTACTCCCAACTAAAGGATCCTAAATTCTGAACTAATCTAAGTTTAACTGATTATGATGACTGGCGGAACTGATAATGCTCATAGTATATTCTAAACTCATTTTGTGGGTACTAAAAATAAAGTAAAACAGCTAAAATTTCGGTATTCAAACCCCCAGGACTCGATAGCAATAATAGCAAGATCATACTAAAACATTGAGGACATGACGTAGTCAATATTCACAACTCATTCTTTGAGGTATTTCATCAAACACTTCCAATTCATGGCTTAAGCATGGGAATAATTTTAAACATGTAGAAGTAGCATGATTTTGATACTAAATCACAAATTAAGGCTTAAATCAGGGAACAACACCATTCAAATATGTAGGGTTTAATAACAACAACAATCTTATGTAAACGTGATATAAAACTTACAATTCATGAAAGTTTATGGACATAATTTATAAAAATATGAAAAGATCATACTCTTAAACTTGATATTCGGTTCTTGGACTCCATGGGTGAAAAAGGACCATGGATAACATATGTTAGAGATTTAATCTTGAAAGAGAATTGACTTTTCTCGAACGTTCTTGGATTGGGAAGTGTAATTTCTTGGTTTTTCTTGAAGAATGGCTTAAATTTTGTTCTTGGGAGATGATCTTGAGAGAAAACCCTAATTTTCTTGTTCTTGAGAGTGGAGAGGATTGTAAGTGATGAGAAACTGATATTTTATCACTTAATAGAGTTTAAATAGTGATTTAAGTCATGGGGGTGGGGTTTCAAGTGAGGAAAATACCAAACTACCCCTAAAGAAACCAAAGAAAATTGCAGAAATCCTTAGTTGACAACCAAAGTTGACGGCCCATCACTTAGGTGATGGCTCGTCACCTAAGTCATTACTTGCAGGCTAGAATTTACCCTCTACTGACCTTGGTTGATGACTAGAGCTGATGGGTCATCACTTAGTTGAAGGCTCGTCAGCTTAGTCGTCACCTAAGTGACGAATTTTCAGCGTAGTCGCCACTTGGTTGATAGATAGATAATTCAAAGTAAAATGAGCATAATTTTCTACTCTAAGATTAGATTAAGGTGAAACTAAATATGTTGGAAAGAAGACTCAAAGATATTTCTTTTGATATATAGTAGGACACCTAAATTGACATATTTTAAGATATACACTCGTTTAAAGTTTACCCTTGCTGGAGAATTTTTCAAAATTCTATCGAGAAAAAAGGCCTCTACTCGTCTTTGAGTTAGGAGGGTATTATGAACTCGATCAATATACAACAATATTCTCACATCACATATTTGCTAATCATACATGCATATACACAGAATAATTAGGTTCAAGTTTGTACGCATAGGAACAAAGATTTAAATTCTAGCTCGAAATGTGGGGTGTTACAATGAGGAAAATAAAAGTGAGGAGGAATACGAAGATAAACAAGATGGTAATGCCTCAACAATGAGGGGTGAAAAAAGATCAAAATCCCAAAATGAGGTTGTCAAAACTATTAGTACTGATATGTTTTAAGTTGTGATGCCGATAGATCACCCTGCAAAACTAACTGGTGATCTTGTACTCAAATGTCAGTTGGGGAAACCTTTTGATGAATTTAGGAATATTATGAAGAATGAAAAAATAGACGAACCTTTTAAGAGCTGCTTTGGACAATTTCTTGAGCTGCCTGAGAACCACACTGTTTATTTCCAAATGATCATGGTATATGGTCTTCTCAAGCGCAGGATCAAGTATGCGAGGGATGATAAAGATTCAAAAGAGGGTGAAAAAAAGATGGATGAAATTTGGATCAACTACTATGGCATGCCAGTTTGTTTTGGCTTAAAAGAGTTTGTCATAGTGACAGCCTTGAGATGCGATCGTCCATAAGAACCTATGATTAAGGAAACACCCCCCGAAAGGTCCAAGGAAATCAGTACATCCAAACCACCACCATCAAATAGACAAAAAGCATTGTCTAAGCAACCACCAACCAAAATAAACAAACAAAAAGAAAAAATAGATAGGTTGTCGGACATTGCTGAACGTAGCTATAAAGTAGAGGATTTGATAAAAGATCTCAAGGATAAAACCATACCAAAGCAATATAGAGAGCAATTGTGCTCAATTTAGTTTGCCCATGCCATTATATTAGCAAGAGAAGTCAACAAAGTCATAGAAGATGATTTGTTGAAGCTTGCTGCTAATTTTAAGAAATTCGACAATCATCCCTAGGGAAATGACAGCTACTGCTTGACTGTCAAATATTTACTTACAAAGTTATCCCCAAAGATGACAACATTATACGGCTTTCCTTGGGCTGTTATAGTAAATTTAATCACTATTTGTTTACTCATCCATTAATTTAGATTGAATAAATATTATGAATTTTTTTGCTTTCTTCCTGTTTATATATTTTAGGCTTGGGCATTTAAAGTCATTCTTCCCCTCCAAAAGTAGTTCATGGATTACCCGGATGAGGTTTCCCATCCAAGAATACTTAGGTTGTTAATTGTAAAGAGAAGCGCAAGAATTAAGGAGACTGATCCCTTTAACCCTCTGGATGATGCAGTACGTCTTCTTTTGAGTAAAATAATTTGACTTAAAGAAAGATATTGAAATAGATGTGCTATCTATTGCGATAGATGGGTCATTTATTGTAATAGATTACCCATCTATTGCAACTGATGGGTAATCTATTACTATAGATAATCCATATTTCATAACAAATTAACCATCTATTGCTCTAGTTCTCTGAACCCGACTCAACAAATTACCGATCTACTGCAAATAATGCAATAAATGAGTAATCTGATGCAATAATTGTTAATCTGTTGTGACATACATATAGCTATTGCAATAGATAGATCATCTTTTGCATAAGTTGATTGTGTTAACATGTAACCCAATTGAGTGCAAATATTATTATATGATTTGTATTAATGTATCTATCATTTTTTATAGGTTGTGCATCCTTGGATCATGCCTACTGAGAAGGAGTTGGGGATGACATCTTTTAATACTCTAGGTCTTGTTGATACAATAGCATACCCAATGGTGGAGTTAATAAAGAAGGGATTAGATGGAGTAACAACCATAAGAAGAGCAGTTAAGCAAGGTCAGCCAAATATTGAAGCTCTTCATGATCAACCAACTACAATAGATCTAAGTGCTTCTGCTGGGGGTGTTGCTGGTGGAGTTTTTGATGCTGACGCTAGTCATAATGATGACATGTTGATTCGTGAGAAAAAATAAATACATTTTAAATCACCCATTACACAGGTCCCTCTCACCCATATATACCGGTCCCTCCCACCCTTACAGTGGTCCCTCTCACCCCTCTTCACCCTCAATGTTCTTATTGCAAATGTAATGTGTCTAAGGACAGACATGATAAGCTTCTTGAAAAACTAGAGGCTATCACTGAAGCTACTGAGGAATTAAAATTCAAGATGGGTGTTATACTATCCAAGAAGGTGAGGGAGCCATACACTCCTACAGTAGCGGTTAGGGGGAAGAAAAAAAAATTAGCCAAATACTCTCCAACCTGAAAAAAAAAAAAGACAACTCTTCCTTCTCCAAAAGTTGTTGAAGTTTTGGAACCACTGAAGAAGTTGGATATGTACGCGGTGCTTGGCGACCAAGAGAGGACAGAACCACAAAATGCCAAGAATCCCAAGAAGAAGAAAACAACATAAAAATACACCATGCATATGTTTGAAGCCCAAGACTTCAAGAGCAAGACAGCTATACATAAGTGGTACGTGGATAAGGTAGGTTTACTTTTTCTAACCTAGCCTTCTAATCTACTCCATGAAGAAAAAGCTACACAACAGATGTGTCATCTATTGCAACAGCTGGGCATTTTAGCACAACTAGTGATTATTCTCTTGCAGCAGATTAAATATCTATTGCATAAGTTGCGTTAGCTGGGTAATCTGTGAACAGATTCAGATAAACCTCTATAATAGATGGACCATCCGTTGCATCTTTCCACTATATTTTTCTTCTTTACAATTACTAACCTATTTAAAAATTATCTTCTTATATCACAGTATGTTGATGAAATTCTCTGCCTCATGAGGGGGAGGCAATTAGTGTACCCCTATTTTTATGAAGTTGCTAATAGGATAATGGACCTCAACTTCAACAATAATTTCAAGAATAGGTACAATTATCTCAATGATCTAGCTAAAAATCCTGGTGGCCTGAGATTTGATCAGTTAGTTTCGACGTGTGAATGAGAGGAAGATATGATTAACTATGTTAGAAGGAAGAGGCCATATTCACACGGCAAGCACTGGACAAAGGCAAAGAGAATTCTTGCAGTTATGAATATAGAAGTCAAATATTTTATCATTGTTGAGATACTTCTCGAGGGGGGAAAGATTAATATTTATGACTGGAACTTACTTGTCTTCAGCGATGAAGATCTTTTTATCCACATACAGCCACTGTTGGAGTTGCTCCCTAGTTTTTTGAGGCAGAGTAAACTGATGGATCATTTTCCAGTGGAAGTCTTGATGAAGAAAGCATGGGGATTTTAAAGGTCGAAATAAGGGCATTCATCTTTAAAAGAATAAAACTAGTGCCGCATGCGGACCATACTTGCTTGCATACATTGAATGTTTGCTGACCGACACAAAAATATCCAATCTATGTGATGCCATTGTGGAAAACATGCAAGAGGAATGGGCTTATGGGGTACTAACTAGATGCTTGGAGTCTTTGCATAAAGAAGGAGATGTATAAAGACAAACACCATAATAATTTTTTATGTTTGACGAAAGTTGATTTTTTTAATAATGCAATAGATTGATTATCTGTTGCAATAGATTAATTATCTGTTGCAAAAGGTTGGTCCCCTATTTTAATATGCAGATGTCTCAGTCTCTATCACAACAGATATACAATCTGTTGCAACTTATAGTCTATCTATTGCAACTGATAGGTAATCTATTGGAATAAATCAAAAAAATATGAAAACCTATTTGATAATTTCCATTAGATGATCTACATGTTGCAATATATGTCTAAATTGATTTGATAATTTTCAATAGATATGTCATCTGTTGCAATAGATGTATTATCTGTTGCGATATTTTAATTTAGTATTCCATTTCAATTAATAAGTTTAAAACTAAGGATTAAATTCTATTCATAGACAACATAAAATAAATCTAAGCCTTCAAAAATTACATGAAATAACTCAAAAATAAATGAAATGTAAAAAAATAAATATGTGTACAAATGATATACACAGATAAATCAATGATTTAAACTTTGGTGCCAACAATTACGTAGGAGAGGTTATTACTTTGACAGACTCAAGCAATAAAGATCTACTCAATATGGACAAGTTGTTCTTCATCCGGTGTTATGGAATTCAGCTTCGGTCGTCGTGGATCTTTAATGTCGTTTGCGTACAATTTTTGAGCTTTCGCTTCTCTATATTTCCATAAAAGAGCAGAATATCTTTTGTGGAGTAATCTGGAATCAAGTCCATCATTTGGTACTTGTAATCTATTGCTTAAATACTCGGTGTAAGCGACAACAAAATGACCACAATCCCTGAGTTTTAAAAAATACAGATAATCTATATCTTGTAGTTCATGTAAGCGTTGTGAAATTTATGAAATGAAACTAAATCATGATACTTACAGGCTATCAATGGGTTGTTGAGCGATTCCTTTAATATATTCTACATCAAATGGATTACCCATTTTATCCCGATATGTTTAAATCGTCAACTAATCAGTACGAACCTTTTGGTCCAAAAAGTCACTCATATCATGGTAAGTAGGTAATATTTTGGCCAGCTTTTGTGTATCAGATGATGGCCCAGAACATCTCCTCTATGACATCGAGTCATAAACTCGGATGCACCTCTCTTTTAGAACGATGACAGCCAACACGTAATGGAATTCATCACCATAATTGATTGAGATGTATACTTCATCGACCAAATGCCAAGGTAAGCCAGTTGGAATGCTAAAACCTTTGATGATATTGATTAAGTATTCCTCATTTTGAAAAACTTTTGGCCGTTGTTGACAAAACCTATCATAGGCATTATTGATGTAAACTTTGTACAAACAATTGCCTGTTGTGTATCTGTATTGTTCTTGTATTTGTAACTTGGCCTTCTTTTAGAGGGAGTAAAAAGTGACATCGATGATCTGCACATATTACTAAACATTTGAGATTATGTGATAATAAAATTAATATACAAATGCAATTAAATGAAGTATTAATTAATAGTAATATGTATGGAATTTAAATCTCATCATTCCAGCAAGTTTGGAGCTGTAACATCAAACAAAACTAATCCTTCATTCCGGGATGTGCAACAACAAAGTCGAACATATCAAAATCAAGGCTCGATTCGTTCACTTTATAGTATTCATTATTTTATTTTCTATAGGATTTATATATGTTAATGTCATATTTTTACAACAAGAACTGTATAAATCAATATCTTTAAAAAAGATTTATGTACCTGCCGGTGTGATGCTTTAACAGCACATCGACAATCCATTCTAAATAGTCGTTGATCAACTTTGTTAGTTTTTTTTAAGCCTTGTCTGAGATGTTAAACCCTCCAAAACGGGTAATTCTTCCGTTCTCCCAAACTGACAGGCTTCACTTTTTTTTCTTCTATGGAAGCAGTTGATAGATTATCAACTGTGATATTATACTGTGTAGTAGTAGCTTCTACTGTGACATCTATATGGAAACACAGAATTGTCCATACTAATCACAGATATACAACAGATTATCTATCTGTTACATCAGATAGATCATTTGTTAGAAAAAACTCAAACAGGTAAAATAGAATTGTACGATAATTTTGAATAGATGATCCATCTATTACAATATGTGACTCATCTATTGATACAAATTAAAATAGTACTAAGACCTATTTGATATGCTAAAACAGATGGACATATGTTGCAATAGATAACGCATCTGATGCTACAATTATATGATAGTTACAACAGATGTATATATCTGTTTGATAATTTTTAACAGATGTATAATCTGTTGAAATAGACGTGTCTATTTGTTTGTTGAAACAGATGATATACATTCACCTTCTTTAGCTCATGTTGCTCTCCTATGGCCCTTGTACATTGATCAAAGGTGCAAGACAAAGAGAGAGGAGTTGCAATTTTACTTTTTTCAATGCTTGATGATGCCTTGAAAATTTCTTTCCTTCTCCTCTTAGACACCTTGATCTCTAGTGAAGAGTATGGATATGAAATCTTTTTTATGGAATGATACCCCTCTTAGATGTCATTTCCTATACAGAAGCAGTTAATGCATTAATGGCATTCTCACTCCATCTATTTCACCTTGCAGTTTTGACATTTGCATGCAGAACATCACTAAAAGTGGCAAAATCTGTATAACCAGTATGATCATAATTGTAATGCCCCAAAACCTAGCCCGAGACTTCACACGGTGATCAAGACTACAAGTAGCCTTAAACTACCCTGTCTAGCTTCTACTAAGTTTGAATCCTATAATAAGGAAATGTACATATCAAAATCATACTAAATACTAAAAACTGTTGACTATAACATTTGAAAAATATTAATCTCAAAGGTCTGATGAAACAATACTAAAAATCTGAAGTAAACTAGCAGTCTGAAAAGCCTCTACTACTAATGTATAGAGAGCTACTGGGACAAACATCAACTGACTCAGACTGTCTACAAATACTGTATCATCTAATTTGTTAAGCTAAAAATAAACTGAATAACTAAGTCCCCAAACTATGAGGACTCACCAACAATGTAGCACATAGACGTATTGTGGATCAGTACTTTGAGGATGTACTAAGTATATGGGGGTGAATGCATAAGTAAAACATACTATCAATCATAATCATAGTTTGTAAAATAATGCATGCTAAATGTAAATGACTCACATAAGCTGGAATATCTAAAAACTAAAATCTGTAATCATGAATAGCAAATCATACTTTGTAAATTAGTGAGTCATAACATTTAGTTTTGAAAATTGTACTAATGTTCTATCAGTAAATCATACTTTCTAAGAGTAAAAAAGGGTAACTTTTATATCTAAAATATGAAAGTTGTAGTCTGTAGCTAATATCTTTTCGTAAAAACATAATCTGAATAAAGCTATGAGCCTTTAGACTTAGATTTCTTAAAAGCTTTTCTATTATTCTATTCTGTTAAAGAAGTTACTCAAAATTTGTTTATTTACTTTTACTAGCAAGGAGGTTCTCTTGACCGACATAAATCACGTGAGCTTATATGAAGTCAATATCTTGTTCCCCTATGGGGGGAAACCTCACGATGGGGAAAGGTGTCATACTCTTGTCAAAGAGTATAACCTAATCTAAGTTATCACATCTGTAACTTTCATCTATGTAGAAATGGGAATAATCTAATAATATGTATCAATGTTGGCTACGTAGTTATGTGGAAGATAGGTCAAGCTAACGCCACACTTTCCACTCAGTGCTAAATACTACTCCCTTTAATTTGTATGCTCATTCTATTGGAAATCCACATTTAAAAACTAGCATAAGGGTTTGTTATGAAACCAATTATGCATTTATCTAATTCAATCTGTAAGTAAAGCTAATCTATTTTTAGTAATTTGTAATAAATTTGTAAAGTAGATTCCAAATCCTATCTGAGGATCAAAAAATCAAATCTGTACTGAAAATCTAAAAATAAATGAATCATCTGATGCTTAAAGAATAATCTTTCTTGAAATAATAACATTTAATCTAGGGATAATAACTCATGTATCAATCTCAAGTCAAAACATCATAATAATCATGCTTGGTAATGAAAATAATGATAATTCATCTTAAAATCTAAAATTTACTGGAATAGGCATGAAAATATGAGAATAACCATGCAATTCAACTTCTAAACCACTTGAAATCTCATAATCGTGCAAATAGCAACATTGGGTATGAATCCCAATTTAAAACTCATGTAGAATCATTCAAAATCATATAAATTTGAATTAAAAACTTAATTTTGGGCACAAGGATGAAAGAGGATCCTTGTTCATAAACCCCACATACCTTAATTGATGAAATCTCTAAGAAAGCTTGAACTCGAATCTCTATTTGTGCCTTCGAAGATGAACTCTTGATTATCTTGATTTAGGAATTCTCAATTTTGAGTTTTCTTGGAGAAACAATGGAGGAAATTGATTTCTTAGAGAGTAAACTTTTGAGCTCTAGGGTTTTGCTTTGAGAGAGAATGGATGAAAATAAGCATAATGTGCTTAGGATATGCTTAATTCCCTGTTTTGGACGAATTAGGGAACTTGGGAATTGACCAAACTACCCCTTTAAAACTTTGGTCGAAACTGGAAAATCCCAAATTGGCATGCCACTGTGACACGCCACTATCGCGGTGGCTCATTAGAAAAAGGACAATTGGAACCTGGAAAATCTCTGCGACGCGGAGCTATCGCGATATACTACTGAAATACCATTATGGCCATCACCGCAATGCGCCACCATTGCGGTGAGCCACTGGAAATTGACAATTGAGAAATAAAGCTTCACCACAATGCGGGCTTGTCACAGAGGTCCACTGGAAAATGACAATTACAAATTTAACCATCACCATGATGCGGTGCTCGCACAAATGACGCACTGCTTTACTAAAAATGCCATAACTTCTCAACCGAGTATTGGATGTAGGCGAATTTGGTATTAGTGGAAACCTAATTCAATTTTCTACATAATAGAGGGTTTAAATCTGGAAAATTTCACATGCAACAATTGTTATTTATTTTTGAAGCTAACCTTTGACATTCTAGGATTGAAATTAAGCTAGGAGAAGTGTGGGGTATTACAATATCTCTCCCTTGGGAACATTCGTCCTCGAATGTGGCTAGTTAAGCTGAAAATACCGAGAAATCTAAGGCTATATAATCTATTATGCACAACTGAAATAATTGTATGACTGAATCAAAAACATACTAAGCAACTGAACTGATTTTCGAATGCATGAATTTACATGAAAATAGCTATATGGCTGAATCTGAGACTAGAAAAGAACTGAATGAAGGAAGACTATTACCTTTGGTTGAATCTGAGTTCGTGGAGAAGAGGTGAGGATACTTGGTATGCATGTCAGCTTCTGCTTCCCAAGTAGCACCCTTAGCAGACTTATTTTACCACAGAACTTTGACCAAGGGAACTTCTTTGTTCCTTAGTCTACGGATCTGATGATCAAGAATCTCTAGTAGAACTTCATCATATGAAAGGCTATTCTGAATATCTGTACTTTCTAGAGGAACTATAACGACTGAATCGTCCATGCACTAAATCTGCAGGTAGCTCAAGCTCATACGCCACCTTCCCAACCCAACTTAAAATCCAGAAGGGACCTACATATCTGGGACTAAGCTTCCCCTTTTTTCTAAATCTCTTCACCCATTTCATGGGTGAAACTTTTAAATACACAAGGTCATCAACCTCTAACTTAAGATCTCTTCTTCTTATGTTTGCATAAGATTTCTTATGACTCTGAGCTACTTTCAATATTTCTCAAATCAACTGAACTTTCTCCATGGCCTCAAACACCATGTATGGCTCAATTAAAACAGCCTCACCCACTTCAAACCAGCCAATTGGTGATCTACATCTCCATACATAAAGAGTTTCAAATGGGGCCATCTGAATACTAGCATAGTAACTGTTATTATAAGCGAACTCAATCAATGGAAAATGCTCCTCCCAACTACCTTTGAAATTAAGAACACATGTCCTCAACATGTCCTCTAGAGTTTGAATGGTCCTTTCTGCCTGACCATCTGCCTGCGGATGAAAAGATAAACTAAGATGAACTTGGGTACCAAGTACCTTCTGAAAGGCTCTCCAAAACTGAGAGGTAAACTGAGTACTCTTATCTGAGATGATGCACAAAAAAAACCCATGCAATCTAACTCTCTGATATACAACTTAGCATAATCTTCAGCTGAGTAGGACGTGTGAACAGGCAAAAAATGCGCTGACTTAGTCAATATTCTACCATCACCCAAATCGAATCATGCTGACAACGCGAATGGGGTAATCCAGTCACAAAGTCCATATTCAACTCTTCCCACTTTCGAGTGGGGATAACAAACTCTTGTAACGTACCCCCAGGTCTTTGGTGCACTACCTTAACCTGTTGACAAGTTGCATACTTGTCTACGAATTATGCTATATCTCTCTTCATACCTCTCCACCAATAGATTTCCTATAAGTCACAGTACATCTTGGTAGCACCTGGATGAATAGAATAACGCGCACCATGCGCTTCCACTATAATCCACTGCCTCAAATCATCAACATATGGAACACACAATCTACTCTAGTATCTCAACACGCCATTTACCCCTTGGGATAAAACCTCTACCTTTTGTTCTTTAACCGACTCCTTTAATTTAACCAAACTAGAATCCTTATCTTGCTTCTCTTTCACTTCCAAAACTAAAGAAGATTTAAAACTACTCTGAGCCCAAATATTCCCTTCAGCTGAATCAACAAATCTCACGCCCAATCTAGTTAACCTATGAACTTCCTAAACTAACTCCTTCTTATCATTCTCCACATGAGCAACACTGCCCATGGATAATCTACTAAGGGCATTGGCCACTACATTGGCCTTCCCGAATGATACAACACACTTATATCATAATCTTTCAACAACTCTAACCACCTTCTCTGAAGAAGATTTAACTCCCTCTAAGTAAACACATACTGCAAGCTTTTCTGATCCATGAACACACCAACATGCCCACCATAAAGATAATGTCTCCAGATTTTCAAAGCAAACACAACAGCATCTAATTCAAGCTCATGGGTCGGCAATTCTTTTCATGAGTCTTAAGCTGTCTAGAGGCATAGGCTATGACCTTACCTCTCTACATTAAAATACAACTCAAACCAAATCTAAAGGCATCACAATATACCACAAAACCATCTATACCATCAGGTAATGCTAAAACTGGGGCTGAAGTGAGTCGAGTCTTCAACTTCTGAAAACTCTTCTCGCAAGAATCTGACCACTGAAACTTAACTTTCTTTTGGGTCAATCTAGACATGGGAGATGCAACTGATGAGAAACCCTCAACAAAATGTCTGTACTAGCCAGCTAAACCCAAGAAACTCCTAATGTCTATCGGCAAAATAGATGTAGGCCAATTTCTTAATGTTTTTGTCTTTTAGGGATCAACTCTAATACTATCACTGGAAATAATATGAATAAGGAAAGCTACTGACCTTAGCCAAAATTTGCATTTGCGAAATTTGGCAAACAACTGGTGATCTTTAAGAGTTTGCAACATAATTCTAAGATGGTTTGCATGATCATCCTCACTGCAAGAGTAGACAAGGATATCATTGATAAAGACTATGACAAACATATCCAGGTACTATTTGAACACCCTGTTTATCAAGTCTATGAAGGTTGCTGGAGCATTTGTTAGCCCGAATGAGATAACTAGAAACTCAAAATGACCATAACAAGTTCTGAAAGCTATCTTCGAAATATCACATTCCCTATCACATTCCCTTACTTTAAGCTGACGATAGCCGGATCTAAGGTCTATCTTGGAGAAATAACTTACACCTTGGAGCTGGTTAAATAAGTCATCAATTTAAGGAAGAGGATATTTGTTTTTTACTATAACTTTATTCAGCTAACAATAGTCAATGCACATACGCAAAGAACCATCTTTCTTTCGCACGAATATGACGGGAGTGCCTCATAGAGAAGCACTAGGCCTTATGAAACCTTTATCTAAGAAATCTTTGAGCTGCTCTTTTATCTCTTTAAGCTCAGTGGGAGCCATACAATATGGAGGAATAAAAATAGGCTGAGTATATGGGAGAAGGTCAATACAGAATTCTATTTCCCTATTAGGAGGTACCCCTGACAAATCTTCGGGAAATACATCAGAAACTCATTAACTACACTAACTGACTGAACTGTTAGAGTCTTAGACTTAGTGTATTTGACCCAAAATAAATTATAAATGCACCCTTTAGAGATTAACTTTCTGGCTTTAAGGTAGGATATGAAATGACTTTTAGGAGACCCTGAATTTCCTCCCCACTCAAAGACTAGCTCATCTAAAAACTAAAACTTCACCACTCGGGTACGACAATCTATGGATACATAACAGGAATGAAGATAATCCATACCAAGAATAGATCAAAGTCAACCATATCTAACACTATTAGGTCTGCTAACATGATTTTATGAAGGACAGTGATAGGACACTTTCTATAGATATATTTGGCAACAACTGACTCACCCACTAAGGTAGAAACCAAGAAGAGCTTAGGGGTCTTTTCAGGACCTATCTCAAAATTTACTGTGACTAGTGGGGTCACATAAGAGAAATTCGACCCTGGGTTTAACAACACATAAACTTCAAGATGAAAGATGCGAAGCATACCAGTAACATTTGGTGAATCCTCTTGCTCCTAATAGGATGGTAAAGCATAAAACCAATTTTGGCACTGATCGCCACCAGTACTAGATAATGCACCTTGAGGAGGAGTTGGGAGACCTAAAGGAGCTGGTACATTAGTAGCCTGAGTCTGGGGGTGAACATCTCTGTTTCCCTAGCACGTGGACACTCTCTGATTTTATGACCCATCTTACCATAACCATAACAATCTTTCTGTCCCAACAAGCACTCATCGGGATGATTCTTACTACACTTAGCACATGAAGGATAACTGGGCTTTCCACTTATACTATTTTGAGATCTGGACATAGAAGACTTACCCCATGGATCTTGCCTAGCTCTAGGAGCGGGAGCATTAGATGAAGATGGTGCTGGCATAGATGAATGATTTCCCTCTCATTTCATGCAAAAAGAACCTATCTATAAAAATATCTTGAAATACCTACCAACTCATAAGGGCTACATTCTCACCTCTACTATTTTTCCATATAAGCACCCAATCATATGCTATATCCTTCAATCTATAGGATGCTAACTCTACCCTCTCTTCTTCAAAAACATGCATAATCTGGATGATTTTCTTTAACTCATATAAATAAAGCTATGGGTCCTTACCTTCTTTTGACCCAAAGAACTTTGGTGGATTCATTTTCATGAAGTCACGAATTTTAGCTGCTGCTAAATTACCATTCTGCTGAAGTGGAACTGTAGCCTGATAGTTGCCCTAAATATTGGCAGTCACTTTTTGGGCCAACACCTGAAAGGTAACTCGAAACTCAGCATAGGATACATTCTTATTCAAAGGATCGGTAGGTTGGGGTAGATGGTTATCATTTCTATGGGTGTTAGCTCAATGAGGAGGCATATTCAACTTTACGTAAGAGCACGAGTTAAAAGTAGATAAAGATATTGTAAGAACGATAGATCATAAAAGAAAGAGATGATTTCCTAAAAAAAATCATGTAGCCTCTTGCTCATAAATATGGCGCACTTCACACCCATGATCAAGACTTCACGTAATGCGGCTAGTTTGACTCCCTAGGATTATTATAAATCTTAGGCTCTGATACCAAGTTTGTAATGCTCTGAAACCTGGTCCCAAGATGTTACACAGTGCTCAAGACTACAAGTAGCCCTAAGCTAACCCTGTCTGCCTTCTACTTAGTCTGAATCCCATAGTAAGAAAATGTAGATATCAAAATCATACTGAATGCGGAAAACTATCTGAATATAACATTTGAAAAATTCTAATCTTAGGGGTCTGATGAAACAATACTGAAAATTTGAAGCAAACTAGCAGTCTAATAAGCCTCTACAACTAATGTCTAGAGAGCCACTGGGACAAACCCCTAGCTGACTCAAACTTTTAGCAAATACTGAATCATCTAATCTGTTAAGTTGAACATAAACTGAATGACTAAGTCCCCGAACTATGAGGACTCACTAATTGTCAGAATGTAGATGGAGATGCTCAAAATCACTCTAGCTGTGGAAACTGAGCACCTGGACCTACATTATGAGACAATTTAGCACATAGACATATATGTGGATCAGTACTTTAAGGAAGTACTAGTATATGGGGGTGAATGCATAAGTAAAACATACTATCAATCATCATCATAGTTTGTAAAACAATGCATGCTAAATGTAAAATGACTCATAAAGCTGGAATATCTAAAAACAAAAATCAGTAATCATGAATAGAAAATCATACTTTGTAAATCTAGTGAGTCATAACATTTAGTTTTGAAAGTTGTACTAATGCTCTTCCTGTAAATCATACTTTCTAAGCGTAAAAGGGATTACTTCTATATCTGAAATCTAAAATCTGTAGTTTGTAGCTAATTTCTTTCTGTAAAAATATAATCTGAATAAAATTATGAGCCTTTATACTTAGTTTTCTTACAAGCTTTTATGTTATTCTATTCTGTTAAAGAAGTTACTTAAAAGTAGTTTATATACTTTTTACTAGCAGGGAGGTTCTCTTAACCGACATAACCATGTGAGCTAACATAGAGTCCAACGTCCTGTTCCCCTATAAGAAAAACCTCACGATAGGATGAGGTGTCATACTCTTGCCAAGGAGTATAACCTAATCTAAGTGATCACATCTGAACCTTTCATCCATGAAAAAATGGGAATAATCTTATAAACTGTACCTACATTGACTATGTAGTTTTGTGGAAGATAGGGTACGCTAATTCCACACTTCCCGTTTGCTGCTAAATACTACTCCCTTTAATTTGTATGCTCATTCTGTTGAAAATCCACTTTTAAAAACTAGCATAAGGGTTTGTAATGAAACCAATTATGCATTTATCTAGATCAATTTGTAAGTAAAGCTAATTTGTTTTCTGTAATCTATAATAAATTTGTAAAGTGGATTCCAAATCTTATCTGGGAATTAAAAGATTAAATCTTTACTAAAAATCTGAAAATAAACTGATCAAGCATAATTTTTCTTGAAATAATATTCAAACTAGGGATAATAACTCATGCATTAATCTCATGTAAAAATATCATAATAATCATGCCTGGTAATGAAAACAATGATAATTCATCTCAAAATCTAAAATATACTGCAATAGGCATGAAAATATGAGAATAACCATGCAATTCAACTTCTAAACCACTTGAAATCTCATAATCTTGCAAATAGTAACATGGGGTATGAACTCCAATTTAAAAATCATGTACAATCATTCAAAATCATATAAATTTAAATTAAAAACTTGATTTTTGACACAGGGATGAAAGAGGATCCTTGGTCATAAACTCCACATACCTTAATTGATGAAATTTCTAAGAAAGCTTGAACTCGAATCTCTATTTGTGCCTTTGAAGATGAACTCTAGATTATCTTGATTTAGGAATCCTCAATTTTGAGTTTTCTTGGAGAAATAATGGAGGAAATTGATTTCTTGGAGAGTAAGCTTTTGAGCTCTAGGATTTTGCTTTGGCAGAGAATGGATGAAAATAAACATAAAGCGCTTAGGATACACTTAATTCCTTGTTTGGACAAATTGAGGGGCTTGGGAATTGACCAAACTACACCTTTAAAATTTTGGTCAGAACTGAAAAATCCCAAATTGGCATGCCACCGTGACCCGCCACTATCACGATGGCTCACTGAAAAAAGGATAATTGGGACCTGGAAAATCTCTGCGACGCGAAGCTATCACGGTGTACTACTAAAATGCCATTGTGGTCATCACCGCGATGCTCCATCATCGCGGTGAGCCACTGGAAATTGAAAATGGGGAAATAAGGCTTCACCGTGATGCAGGCTTATCGCAGAGGTCCACTAAAAAATGACAATTACAAATTTAACCATCACCGCGATGCGGTGCTTACCCAAATGACATACTGCTTTACTAAAAATGCCATAACTTCTCAACCGAGTATCGAATTTAGGCAAATTTGGTATTGATGGAAAGATAATTCAATTTTCTACACAATAGAGGGATTAAATCTAGAAAATTTCATATGTAACAATTGTTATTTATTTTTTAGTCTAATCTTTGACATTCTAGGAGTGAAATTAAGCTAAGAAAAGTTCGGGATATTATAATAATCATAATGGTTTGTTGTATTAAAAACTGTAATAGGAGCACCACTACCATCATCAACAACAACAATTCCACCCTCTAAAATTGTTGTTCTTGTGATGGTTGTTTCTCCAAACAATTCCTTCTTTATTCTAACAACGACCTTAGGGTCTGATAAAGTTTGCATAGACCGTAAAGTAAGAAAAATGGCATCTTCAACTCTTGATTGGCCAGAACAAGCCACGAATGGACAATCTAAAATAAATCAGTACATACATTAGAAGGATGATGAAATCATTTTAAAAAATTATTAATTAAAATAAAAACTTAATTAGAATTAGACTTATTGCTTCCTTCGAGTGGTTAAAGAGATCAAGAAATTTTACGTTTTTATCAGTTTTGGCCGACAACCATCTTAGGATTCTTGGACAGAAAACTTCTTCCTGGTAGTTCACTTGTTGTCTCAAATAAGGAATGGTTTCGAATGCCCAAGCCTATAAAATAATGCCAATAAAGCAAAAATATTATTGGATAAAAAAAAGGAATCATGTCATAATAAAAGAAACATTTACCATGAAAGCCTATGGAAATCCATGTAAATTAACTGTCCTTGGCGTTAATGGAGTTAACAAATATTTGACAGCCATTTTGAAGCTTTCATAACCCCAAGGATAGCTGTTAAATGCCTTAAGATCCTTAGATAGCTTTATCAAACCAAGTGGTATGTTGTTGTTAACGTCTCTCAAAGAACATTATGTACAAACCAAACCAAGCACAATGATTACTTGTGCTTCTTTGAAAGTCTTTTATCTTTCAAGCTTCTATCAAATTTATGTTTTTGAAGCTTGGACCAACAAGGGACACCAGGTCATAATGATCACTCGACTTTTCTTTGTTTTTTTTTTGGGTATGTGGGGTGCTTTTATGGGGTTAGAATAGGTATAACTTTAGAAGGAGAAGGATGATAATATTTTAATCCAGTAACTATGGCAAACTCCTTCCAACCAAAACAAACAGGCATGCCACAGTAATTTATCCACACCTCATCCATCTTATTTTTGTTTTCATACATAAACCTGCGCTTGAGAAGATCATATACATTTTTCATTTGGAAATGAGCATTGTTGTCCTCCGACAAATCAAGGTATTACCCAAAGCAGCTGTCCCTGAAATAAGCAATCAATTTTTGTTTTCAAAGTATTTTTCTGAAGGCGTTGAAAGATTTTCCCATGGCTGACTTAACCACGAAATCACCTGTTAAATCTGTGGCATGGTCATACTATATTCGCATAGGATACCAATTAATGCAGAAGATTTTGACTAACTCTTCGGTGGATGGGCTATTAGCATTTGGATCTTCTTTTATAAAATATTCCTCCTCCCTATGTTCATTATCTTCTGCTTCTGATTGAGATAACACTTGCAAAGAAAGCTCATAGAGAGGTAGATGTAGCCTAGCTACTTCACTTGTTCCTTTACTTGGACTTGATTCAGTTTCTTTTCTTTTGTGAGCCATATTATTTAAAATTTTCAAGAACATAAAATAGATTATAATTGATTAGTGCATCATTAAAAAGGATAACAGTAAATCAAATATGTACAATAGTAAAATAATAGTTCCAGCAGATCATACATCTATTGCACCAGGTAGGATATCTATTTCAGTATATAACCAACCTATTGTAGCAGATGAGTAATCCATTGAAAATAATAAAAATAGATCACTGATCTGTTGCACTAGGTAGGATATCTATTGCAGTATATCACCAACCTATTGCAACGGATGAGTAATCTGTTGAAATAATAAAAATAGATCACTAGTCTATTGCCAGGTAAGATATCTGTTACAACATATAACCAACCTATTGCATGAGTAATCTGTTGGAAATAATAAAAATAGATTACTAATTTGTTGCACCAGGTAGGTTATCTATTGCAACATATAACCAACCTATTGTGGCGGATGAGTAATTCATTAGAAATAATAAAATTAAATCACCCTCTGTTGCACCAGATAGGTTATCTGTTGCACCATATAACCAACTTATTGCAAGGGATGAGTAATCCATTGGAAATAATAAAAATAGATCACTCATCTGTTGCACCAGGTAGGTTATATGTTGTAGCATATAACCAACATGTTGCAGCGGATGAGTAATCTGTTGGAAATAATAAAAATAGATCTCTCATCTGGTGCACTAGGTAGGTATTTGTTGTAACCTATAAGCAACCTGTTACAGAAGATGAGTAATCTGTTGGAAATAATAAAAATAAATCTCTCATTTGTTGCACCAGGTAGATTATCTATTGTAACTTATAAGCAACTAGTTACAACAGACAAGTAATCTGTTGGAAATAATAAAAATAGGCCACACATCTGTTGCACCAGGTAGATTATCTGTTATAGCATATAACCAACTTGTTGCAAAGGATGAGCAATCCATTGGAAATAATAAAAATAGGCAGCACATCTGTTGCACTAGGTAGGATATCTGTTGCACTATATAACCAATCTGTTGCAGCAGATAAGTAATCTTTTGGAAACAATAAAAATAGATCACTCATCTGTTGAAATAGATCACTTATCTTTTGCCAAATAAGTTCTTTGTTGGATTAATACTATTTAGATTTCTTTCAAATAGAAGAGTCATTTGTTGCAACAGATGAATGATCTATTTTGTTCATTTATTGCATTAGATGTTTAATCTGTTGCATCAGATGTTTCATCTATTACAACAGATGATTTATCTGTTGGATCAAATGGTTAATATATTGTATCATATAATTAATATGTTACATTAGATGGTTTATATGTTGCATCAGATGATTTATCTATTGCGTCAGATGGTTAAACTATTGCATCACTATTTTTACCAAGAAACACAACACACATACTAAGAGAATCAACGTGACCAAAAATTACCAACAAATCAAATCAACAGTTCGACAACAAGAACTATAATAACAACAAAAAATTATATTTTACATTAGAAAAATGTAGAGAAGAAATGCTAGAAATTAGGGTTTTATTTAGTCCACATTTCAAATTTAAGAAAGAAATATTAAAAGTGTTAACCAATACTAGAAGAGAAGTTGGCTCAAGTTCCTCTGTTTCTTCATAACTAAAAAGACATAATTTTTTATCTGTGAAAGAAAAATGGGACGACGAAGAACTCAAAGTTGTTGTCGCTGGAGAATTTGGCTTAAGTTCCTCTGTTTCTTCACGTTGATTGACGATTGAAATTTGAAAGAAAACTTACCCAGATATTTGTCACCGGGGATTGAAAAGAGAAATTCTGTAGAACTGTTGGTTGGGAGAGAGTTGAGAGAGACTGTAGGAGAGAGATGGTTGATTTGAAGGAGAGAGGTGTGGATTAATTTGTATTTTTTAAAAGATTAGAAAGTTTTAAGAATATTAATCAAGTCCATAATTAACTAATCAAGTTTCCTAATTATGTTTGACCATTTAAGTTGGTCAATGTCACCAATCCTTCATTCAAGACTTAAAAGACACCTTTCCTTCAATTTTCTCTAGATAGTTGTTGTTATTTTGTAGGCTCTGATTCACCACACTTGGAGAGAGGTTGGAACTTATTCAAAGGAACTGCTAGATAGAATGTATTCTCTTTACTCTTATAGTAAAGCTCAAAGATTTAGAGGGTTCTTACATAGATTACAAATGTAATTAGTGCTTCTCTTTCATGTGTGAAGTCCATAGCACTCTTCCTAGAAGGTGGCCAGTGATCATAAATTCATAGGTGTATTTCTCTCTTTCTTTATTTGTTAATAGTGTTACCGAAAAACTAATGTATGTATTTTTATGTTCATTATATTGGTTGTTTCCATGATCAGTTTGGTGATGTTCGAGGGACACTTGAAAAAGATCAAACAAGTCTTACCGGCAGATAATCATTGGACCATCTTCACATAAATGACAGAACTGCAAGGAATTAAGCAGACATTAAAATAATACATTTTTTTACATGAACTAATTCTAGAATAGGGATTCAGTATTGTTGATAAATTTTTCAAACATGGTCCCTGATTCTATTTCATTGATTTTCATATCCATATGGATGCAAAAGTTCATATCTTCAAATCTGATGCAAAATTTGCTTTTGTCAATTTTCTGTTGTTGCTTCATGTTTGTAATCTTTTAATACAAAATCTGACTTAACTATGATAGTTCTTTTACTCTTCTTGCTTTAATATAACCTCTCTACCTCCCTTCACGAGGTAGAGGTAAGGTTTGCGTATGCTCTCCCCTCCCCAAACCTTGTTGGGTTTAATTGGTGTGAATGAAAAATGAAGGGACACAACCTTTGAGCAAAATACATATTATTTTGGAAAAGGTGTAACTTTTCAGATAGTTGTGTCTGTTCAGAAAAAGACACAATGTTTCGAATGAACAGACATGACTCTTCTAAAGGATACACCTTTTAAATGAACCATTGCCACCTTTCAGAAAAGGCATCAGATGGCTATATAAACCTGTTTTTTTTCCACAAGTTTAGAAATAAATGAAAAATTTTCTGAAATAAAAACTCTTCTTGTCTTCAAAACATTCTTTGTGACCAATCAAATCATTAAGTGAGTTCGACGAATCCAATTATTTGAGGTACCACTATAGTTAGATTGAAAGCCATTTTATCCTGGGAGGAAGATTCCAAAACCTCGGGTACAGTGAGGGGAATTATTCCTTAAGGACACTTCGTAAGTCGGGGGACTTGGCTTTATATTTTTGTTTCATCTTAATTTCTGAAAAAAATAAAACACACATCTTAGAAAGATCACTTTGATCTTGTGTTGAGGGTGTTTTTGTACTTCATAGTGTTCTTGTTTTAAACTTGAACTAGTGTTAAAGTTGTTGTGCCTAAATACAGATTCTTGTACCCGAAAACACTATAAAATAACAATCTTAAGGAATAATTTTTGCAGAATCTGTATTACTTGTTTTTGGTGATTAAAGCTTTAAGATTTCTACTCCGTTTGAACTTAACTAGTGATTCGAAGACATAAAATCTTCATCATAATTTAAAGATCATTGGATTGAAGATTGGAAGCCATAAAAACTTCATCGTTAACTAGAAACAAGAAGAAGAGTTTAAAGTTGCTTAACTTTATAAATAGTATTCTGAAAATACTAAATTTATTGTCTTGTGGTGATAGGAAAAATGACCAACGAAAGTAAAATTCAAGATGCGACTATGACTATGGGGGCAACTAGTATTGCCTCAACAAGTTGATCAAATGTTCCGCAACCAATAGCACCTGCGGAGGAGCCCAAAAAATTTGTGGGCATTGACTTCAAGCGATGGCAACAAAAGATGTTCTTTTACCTCACCACTCTATGCCTTCAAAGGTTCACTAGTGAGGATGCTCCTGAGGTGCCCGATGGAACCTCGGACAAAGAGCATTTCATGATTGTAGAGGCTTGGAATCACTCAAACTTCCTTTGCAGGAATTATATCTTGAGTGGTATCCAAGATAATCTCTATAATATTTACAGTGGAACTAAGACATCGAAGGAATTGTGGGGGGACACTAGAATAAAAATATAAGACAGAGGATACAGGAATTAAGAAATTCTTTGTTGCAAGGTTTCTGAACTTTAAAATGATAGATAGCAAATCGGTTGTCTCTCAAGTTCAGGAATTGCAAGTAATCATCCACGATCTCTTAGCAGAAGGTATATCTTTGAAAAATACCTTAGTTGAACAAATTAAAAATGTTCTTAGTACTCTCATAAACTATTTTGTAGGTTTGATTGTGAATGATGCATTTCAAGTAGCAGCAATCATTGAGAAGCTACCATCTATGTGGAAAGACTTCAAAAACTACTTAAAGCACAAACGCAAGGAGATGATTGTCGAAGATCTTGTTGTTCGACAGCGTATTAAAGAGGATAATAAGGTTGCCAAGAGAAGGTCAAAAGGGAATTCTATAATTAATAGAGCACATATTGTAGAAGATAACCAAAACAATTCTGAGAAAAGGAAGAAAGTTGAACAAGGAAGCAATCAGCCCAAGAAGAAATTCAAGGGAAAGTGCTTCAACTGTGGCAAAATTGGCCATAAGTCCACGGATTGCCGTGCCCCTAAGAAAGACAAGAAAAAGGACCAAGTTAATATGGTTAAGTCCAACAAAGAATGTGATGATTTGTGTGCTACGTTCTCAAAATGCAACTTAGTGGGGAATCCTTACGAATGGTGGATGGATTCTGGTGCCACCCGCTATGTGTGTGCCAACAAAGAGTTGTTTTCGTCATTCTCTCAGGATCAAGTAGAAGGAATAATCTACATGGCTAACTCTGATACGGCTAAGGTAGAAGGAATAGGAAAAGTGGGCTTGAAAATGACTTCAGGAAAGGTCTTGACACTTAACAATGTCTTGTACATTCCGGAGTTATGTAGGAACTTAATTTCTATTTCACTTCTAGACAAGAACGGATTCAAATGTGTAACCATTTCTGGAAAAATTATAATTAGCAAAGGAAAAGTGTATGTAGGGAAAGGCTATCTCACCAAGGGCCTTTATAAGATGAATGTAATGAATGTTGAAATCAATAAAAGTTCAAATTCTTCTTACTTTCTTGAGTCTTATAATTTGTGGCATGAATGTTTAGGCCATGTTAATTACAAAATGTTATGAAAATTGATTAACTTAGAGGTTTTGCCAAACTTTGAGTGCAATAAATCAAAGTGTCAAACGTGTGTGTAATCAAAGTATGCAAAGCATCCTTATAAGTCCGTTGAAAGGAATTTCAATCCTTTAGACTTAGTACAAATTGACATTTGTGATATGAAGTCAACACCATCACGTGGTGGGAAAAAGTATTTCATAACTTTTATTGATGATTGCACTAGACATTGTTATGTCTACTTGCTAAATAGTAAAGATGAATAATAGATGCGTTTAGGCAATACAAAACTGAAGTAGAAAATTAGTTAGAGAAAAAGATAAAAATGGTAAGAAGTGATAGAGGCAGAGAATATGAATCTCCTTTCGCCGAAATATGTGTAGATAATGGAATCATCCATCAAACTATGACCCCGTATTCACCTCAACCTAACGGAATTGAGGAAAGAAAAAATGGAACGTTGAAGGAAATAATGAATGCCTTATTTATAAGTTCCAGTTTACTGCAAAACTTGTGGGGGAGTCTATCCTTACAGCCAATCGAATACTCAATAGAGTTTCCCATAGTAAGACAGAATCAATTCCTTATGAAAAATGAAAAGGAAGGAAACCCAACTTGAAATATTTCAAAGTGTGGGGATGTCTAGCAAAGGTCCAAGTTTCTATGCCTAAAAGGGTTAAGATAGGACCTAAGACTGTGGACTGCGTGTTCATAGGATATGCTAAAAGCAGTAAAACATGTCGGTTTTTGGTTCATAAATCCGAACATCCGGATATAAATAAAAATACGGTAATTGAATCAGATAATGCTGAATTTTTTGAAAATATTTATCCGTATAAAATTAGACATGAACAGTCTAGTGGGGGGTCTAAACGACCTCGAGATGAATCAAGTGAGAATGTACATAATGAAGAAAATCCAAGATGTAGTACACGTCAAAGAACGTCAACTTCGTTTGGTTCGGATTTTGTAACATTTCTCTTAGAAAATGAGCCTCAAACATTTAAAGAAGGGATGTCGTCTTCGGACTCATCCTTTTGGAAAGAGGCAATCAATAGTAAGATTAATTCAATCTTAAGCAACCATACATGAGAATAGGTTAATCTTCCTCCAGGAAATAAACTTTTAGGTTCTAAATGGATCTTCAAAAGGAAAATAAAAGCGGATGGTACTATTGACAAATACAAGGCAAAACTTGTAGTAAAAGGCTTCAAGCAAAAAGAAGGCCTTGATTACAATGATACATACTCGTCAGTAATAAGGATATCATCGATTCGAATGTTAATTGCCTTGGCTGTGGTATATGGTCTTAAAATCCATCAAATAGATGTAAAAAATGCATTCTTAAATGGAGAATTGGAGGAAGAAATTTACATGGAACAACCTAAGGGTTTTGTGGTTCCAGGAAAGGAGAATAAGGTGTGTAAACTTATTAAGTCATTGTATGGACTAAAGCAAGCACCTAAATAATGGCATGCGAAGTTTGACCAAACCATGTTGCCAAACGTGTTCAAAATAAATGAATGTGATAAATGTGTTTATATTAAAGACACTCCAAATTACCAAGTCATTGTGTGTTTATATGTAGATGATATGTTGATCATCAGTAGATACATTTCTGACATAAATGCAATGAAACGAATGCTTGAGATCAAGTTTGATATGAAAGACTTTGGAGTTGCGGATGTGATCTTAGGTATAAGAATCCATAGAACTCCACAAGGGTTGGCATTTTCACAGTCTCATTATATCGAAAATGTACTTGATAAATTTAAGTATATGAAATTCGATATTGCCAAGACTCCTTTGGATGTGAGCTTTGCACTTCAAAATAATGAAGGTAAAAGTGACTCACAATTGGAGTACGCAAGATTATTGGGATGTTTAATGTATATAATGAACTGTACATGACTAGACATAGCATGCGCAATCAGTAAGTTGATTCGGTACACGAGTAATCCTAACAAAACTCATTGGATGGTAATGAAAAGAGTTTTAGGGTATCTTAAATACACTCAAGACTATGTTTTACATTATAATAAATATCCTACAGTACTTGAAGGATATAGTGATGAAAATTAGATCACCAGGTCGGACGAAATAAAATTCACAAGTGGATATGTATTTACTATCGGTGGAAGAGCAGTCTCTTGGAAATCATCCAAACAGACTTGTATTGCTCTCTCTATAATGGAATCTGAATTTATCGCATTGGATAAATCTGGTGAAGAAGCAGAATGGCTCTGGAATTTCTTGGAAGATATTCCTTATTAGCCCAAACCAGTGACACCAGTATGTATACATTGTGATAGCCAAGCAGCAATAGGTAGGGCAGGGAGCATGATGTACAACGGTAAATCTCGTCACATACGATGGAGACATAATACCGTTAGAGAACTTTTCTTTAGTGGAGTTATCATTGTTGAGTATGTAAATTCAAAGGATAATGTGTCAGATCCACTTACAAAAGGCCTATCGAGAGAAGGAGTAGAAAGGACATCCAAGGGAATGGGTTTAAGGCCTAGGACAAGTCAGTATGACGGTAACTCTACCTAGCAGACTGGAGATCTCAAGAGCTAGGTTCAAGGAGATCAAACAAAGTTGTGTCTGACAGGTTCAACATTATCAATTAACCAACCCATTCTCATGATGTAAACAATGTTTAGTAAACAAGGATAAGACTTAAACTGAAAAGTCTTTTAATGATTATCTAAATTTGGCAGATTTGACCAAATAGTTTAATCTATAGGATTGAACATTTAGAAATCACCTATGTAAGGGCGAAGTAGAAGCTGCTTCAAGGAGAATGTTAGTAAAGGCCTATTCTCTAAGCTCTCATAAAATCGGGACGTGTTCATGGTTGCAAAGAACAAAACCGTGAGAACCATAAATGATAAAAGGTTGGTTATGTGACATGTGTTGTCTAGGTGTACATTAAAGCTCGATGGTTCAAAGATATCAAATCTACCGATTGACCAAGTGCATCCGATGCATGCTCACTATGGAAAGTTCAAAGGGAAACCCATTTATCCAGATGCAATCAGTCTTTGCTTGATGATCACATACTTGTCCGTAAAGTTTTACAAAGAATAGTCATTCCCCATTAATGTGGGGGATTGTTGGGTTTAATTGGTGTGAATGGAAAATGGAGGGACACAACCTTTGAGCAAAAGACATATTATTTGAAAAAGGTATGACTATTCAGATAGTTATGTCTGTTCAGAAAAAAAAACTATGTTTCGAATGAACAAACATGACTCTTCCAAAGGATACACCTTTTAAGTGAACCATTGCCACCTTTCAGAAGAGGCATCTGATGGCTATATAAACCTGCTTTCATCCACAAGTTTAGAAATTAATGAAAAGTTTTCTGAAATAAAAACTCTTCTTGTCTTCAAAACATTCTTTGTGATCAATCAAATCGTTGAGTGAGTTCGATGAATCCAATTATTTGAGGTACCACTACAGTTGGATTGAAAACCATTTTATTCTGGGAGGAAGATTCCAAAACCTTGGGCATAGTGAGGGGAATTATTCCTTAAGGACACTCCCTGAATTCGGGGGACTTGACTTTATATTTTTGTTTCATCTTAATTTCTGAAAAAATAAAACACACTTTTTAGAAAGATCATTTTGATCTTGTGTTGAGGGTGTTTTTGTACTTCATAGTGTTTTTGTTTTAAACTTGAACTAGTGTTGAAGTTGTTGTGCCTAAATACAGATTCGTGTACCCGAAAACACCATAAAATAACAAACCTCACTTATGGGATTTTACTGGTATATTGATATTGTTGTTACTTTAGTTACTGTGCACATCCTCTAAACCAAAGTTGCATTTCTGGGTATAAAGTGTGAATTTCCATGATGACTACGTTCATGGTAAAATCTTCACAAACTAGTTCATTGGTTTCAAATCATTTATCAATTTCATGCTCGAAGATAACTGAGGGGAGGAGGTGAAGATTGAAATTTGCACATGGTGATAATTACATATTGATGAATTTGTCATGGTGTTATAATAGTTAAACAATATATTGGCAAAGATTGTATTAGAGGTTGCTAATGGTCTTTCACATATTAAGTGTCCTATATCATGTCTTGTAAACTAGCTTTAAAGTTAAGCATACTGAAAATATGTTGTCAACAAAATGTCGAAATTCTTGGCTATAAATCAAAAGAATATTTTCTTTTAGATGAAAATATTTTATTCATTTCATCACAAAAATATGTAAAGGGGCCAAAAAAGGCGATTTTTTGATCAAACAAATATGTCATGCCAACTTTAATATGATTGGTACAGAAGAATTTTTCTTGTATTCCAGACCACAAAACTAGTTGGTTGATTCATGGGGAAACAATTCATTTGAAGGTTCAAAGAGTCCTAATTCTCCTTCGTTGGAAACTGACTTGCTTCATGGTTAGAGTCATCACTACTGCATATTCGACTAACTAATGCAGTATTCAAAGCTGACCTAAGGTCGATCGAATGAGCACTTTACAAGAGCTATTGTGCAGTTGTGAATATACTTCTTGTCCTCTATTTTTGAGAAGATCATAAGGGCTGAATTTTTGAAGCTCGAGATGGTAAAAACTTATCCATATCCAGTGTATATATCAAAATAATGTAATTTATCATGGTTAAGTGATTAAATGAAGTAAAATACAGGTAAAATATATGTTAGTTAATTATGCTTAAGTAACATGAACTCTAAATTTTAACACATCATGCATATATTGACTTGTTGTATACACTGAGTGCGAGTAATTTTTCTTTTGCTCGAGATTTATGTGAACAAGTCGCTTTTATTGGTATCCCTTCTCTCTCTTCTTGTTCTTAGGGAATTGGAGAAATATCCATGGATATCGAATTTAGTATCATGATTGATTGGCCATTTGATTGACCATTCGGAGAATAAGCTTTGAATATTTAATTTAAAAAATTATTGTATAAATAATTGAACGTGATTTACATATTCTATCATTTAAATTATTATCTTGTAAATACTTTTTCGAAATAATTCATTTTCATTTCCATTAAAATACATAAAATAGGGCAGATTGGTTAAATTTTATAAGTTTTGGCATTAATGGTAATTATTTTAAGATCAGTATCACAAAATAATCAAAATAGAAAAGGTGAGCATAATATCGTAAATCGCACAAGAATCAATGTAATTGAGTCAAACATGACGAAAAGCTTCCAAAATTATCCATTTTAAATATAGATATTCTTGAAATACATAGACATTTTGAATAATTTTCCAAATTTTGAACTATGTATAATATTTCTTTATTAAGAAAAGGATTTTAGACCATTATCTAAACAATTCATAAATGATCTGAAAAACAAAAATAGATTATTTAATACACAAGATAAGATGAGAACTTTTACCATTATGTTTAATTACAAATTTATAATACAGTCAAACGTGTTTATAATAATAATAATATTTATTCAAAATTTTCATGGCTAATATAGAGAGATATTGCTATATATGTATATTGATATTTGACGTTCATATATCATTTATCTTTTATAAACAAAGGCATGCAAAATTTGAAAGAGCATTAATATAAAAAAGACAAACATTAATAGTTTTTTTTTTGTGAAGTTATAAAATAATCGATATGCACTATTTAAGTATAATTTTTTCCTTTAAATTAAAAATTTCTGCATGAAATTTAATGTGTGCATGACATTGGTGATGAGTAGCGTACAAATTTTGATTACTTTTTTTACATAATATATTTTTACAAAATATTGTTACACAATATTTGAATATATTTTTATAGAGGGGTAATTTTACAAAGACAGTACCACTATAATAAACACTATTATTGTTATAGGTAGAATGTCATTATGGAGAAGTAAAATTATGATATGAAAAAATTATTTTAGAGAAAAATTAGATCGATATAGTGAAATATTTTTATAACGTGGTAACGTTATAAAAATATCTCATTATATTCTACTGGCAATGTAAATTATTCAATTAGATACAATATAAATTTAGTTACAAATATAATCTTGAGATATCAATCTTATCTCATCCAATTTGAAATAATTCCTACATCCTATTGAAGTAAATTAATAAAATAAATTATAATCCTAATTTAATCTACTTATAAAACAACCCCAAAATTACTATATAATTGTTGAAAAGAGAAGAACAAGCAGCTGGTATAAACACAATATAAATATAATTCCAAATTTACTATTGAGATATTAATCTTATCTCATGCCATTTGAAATAATTCCTACCCCCAATTTAAGTAAATTAACAAAAAAAATTATATTTAAATTATAATCCTAATTTGGTCTTGCTTATCAGACAACCCCAAAATTTTGGTATATATTAATGGTTCAACAGAGAAGAAACCAACAGCTAATATTTCAGCTCGGGCTAAAAAAAAACAAAAAAAAACCCTAGAGTACTACAAAATTCTTCAATTTTGCTTTGTTTTCAATCACCTGAAATCGGCCATGGGTTCTGGTAAATACTACAAAATTCTTATCAAAATTCAATAATTTTTGGGTTAATTTTCGATTATATAACTTTGATGCAATTTTTGTGAATTTATTGTGTATATATGTTGCAGATGCGGATATGGAGGATTACGGATTCGAGTACTCGGACGAAGAGCAGGAGGAACAAGACGTTGATATAGAGAATCAATACTACTACTCCAAAGGTATATTAATTACTCCTTGCGCCCCAATTTATGTTGCACCCTGTGTGGTTGCACCGTGTATTTTGTTGTTGTTGTTGTTGCTTTTAAATATCTTGAATTATGAATTATTGTGATTTATAGTGCTTTTTAAGTAGTTTTCAAATATGAATTTAATTTTAACAAACTTAAAAAGATTCTGTGTCTGAATTCACGGTCAAAATTAAATTATTTATTTTCTTGTACTAAATATTCACGCGTCTTGCTTCAGTGAAGCGAGACCTCGTTGCTTTTTTCCTCTTCTCGCTTTCCAAAACATTGGTCGTGCGTTGGATGGTGAAACCATTATTGGAGTGCCGGTCCGTGCTAGAAATGGTCGAGCACTCAACTGTCGAGGATGACGGATGTGGAGTGTCGTGGTTTGTTATGATCCTATTGCAAGGTGTGGGACTTGAGTCCCACATCAGTTAAATGGAGAGCTGATGTGGGGGACTCTCCCGCCTCAATAGCTAGCTTTTGGGATGTGGTTATCCCTTGGTTGTATCAATGTATTTGATTATTCTCAATGAAAATCACCATATCATTCTGCATTCTGAGTTACACCTCTGGTTGTGTTTCTTTTCTTCATGATTTGCATCTTATATTTTTCGGTATTGCTCGCTAGAGATGTTCTCTCTATTTGTATTGATCCTCTTGTGTTCACTATAGCTCCCTCTTTATTTGAAAACATCACTAGAGGGAGTAATATTCTGCAAATGTAATGCATAGGTTTGGTTGAAGCTGACCCCAAAGGAGCTCTTGAGGGTTTTGCTGAAGTAGTCCAGATGGAACCTGATAAGGCAGAGTGGTAAGGAGTTGAAAGTATAAATTTGCAGTCTTCAGCGCTTTTATAAAAGTTTATTGCTTGTGTAGCTTTTGTGACTATTAATATGACCTGAAAGTCGCAATCACTTACCCTATCCCACTAGCCTCTCTTTCTTCTATCCACTGTCTTTCTCATTTCTTATGTGTATGTGACTTTACAAATTTCAAATCACTGATGAAGATGGAGTCTCTTTGTTTTATTTTTGAACTGGTCTTTTTCTTTTTTCCATGTTTTGGCATATGGTTTTTTATCCTCCTCTCTGAATTGGAATTACAAATTTCCTTATTTGCCTTTATCCAGAATTTGTAGTTTTAGTTAAAGTTTGTAATGCTAAAAGGTTGGTTATAGTTCACACATCCAAAGTCATGTAAACCTCTTATCCAGGTCTCATGCTTTATGCTTTCAACTAATGAACTAATGAGTTTCCTAAAGCTTTTAAGAATTTTAGAGCTACAATTTGCTGTTGTGTTGCTTTATCAACTATCATCATCTCCAGGGGATTTAAAGCTTTAAAACAAACTGTTAAGCTTTACTATAAGCTAGGGAAGTACAAGGAAATGATGGATGCTTACAGAGAAATGCTTACCTACATAAAATCAGCAGTGACACGGAACTATAGTGAGAAGTGTATAAACAGTATCATGGATTTTGTTTCTGGATCGGCTAGTCAGAACTTCAGCCTTCTGCAAGAGTTTTACCAGACAACACTGAAAGCCCTCGAAGAGGCTAAGAATGAGGTTAGGATATATTCCTTTGTGACATATAGGAGTCTGTTTGTAGGTTTATCTCGAAGTTCATGTGTCTTTCGCTAAGGTCTCACGATCCCCTCTTTCTTAGAGGTTATGGTTCAAGACAAATCTAAAGCTTTGCAAGATTTGGTTTGACATAAGGGAATATGGAAGAATGAGCAAGGTATCTTGCTTGCTCAAATTAGCATCTTTTGCTGCTATTTTGCTATGGTTTTCATGAACTTAACTTGACAAACAACCTTGTCAGATTCTGAAAGAGCTCCACAAATCTTGTAAAAAAGATAATGGCACTGATGATGAAAAGAAAGGAACACAATTGTTGGAGGTATATGCAATTGAGATTCAAATGTACACAGACACAAAAAACAACAAAAAACTGAAGGTATGTTTACACCTTTTCTTCACATTTATTTGATACTATACTCTCTTTTAAGTAGTGTTGGGTGTCATTTTGGCCTTTTTTTTTTGCCTTCAGTTTTATCAATTCAGATGTTAATTTCTGTTACTTCTATACGTCTAAGTTTCTTCTTGGTTTTTTGTTGTCTCTTTTATTTGTATAACATGTTATTCCTAGAAGCTCACGCTTGTTGGAAACAAAAGCACCACACACAAGTTAAGAGTACATTTTTAAGGTAGTGATTGAGACTCTTTGGAAGATTCTAGTCTCACATAGTTTTCTTTGATTCTTCTTTCTTTTCCTGAAAATGGTGAGAATCTATTAAATTCCTCCAATAGTAAGAGGTTGTTTCCAACCGTGACCTTCTGATTACATGACATCAACTCTCATCGTGGCGCCAATACTTCCATTAAGACAAATAATTATACATAATAATGAAACTATGTTGTACTAAAAGGAGAGTAGTTTTGCCATGACAAAAACTTTTAAAAATCCAAACATTTCTGCTCCTTTTAGGTGCCGGCTTTGGAGAAATATCTTGGGAGGTCGGAGGACTTTGATGGTAACATAACTTTCAAGGTGGTGGGTGGTGGGAATAGGGTTTATTCTTGGGGACGCAGGTGGTGTGGGGTTGTAACACCTTGAGAGAAGTCTTCAAGATTGGTAATTGCACACTTGTTTGACATGCTCAACAAACAAACTCCATCCGTAGAAATTCGAGATTCTTGCGAGAATGTGGATAACCTTCTACGACATTGTTGGTTTACTTAAAGGTTATGGTGGGTGATTTAGATATGGTTTGGACCATGGACGATGGAGGGCACGTTTTCAGTTGGGCTTTTAGAATATGTAAGAGAAAACTCAAGGCATGAGACCTTGCTTATGAGATTCCCATTTGTGTGGATGAATGAATGGATGTCCATTGTAGAGAACAATTTATTTTGTAGGTTTCTTCTTTTTTTTTTTTTTTTGGTATACTACTTGTATACATGAGTTTTCCCCTTGTATTATTGAAATTATGCCTTGATTTAAAAAAAATAACAAATGACAATCTTTGGAGAAAGTTAACAGGCAACGTAATAGCATAGGCTATTCATTAGGTTGAGTACAAACATTGAACGCAAAACATGGCAACATGATTGATTTCATCACTGAGATGAATATTACCACAATTGTCGTGATTCCAAAATATGAAATCTAAACAATGCTTTGCTTGAGATGGTGTTGCAGGAAGACAGGACATGATAAAATCCTTTTAATGAAGTTAGTCTTTACCCTACTTCATTATTCTTTCAGTTTAAGTTTTCACTAAATAAAGTATACTTATATAGTCTTTATTTATTATTTAATTTATTTGGCGGATCGCCACATTTATGTAATTTCTTTTTATATACAGGTGGATAATCAAGTTGGTATAGATTCACCAGAATAATATAGTAGAACTAGAATCGGGAAAAGTTGTTCTAACAATGCAAAAGTTCAAATACAGTGTAACACATGTATATATCCTGAAAGTGTATTTCTAAAAAATGTCCGATAAGGTTTAATACTCCTAACTTCGAAACAACAACTCACAACTTCTCTAAGGTCTTAAATTTTAGGTTTTGACGTTAGGAGGTTTAAGCCCCATCTGACTTTCATTTTCGTAGATGCACTTTTGATATATATACATGCTACATTGTATTTGGATTTTGTAGTGTTACGACGACCTTTCACAATTCTAGTGATATATATTATTTTAGTGAATTAGTAGCAACTTGATTTTCCACTTGCACGTATAAAAAAATTAAGTATGAGGATCTGATAAACGACCCCTTAGAGTTCATGTTGAGACTTTAATCTTTTGCCATTTGCTGGAATACTGTGTACGTTTTATTTCTTAAACCCCTTTAAATTAGGAGTCTTATTACAACAAATAGAAAGCTTAATCCTTGTGAAGCTAGGAAACATAAAACTTTATACTAGAATAATAAATAAAACTACTTAAAATATAAATAAATACTTAAGTATTTATATATATTTTAAGTAGCTTTATTTATTATTCTAGGCTGCAGTTTTATGTTGCCTAGTTTAAGCTTTCTATTTGCTGAAATAAGACTCCTAATTTAAAGGGGATTTGAGGAATAAAACATAACACAGTATTTTAGCAAATGGCAAGAGATTGGAGTCTCGCCATTGAACTCTAAGGGGTCGTTTGGTAGAGTGTATTAGAAAACTAATGCATGTATTAGTTTAATGTGTATTACTAATACCTTGTTTGGTATACTTTTGCACCCTATGTATAACTAATGCAAGCATTAGTTATACACTCTTTTGTGTATTACTAATACCTCAAAATCTATGGTGTTAGCAATGCAATGGATCCAATACATGCATTAACATGATTAAAGAAACTATTATCCCTCAAAAAAAATTTCACATTCTTTCTAACATATATATGGAGGATATTTTTGTAAAAACAAAAATTTTTTTTTGAAGAAATTATTCAATTCATATTATTTTTAATACATCAAACCAAACACTGCATAAGAAAAACACAAACATAACTAATGCAAGCATAGCTAACACAAACATTACTATTACAAGCATTACTAACACACCGTATTTTGCATTATTCTTATACACTCTACTAAACGACTCCTAAGGGATCGTTTGGTGTGAGGTATAAGTAATCCAAGGGATAAGTTATCCCGAGATAAAATAAAAGATCACTTAAATTCCTTGTTTGGTTGGAGGGATTAATCCATGGTGGGTTAACTTATCCCACCATTTTTCCCATAGTGATGGGATAACTTATCCCATATACATGATGGGATAAGTTATCTCGAGTAATCGCAGGATAACTAATCCTGGGATAACAATTTCCCAACCAAACGACCCCTAAGTGGTCATTTGGTTTAGGGGTCGTTTGGTTGGGAATAAGTCATCCTGTGTTAATTAAATTAATTCCGGGATTAATTATCTTACCATATATATGAGATAACTTATCCCATCACTAAGACGTAAATGGTGGGATAAATAATTCCTTGACTAACTAATACGTCTAACCAAACATGAAAAAAGTTAATCCTAAAATAATAAATAAAGCTACTTAAAATATAAATAAATACTTAATTAATTGACTTCTAGACATTCATAGCTTCCACGCATCCACAACACATTTAAGCAATAGAACTTTTTATCCAATGTGTTGTTGATGCCTAGAAGTCAATTAGTTAAGTATTTATTATATTTTAAGTAGTTTTATTTATTATTCTAGATTAGAGTGTCATGTTTCCTAGTTTCATAAGCTTTCTATTTTCTGTAATAAAACTCCTAATTTAAATGGGGTTTAGAGGAATAAAACGTGCACAGTATTTTCACAAATGGCAAGAGATTGGAGTCTTGCCAGTGAACTTTAAGAGGTCATTGGTTGGGAACAAGTTATCCCGGGATAATTCATTTCGGGATTGGTTATCCCACGATATGTATGGGATAACTTATCCCATCACTATGGGGTCGTTTGGTTGGAAACAAGTTATCCCGGGATAATTAATTTTGGAATTAGTTATTCCACCATATGAATGGGATATTATCCCATCACTATAGCATAAATGGTGGGATAAATAATCCCTTGACTATGTGGGAATACATTGGGTATGTTGTTGTAAGTAATCCATTGACTAACTAATACTTCCAGCCAAACATGTGATAAAATAATCCTACATTTTATTCCGGGACTATTATAACTTATACGTCACACCAAACCACCCCTAAGGCATAAATGGTGGAATAAATAATCCCTTGTCTAACTAATACCTCCAACAAAACATGAAAAAAAAAAATCCTAGAATAATAAATAAAGCTACCTAAAATATAAACAAATACTTAATTAATTGACTTCTAGGCATCCATAGCTTCCACGCATCCACAACACATTTAAGCAATAGTAGAACTTTCTGATATTTATTCTTGCATTAACATCTTGAAAACATCTATGCCGTAGTATTACATCTCAAAGGTGTACTTCGTTTAGAACTTGCTTGACATGTCATTATAGTATATGTTGCTTGGTGTTTGGCTCCTCCAAAATGCCACCACATCATATTGGATCCTCAAAAATGCACAACTTTTGGCGGATCTGACGTGCATTTGTCGTTTTCTTTTTGGAGGTTCTAAGCAGCATAGCATGAAATGATAAGCTGCTGTTCTCAATCCCTAATTCATGATAAATATAATTCAGGAACTTTACAACAAAGCACTTTCAGTCAAGTCCGCAATTCCTCATCCAAGAATAATGGGAATTGTTCGTGAATGCGGAGGTAAAATGCATATGGCAGAGAGAACATGGGCCGAGGCAGCTACAGACTTCTTTGAAGCTTTCAAGAACTATGATGAAGCTGGGAATCATAGGCGTATCCAGTGTCTTAAGTAGGTGAGCAGTTCATCATGTGTGTGCTTCATATGTGTGGGTTGTGTGTGCGTTTATTTGCTTCCTTTGGTATTTCCACTTTCTTCTTGCTAAGGATACAAGTAGTTTGTTTTGAAATAATGATAATTTAACAAAAATAACTGTACTTCGATTGAAGCAATAGCAAAGTTTATTCAATAGGTTCTTGTCAAAAATCAAAAGGAAGTTTTAAACTGACCATTAACTACGTGTTCAAGCGTCTGAGACTCTAGTTTGCACTTAAATCACTAACAATTACTTTTATAGTGTGCTGGACCTGGAGTTTATGGCTTTGTAAACGGAATGTTTTACCGTATGTTTTAGAAACTTGTATCATTGTTGTTGAACCACTTCTCACATTTCTTGCCACTATGTTTGGTGCAACAAAGGGGAGAGGAGTGCATTAGCGGAAGGGGAAATCACTGATCTTACTTTCACTGTGATGTTTTAACATTGACCTCTGGTAGTTTGCTAAACATGGGACAACAAACAACTACTAAGCCTCAATTCCAAGCTAGTTGGGCTTGGTCATATGAATTTTCACTGTCCATTTTTCTCCAATTAGACCCATCTTTTGTGAACATAAATAAATTTGGTCTCTAACCTTTGAAGGTATCCTCATTTTCTACTGACATACAAATACCCAACAATATTATTTTTACTCCTTGCAAATATTGAACTAATCTAAGTGTGAACAAGACTAAGTGCTAATCTCAGCTTACACTATTTCCTACATGGATCTTTTCTCTTCCATTGTTCTCTGGTTGGAAAGGTTGTAGACCTCTACTTCTTTTTTATTTCCTAACCAAGTGAAGGAAATAGTTTTCACCACTCACCTTTACTCTCTTCCCTACCATTCTTATCATCAAGCCAACCAAAAGAGTGTCAAATGTTTCCATTCCTTTGCACCTCAAGATTGTAGCTTCTTATTCTGAATTGGCAGTGTACCTCATGATGTTGATTTTGTGAAATATGTAGCAGTTCACGCAGAGGATATGTATGTGATCTAAATAGAGGCTGTAGACTTCCAGTACATCTGGGGATATGAACATCTATGTACCAAATTGAGCTATTGGAACTCTTTTCTATATTTAATTGTGATGTAATACTATGCCTTCATTAGGGTGTGACATTGGGGATCATAACTATCTAATGATGCCTCAATCAATATCAAAATCATTTATTTAAAGACATAAAGACATTAGATAGTACTTTAGCACAAGAATTTAAGTAAATTAATGAACTCAGTGCAAGCATGCAATTGTACATGACACTTTTAGATAGTAGTTTACTACTAGAATTTAAGGAAGTTCATTAAAAAATTCAATGGAACATGCAAACGAACACAACATTTAGTTTATGTCAGGAGTATCTGTCCACTCTGACACGTTTAGATAGTAGTTTAGTACTAGAATTTAAGGAAGTTCATTAATGAGTTCAATGCAACATGCTAATGCACACAACATTTAGTTATGTCAAGGACATCTGGCCACTATTTGGAGAAAATTGACTACTGTTCTGTCAAGTACCAATTTCTGGTACTTCCTTTAGTGTGCCTTTTTAATGGTTGAATAAAGACTGAATAAAGCTATGGTGAAAATAAGACATGCTTTCTAGCATGGAGGGATGATTACATTTTAATCTGATTCATTATATATTGCTTGGCCACTGGTATAGGTGATAGGGCGTGAGACAAATTTTCTGTTTCTCTTGGTAAGGGGTGCATTATTGGCTTCATAAATTGGAGGTCGTGAAGGTGAAGGTGGCAGATTTCGCGTTTTCATGTAGGCCAGTCCAAGTGTTGAAGTTGCCAAACACTTTACTGCGAAGTTGCTTTTGTGGAGAGGAGGTGCTGTTTAATATGGTGTGAAACATATTATGGTGTTAGAGTTTGAGGTTATGCTGCATTTGGGGCATTGTTCTTAATTTGAAGGCTCTTTTTGAGTCCTCGTTTAACGTTTCCATGTTCAGAGCCTGTGTTCTCTACTTGTTATGTGGTGTGTGTGTGAAATAATCAATGTGACGGCATGCTTTTGGTCACTAAAACCAGATTTCTGCACTCTTTTGTGTGGTTTCTTCCAACTTTTACACTTCAAATCCATTTCTTGATGTATGTCAAGTTGTGGTTCTCTCTACATTTCGCCGAAGGGATGCTTTGCATGTGTAGGAACCTTAGTTTTGTTACTTGCACGTAAATGTAGTTTAAGTTGTTGCATGTCAATTGCTGTAATTTGGTACTAGGTGATTGTTACGAGCATTCACCTTCCATTAGAGGATTGTATGTGTATTCCATTTCTATCTTGACCATTGCAAACTCTGCTTTTCTTAATGTTGCATTATGTTTGGTTCCTTTGACTTAACAGGTACTTGGTCCTGGCGAATATGCTGATGGAATCTGAAGTTAACCCTTTTGATGGCCAAGAAGCTAAACCGTAAGTACACTCAGAAGTTTTTGTCTGCAAGATTCAACATCAGCAATTTGTTATTCTTATGCCTGGACTAGAGCTGCATTGAGTCTGTACATGATTGTTTATACTTTTCAGTTACAAAAATGACCCTGAGATATTGGCAATGACAAACCTTATCGCAGCATATCAACGAAATGAGATCTTGGAGTTTGAGAAAATTCTTAAGGTACAGCCATTCTGTAAATTTCAATATTTTACATGGTGGTCCTAAAGTTTGTAGTTAGTTTCTTCTTTATCATTTTGAACGTTCTTTTCTCGAAATCTTAAACAGAGTAATAGACGGACAATAATGGATGATCCCTTCATTCGGAATTACATTGAAGATCTTTTAAGGAAGGTCAGAACCCAGGTTTTATTGAAGCTCATCAAGCCTTACACAAGAATCCGGATTCCTTTCATATCCAAGGTGAGTCAGTCTTTCTTTCTTGGGAATCTTACAGCTTTTCCCCTTTCATTTTTTTTCTGTGATTGACCATTATCTCCTATTCTCCCTGTGTATTCATTGCCACTTCACGTTTCTTAATTCTAATTTGAGGGGGGCAGAGAGTGAGTGGATCAAATTTATCAGCTCACACTACTTTATAAGATAACATGGTCATATTTGGAAGATACATGCATACTTGCTACAGTTTCCTTGAGAGTGATAAAAAAAACAATGAACACTCATTACAACGGTGAAACAACCCACCCGATGTAATCCCATTAGGGGGTTCTGGAGAGGGTTGTATGCAGCCTTATCCCCCCACCCCACCCCACCCCACCCCACCCCTTGTGAAGGTAGAAGGCTGTCTCCCATGGACCCTCAGCCCAATGTCAACTCTTATAAAACATGGTCAAGTGGACACTCATTGTTTATCACAAAATTCTGTTAGTAACTTGATAAAATGCAATGCACTCCTAGTTAGTATTCTCATGTTACTTTACGTACAGGAGCTGAATGTTCCGGAAAAAGATGTTGAGGACTTGTTGGTTTCACTTATCTTGGATAACCGGATTGATGGTCACATTGATCAAGTTAACGGACTGCTAGAGTGTGGCGACAGGTGAACTAATATCCTCGACCGGCCATTGCTTTTGCTTAACGCTACCTAATATTATGTACTAACTTTGTTACATGACATTTTTGTGCGCTCAGATCAAAAGGGATGAAGAAGTACACTGCTATAGATAAATGGAACACACAACTAAGGTCTCTCTACCAAACCGTTGGCAACAAAGTGTGTTGAGGTTTATGTAAACCTACGCTTGTTTCATTAGTTTTAGTTTTGCACATTTGTTTCTAGTAGTAATTTCTGTCTGCCTTGTACATTTTGCTCTTTATTTCCAAGGATAAACTAAATTTGGTTGAAAAAGTTTGCAAGTGGAGTCTAAGCTTTGAAGTTCTCTCTCTATGCGGGTGTGGGATGGGTCGAAATAATCTGTCTATAAACTAATGCAGAAATAAACTAAAATTAATATTTTTCTCGTAAATTTAACTTTATGTATTTTTACCTAAAGTTATATGATATTTAAAACTGTATATAGTGCCACAAATTAATAGTTTTATGATATTACTCGGTTTCATCACCATTTATTGCTTTTCTAATTTTTGTGCGCATAAAGATGTTGAACGGTTATGAAGAATTTGAAGAAATAAGATTAAACAACTAACCGTAAACTATTAAAAAGAAGGTTAAGCAGTATGGATTGAACGTAACAAATTATGCTATATGGGACGGTAGGGGGGATGTGCATGGTCGGGTTGGTTTGGACTTTTTTAATATTAAATCAAATTGTTTGTGTTGGGTTTTTGAATCTATAAACCAAATTAAACTAAATCAATAAAATTTGGTTTTTTCAATCTCGGACTTTTTTGGTTTTCTTTCCTGATAAAGTCTTTATACACGCATATGTTGTAATTAATAGTACTAAGGGTCTAGGTCTCTATGCTCTCTCTCGGCACAAGTTAAGCTTAATGTGCGCAGCTTAATGTGCGCCCTGCTGTAACTTATTTTTGACACTAGATACGAATGTTCATGCTTTGCACGGCCCAACACACACATAAAGAGGCGGATCTAGGATTTCGAGGTTGTGGGTGCTATGTCACTTTTAATGCTAAAGCTACTACTCAAAAAAGATAATTTTTATGGGTGTCCCACTGGAATTCGGCTTGTTAGTAAGATTTTTGAAGGAAAATTTCATTGAAACATTATCGAAGAACCTAATTTTACGAATTCAGTTGGAAATCAGTTAATTTTTTGCTGTACATTTTGCTATTTACACTGCCCCAAATAAGACAAAAAATTTGTCGATTTTATAGACTTTGGGTTTCGATTTGATTATTTGTCTTTTCAATTTGTATAGACAAATAGATCATATTATAAAAATGTGATTATTATTATAAATACTATCGAAAACAACCTTTCTACTTCTCCGGAGATAGTGTATGCACTGCATACATTTTACCCTCCCCAGACTCCACTATGTGGGATTACACTTGGTTTGTTTTCGTTATTGTTGTTATTACTATAAATTGTGTAAACAAGAGTTAAATTCAACTTATCAGTCAGCGTGAAAGTACAAAATAGTTGCCAACATTCAATGGATATTCCCAATTCTATTGTTAAGAAATTATAACATCAAGCCAAGCATCATTATTATGATTTATGAGGGAGAGATTAACTATAAATTTGAAGGAATAAGGAATCTTCAATTATGTTCTACACTTAAAAATTCTTAAACAAAAATTACCCAAAAAAGGAGTCAAACAAAGATTAAGTCAAGAGAAAAAAACTTATAGAAAATAGAATAACGAACAAAAAGTAACAAAATACTGATGGCGTCTGGATTTGAACTCTGGTATACTACGTGAAATTTTAGCGCGTTTGCCACTGACACTACTTCCTCAACTGCTGCACCGGGTGGCATTTAAATAATATACCGATTTTATTCAATGTGTATATATATATATATATACACACAGTTTTTCGATCGAAGTTTGCGGGTGCCATGCCACCCGTGAACCCCCTGTAGATCCGCCCCTGCACCAAAGATGCAGAAGAGATTCTAGAATCTCTAAGAAATCAACTCAAGATATCTAATAATATCTTACAAAAGAAAGCAAGCATCCAACAGCATGATGACCGATGCTAAACTTGGAACAATATCAATCTTACGGAATCAATTCAAGATTTCCAAGAAAATCTCATAAAGGAAAGCAAGCATCTAACAGCAGCCTGATCAGAGCAAAATTTGGGAAAAGAGCATCAATCACCATAGGAGCAAAAGGAAAGAAGATCACGGACGTATCTGATATGGACGTGTATAAAGTACCGTGTATTGATATATCTTATATGGACATACTAGACGGTAACATTCATCAATCAAGAAATCAATTCAAATCCTTGATTGGGATGAAATCTCTTGGGTTTTCCTACGAAGAAAAGCAGCTGAAGAATATAAAGAGAGGACTGAAGATCGAAACACTTACACAACTTTAAGGAAGAATCTAAAAGTGTCTCAATCTTAGTCTCACAAAGCTTTGTACTTCTTAGTTTACATTAGTTATATAAAGAATAGGATCGAGTCAACTTTGTAGTACAAAATGAAGTTATGTCACGAGATCTGGAGAACAAACTAAGTATTCAAAACTTGTTTCTCATCATTGTACTCAAGCTCGACTTTGAAAGATCTAAGGAAACGTTGAAACCCAAGGAAACTGGAAGTAGGCACTACATTGGTGTTCTGAACTAGGATAAATCTTCGTGTCTTTACTTTAAAGTTGATTATTTACTTGCTCATTTATTTAAATCTAATCTGTTTTGTGAAGTGTACTGATTTGCAGATAAGTCGACTATGAAGAGTCAGTAGTCGACTCACAGAAAATTTTCAATTCACTCCCCCCCTCTTGAATTTCAATTGGTATCAGAGCAGGTCTCACCAACAGTGTTGCTTAATCGTACTGAGCAAAGATCAAATGACAAACTATCAAATATTCTGTGCTATTCTTCAAGATACTCATTCCTCCATAAGACCACCATACTTTAATAGACAACACTACTCTTATTGGAAGAATAGATTCAGAATCTTTATCCAATCAAATGACTTTCAAGACTGGATTGTCATTAAGAAGGGACCAAAGTCAATTCAGGACTCAAGGAGAAGCAAAAAGACAAAGACAAAGACAAAGAATCGACCAGTACTGATAAAGAAGACCTTGAAAGCTTCGAGGTCACCAAAGAATAATAATAGGTAATCCAAACTAATACACGAGCTATAAGTTTATTTCTTTGTGCAGTTAGTAGAGAAGAATACAACAAGATATCAATCTACGAGACTGCAAAAGACATGTGGGACAAATTAGAGGTAACCTATGAAGGAACCACCAAAGTAAAAAAGTCAAAGATTGTAGCCCTAGCCAATGAATACAAGTTGTTCAAAATAGAGAAAAATGAAAACATTGAAACAATGTTTGCCAAATTCAGAAAAATCGTATGCAAGCTGAAATCATTGGGGATAATCTATCCACATAGACTGCAAATCCAAAAGCTGCTCAGAAGTCTCCCAAAAGCTTGGGAAACCAAGGCTGCCATTCTGGAAGATGGAGATCTTTACAACATGACATATGACGAACTACGAGGTAATCTCATTGCATATGAATGAAATTATATCAATAGGTACCACAAGAAGGAAAAGAAAAGACCAGTAGCCTACAATGCCACACCAACTGAAGAAAAGGACATTTCGGAAGAAGCCAATAACAAAGTAATGTCTCTCATAAATCATAGAGTAAGGCAGATCACAAGACAAAGACAACAAAGATCCCAAGAAGCCAAAAATAACGATTCCACTAGAACCCATGATCATTGTTATCACTATGGAAGGTCTGGCCACTTCAAGTAGAACTGTCTAGAATTAAGAAGAAGATCGTTTAGAAAGAATCAAAATTTGGGAGCTTGGAGTGATGAAGATGAAACTAAAGAAAAAATAGAAGCAGCCAACATATGCTTTATAACAAAAGGTGAATCTAGTGAGGTAAGACCACACGACTATCATAATTGTAATTTTCTTGAATCTAATTTAGATATGATAATCGATGACCTCCAAAAATTTATAGATGAATGTAATAAACTCGCCCAAGAGAAGAAAAGTTGGAAATCTCAACTTAAATGAAAACTCGATGAGAAACGAAGAAACTGTCAAGTAGAAATTGAGGCATGTCAAATCGAAATTGACTTACTTCAAGAAGAGCTTTATGATGTAAAAATACAATTGAATAGAATTAAGAAATAACCAAGTCACAGTTTCATGAGATCTAATTCTTTTAAAACAAACTCAAGTTCCCTATCAAAGTCGTTTAAATCAGTAAGACCTTTTTCTCCTCTCGAGGACCTATTTGTGATATCTGTGGATAGAAAGGGCACAAATCTTATAGCTGCAGGCATAATCCTAAAAGTGTGTGTGGGTTTAAATTTCTAAAGGGAGCATATCTAACCCACAAGGACCTAAGACCACTTGGGTACCTAAACGAAATTGATTTTCTTATTTTGCAGGAACATGCCCGCAAGAGTTATAAGAAAGAAATGTAGGTCATTGATAGTGGATGTTCCAGACACATGACAGGAAAGAAAGAAAATTTTTGTGCTCTAAAGAAAATAGATGGGGGATGAGTCAGATTCGGGATAACGCTAGAGGAAACGTCATTGGAGTCAGCTCAATAAAGCTCAACTCCTCATGTGAATTTACTGAAGTATATCTGGTAGATGACCTCAAACATAACTTGCTCAGCATCAACCAGCTGTGTGACGCCAGATTTAGTGCTCATTTATTTGCACTTAATGGAGGTATGAATCTGAATGGTTCAGACTTTAGACCATTAAGTGCATTTGTTTTATATTAAGATTTTAGCTCTTAATAGGTCTTAATCATTCAGATGTAGAATCAAGTTTTAATAGGTCTAAAAGGTATTCTAGTGTTGGATAATATTTACCTCTACTCTATTCATAATAATCAGTCACCACCACTAACTACCTCTGCCACCTCCACCATTGTCAACTACCGCCCACCACCACCAACCACCTCCACCATCACAACCACCATCGACAACAAATATCGCTACCAACTACTATTGTCAACAGCTACCACACTTACTACTTCTATTATTCTAATTATATTCACCACCACTACCACTGTCAACAGTACCACCATTATCAATCACTATCGACCAACTCATCTATCATAACTAGCACCACCACTAACTACCACTCATACATCACAATCTTCACACATTCTTTGGTCGCCACCACTATTGTCACTAGTAATACAACTTCTACCATCACTTCAACCACTACCATCGCTACAATTTATCTCTACTAGCAACCATCTCCACCATCACAACTAACAACATGTCCAACTAGCACCAACAAATCGTCAACCATCATGCATTCATTTTTCAGCCATCACAATCAACACCTCTAACTACTAACATCAAGCAACGTCACATCACAATCACCACCACCACTATCAAAGGTCACCATCATAACAATCACTACAATACCTGTTGACACCTAATTTTTGCCCTGTACAACTAATTTTAATCCTGAGTTTCTTCAATTTTTAAAAAAATCAAAATATTTATTTCATCCGAATAAATTTTTTTTTCTTTCTTTCAAAATATATTTGTACGTAATTTTGTCATTTTAAGTAGCTATTATATATTATAGTGTTCAATTATACGATATTATGTAATTTGATTACTTAAATATTTATTCTATAGGATATCAAATTTTAATTAAGGAACATTTTGAAAATAAATATAATAATTAAAATCTTGATTTAAATATGACTTACTCTCAAAAATAATTTATTCGGATAAATATGTGTTTAATTTTATCGAATCAAGAAGCTCGAGATTAAATGAGCTATTAATTCATTTCAATTGCTGATTTAATTTAGTCAATCTATTAGATTTGGCCATAATCAAAATCAAATTGGCCACGATTGCGAAGCAATTAGTCAATTAATCTTCAATTTGGCCAAACTTAAATGAATGGCCAAATTCCTAATTTAGATCCAATTTTGCCAAACAACTTTAGCATCCCAAAAAGAATAATTATCAACCCAACAACATTAATGGCCCAATAAATGATCCAACCCGGCCCAAACCCCCTTACTTCTCTATCTGATTCAACAAGAAACAACAGCAACACCAACAGCATATGCACAATTCCAAATCACGACAACCTCCTCCATCGACAACACCACGAACCCAACCCAACCACCTTGAACCTGACCCAGCTCTGAAACCCATCCCCAACAACATCGATCAACATCAGACACCTTCAATATCGTCATCCCGACCTCAACCCAAAAGTCATGAAATTGATCTGACCCAACCCTTCTCCACGCATCTCATGCAAGTTTGTGCAAAGAAGGCTTGAGATCATTCTAGAATATCGATTAGGTGTCATCATCCAAGGTCCAAATCCGTGAATCTTGGGTACCATGGTACGAATTCGTACCTATCTGGTTGATTTTCATTGGTTTGGGGTATGATTTGATTTTCTCGCGATTGTTATTGGTCCATAATTTCAGATTTGTTGAAGAAAAAATCCAAAAATAGGGGGTTACAATTTGTTAGGGCCTTGATCTTTTGAATTTCAAAAATTTAACCCTCAATCCCTTCTATAAGTAGTCCTCTTTAGAGCAAGAAAGGGGAAAAAAATTAAGGGTTAGAGATTCTAGGTTTTGAAAAAAAAAAAAGAACTGAAGAAGAAAAAACTTTTTTTAGGCTGGTTCGAAAGTCTGGGTTCGAAAATTAGAGTCTTAAAATTGGGGAATTAAGAAAAAGGGTCAGAAATTTGATTGTTTAGAAATTGTGTTTAGAAAAAGATTTGGGAACTCAAATTCTGTTTCTTAGAAATTTTAGGTTTTTGAAATTGCTAGGGAGAGATTCGAGGGTTGAAAAGGGAAATTTTTTGAGTGAGTTTTTGATTCAGAAACAGAGAGAGGAAAATTTTTTGGATTTTTTTTTTTAATTCAAGTTGAAAGTCTTAGTTGAAAATCTGGGAGGTTTTAAAATTTCTAAGAGGAAAAAGCAAAAGAACACTCTGTTGGTGGTCGACGTCGCGAGATTCTGGTAGTGACAAGTTTGCTGATAGATCATCGTCCCGTTTGCTGCCTCGGAAGAGGTTCTAGGGTTGGGAAAATCTGAAGAAGGAAAAATCTTTTCTGAGCTATCTGGGTTCGAGTGAACAAACCTCTCTTCAAAAACCTTCTAGCGGTGGTAGTTGAGCTTTTGTTATAGGTTCGAGTCCCGTTTGCTGCTTTTAAAAAGGTAAATCCACTCCTTCAACTTTTAATCTATTGTTTCCTTCTTCGTCTCTCTTCTTTGTGGCAACATTAGTTTAGTCGTAAGCATGAATGAGGTGAGATTTGTTGCTGTAGAAGCTGTTGAACGCCTTAGGTTTTTATTTTCTTCTTTTTCAAGTGATTATCGTTTGTGATGTTGAATATTCCTCCTTATGTTGAGTATCCTAACAGTGTTTAATTTCCTTGATTTGGTTGTATTAAAAGTCTTAGCTTGCAAAAAATTGTTTAAAATTTGTTTAGCATGGTTTATTACATTACATTTCGGATTTACCCCTAAATGAGATTTGTTTGTATCTGTTTCCCCCTTAAAGCTATTTATTCCCAAATTTATTTATTTTTTCCTCTTTTTCTCTCACAAACATCTAAAGCCATTATGTGCCATTTTCGAATCTGTGTGTCGTCTATTCATTTTAATCACCACTGTAATGATGTTAGCAAGGATTCATAAGGCAAGTCATTCACCGTAAGGCAAGTCATTCACCGTAGGATTACTATCTATCTGTCCGCAATCACTCACCGTATGCCGCACAATTGTTGTAAAAAATATTTGCTTATTTTTGCTGCCTAGAATCAGCCATGTTTATGCTTGTTTCTAT
>NC_061111.1:55346318-55351588 GCF_002878395.1 Capsicum annuum | reverse complement strand
GCTAGTAAAAGCGACTTTGTGTCTACTAATCGTCTACCTTAAGTACAGATACATGTAGAAAGTAGAACACTGACAAATGAAGTCAGGTAAAATTATTTTATCACTGCCACAATGGTCATTGCATATCATTGCCGCAAAGGCCATCATATATCATTGCCGCAAAGGCCATTACATATCTGTTGATGCACTAGACACAACGCTGACATCGAGGATATCATCAGTATTCAATATTTGTTGATGTGCTAGACACAATGCTGGCGTCGAGGATATCATCATCATTTAATATTTGTCGATGCGCTAGACATAATGCTGGCGTAGAGGATATCATCAGCATCCAATATATCTGTCGACACGCTAGACACAACGCTGGCGTTGAGGATATCATCAGCATCTAATATATCTGTCGACATGCTAGACACAATGTTGGCATAGAGGATATCATCAGCATCCAATATATCTATCGATATGCTAGACACAACGCTGGCGTCGAGGATATCATTAGCATCTAATATATCTGTCGACATGCTAGACACAACGTTGGTGTAGAGGATATCATCAGCATCCAATATATCTATCGACACACTAGACACAACGCTGGCATCAAGGATATCATCAACATTCAATATTTATTGACGCGCTAGACACAACACTGGCGTCAAGGATATCATCAGCATTCAATATATCTATTGACACGCAAGACACAATGCTAGAATCAAGGATATCATCATCTTTTCATGAATCAACATCTGAATACATTAAGAGCACACGATTTGGAGGGACGTCTTTAGGTCGCTATCTAAGGATGAATGATATATAAGATTTCCTAGCAATTGACAATTTGAAGGTCATCTGTAAGTCATATTATTTGAAATAGGATAGTGTGCAAGATCACCTATGAGTTGATAGCCTATAGGTCATCCGTAAGCCACAATAAAATCCTAACCGGATAGTGTGCAAGATCTCCCAAAAGTTGATAGTTCAAAGGTTATCCGTAAGTCTCAACTAAATCCTTATCGGAGGATATGCAAGATTGTCAAATTGATACATCCAAGGGTTCTCTATAAGCCGCATCATATCCAAGATCGATTATGTGTAGGATTACCCAAAGACGATCAATTTGGGGGATTATCTATAAGTCATATTGTATCCAAGGTCGGATGATGTGCAAGAACACCTGAAAGCTAGCGATTGGACGGATATCCGTAAGTTATCTCTTATCCAAAGACGGATGATGTGCAGGATTACCTAAAAGCCAGAAATTCAAAGGATATCTGTAAGTCACCTCGTATCCAACATCAAATAATACGCAAGATCATCTGAAGATTGACAATTTAGGGAAAATTTATAAATCGATCATCGGCTACAACCAGAGAGGTTATCATGCCACATACAACAAGTGATATTGGTAACCAAAAGGGCCACCCCACTTTAAAAACATATTCGCTCGACAGATGAGCTAATTATACAATAACCAAGGAGGTTGTTGTGTCTGTTATTGTGAGTTATTTCCCATTAAACAGGTACAATAAAGGATGACTTCGCTTTTTAGGCCACAACTCATGTGGAGATATGGTAATAGATTACTTACCTCTTTCGTGAATTATGTTTAACACTAACACTTTTTGCCTGAAGCATTGTCGAGAGCATCCGAGAGGATTAAAATCTCAAATCAAAACCACAGGTAAAGACAGCTCCAAAAAGGACGCAACATAACGTGGAACTCTTTCTCAGCAGCAAAACGGGACATAGTCTGGAGAGGGATGTCAAACTCTCTAGACGCGAGCTAAATGATGATCACCACCACCATTTAAACACGCCTATATTAGAAGGCATGTCGGTATTTTTCAGATATTCTGGTCTCACCTTTACCTCTAGGATGTTTGTTAACTCATGCTGAAGGGAACTTTTTTTTTCTTTTAAATTCGGGTGGCAACACACTTAGAGTTTTGAAAATTATGCTTATGTAAGTTCTTACTTATGGATGTGAAGAGCTCCATGTTCATGGTTAAGAGGTTACAAGCCTCTTTTTCGCAACTCGATTAACTTGTCACTCATCCCAAGCTAAAGATCGTCTAAAATAAAAAACTATCTTTTCTATCGATTGAGTCAAACTACAAGCAGTATGATTCCCTGAGTCTCGAGGATATGTAGGATGGGCTCTATGTAGAAAACTCAACTGTATTCTAATCTCGCCCCAAATCCCTTTATTCCCCAGCTTCCCGGTTTAACCGAAGCACTCTAAAACCATGATAGTTGGTGTATATTCTTAAAAATCGTGCTTAAAATCAAGATTTATGAATTACAAGTGGCCTAAATTCTCATGAAACTTGAGATATGTAGGAAACCTGATACCGAGGTTTGGCCATAACTCCATGAAACTCGTGCTAACAATCAACCTCTTTCAGATTCGAATTTGTGGTTGGACAAAAATTAGGAGCGTCAACCTCCCTTTGCCCAAGGTTACTTGCATCCACCCTACCCAAAGGGAGGGGGCAGTTGTTGACACCTAATTTTTGCCCTCTACAACTAATTTTAATCCTGAGTTTCTTCGATTTTTAATAAAATCAAAATATTTATTTCATCCGAATAAAATTTTTTTATTTTTTTTCTTTCTTTCAAAATATGTTTGTACGTAATTTTGTCATTTTAAGTAGATATTATATATTATAGTGTTCAATTATACGATATTATGTAATTTGATTACTTAAATATTTATTCTATAGGATATCGGATTTTAACTAAGAAACATTTTGAAAATAAATATAACAATTAAAATCTTGATTTAAATATGACTTACTCTCAAAAATAATTTATTCGGATAAATATGTGTTTAACTTTATCGAATCAAGAAGCTCGAGATTAAATGAACTATTAATTCGTTTCAATTGCTGATTTAATTTAGTCAATCTATTAGATTTGGCCATAATCAAAATCCAATTAGCCACAATTGTAATGCAATTGGTCAATTGATCTTCAATTTGGCCAAAACTTAAATGAATGGCCAAATTCCCAATTTGGATCCAATTTTGCCAAACAACTTCAGCAGCCCAAAAAGAAAAATTATCAACCCAACAACATTAGTGGCCCAAACATACCCAACCCAATCTAATAAATGATCCAACCCAACCCAAACCCCCTTACTTCTCTATCTGATTCAACAAGAAATAGCAACAACACCAACAGTATATGCACAATTCCAATTCGCGACAACCTCCTCCATCGATAACACCATGAACCCAACCCAACCACCTTGAACCTGACCCAGCTGTAAAACCCATCCCCAACAACATTGATCAATATCAGACACCTTCAATATCGTCATCCTGACCTCAACCCAAAAATAATGAAATCGATCCAACCCCACCCTTCTCCACGCGTCTCATGTGAGTTTGTGCAAAGAAAGCTCGAGATCATTCTAGAATATCAATTAGGTGTCATCCTCTAATGTCCAAATCTGTGAATCTCGGGGACCATGGTACGAATTCGTACCAATCTGGTTGATTTTCATTGGTTTAGGGTACGATTTGATTTTTCCCCGATTGTTATTGCTCCACAATTTTGGATTTCTTGAAGAAAAAATCCAAAAATAGGGGGTTACAATTTGTTAGGGCCCTGATCTTTTGAATTTCAAAAATTTAACCCCCAATCCCTTCTATAAGTAGTCCTCTTTAGAGCAAGAAAGGGCAAAAAAATTTGAGGGTTAAAGATTCTAGGTTTTGAAAAAAAAAAGAACTGAAGAAGAAAACTTTTTCTAGGCTGGTTCGAAAGTCTGGGTTCAAAAATTAGAGTCTCAAAATTGGGGAATCAAGAAAAAGGGTAAAAAATTTGAATGTTTAGAAATTGTGTTTAGAAAAAGCTTTGGGAACTCGAATTCTGTTTCTTAGAAATTTTAGGTTTTCGAAATTTCTAGGGAGAGATTTGAGGGTTGAAAAGGGAAATCTTTTGAGTGAGTTTTTGATTTGGAAATAGAGAGAGGAAAATTTTTTGGATTCAAGTTGAAAGTCTTAGTTGAAAATCTGAGAGGTTTCAAAATTTCTAAGAGGAAAAAGCAAAAGGACGTTCTGTTGGTGGTCGACGTTGCGAGATTCTAGTAGCGACAAGTTTGCTGATAGCTCGTCGTCCCGTTTGCTGCCTCGGAGGAGGTTCTAGGGTTGGGAAATCTGAAGAAGGAAAAATCTTTTCTGAGATGTCTGGGTTCGAGTGAAGAAACCTTTCTTCGAAAACCTTCTAGCGGTAGTGGTTGAGCTTTTGTTATCGGTTCGAGTCCCATTTGTTGCTTTTAAAGAGGTAAATTCGCTCCTTCAACTTTTAATCTATTGTGTCCTTCTTCGTCTCTCTTCTTTGTAGCAACAGTAGTTTAGTCGTAAGCATGAATGAGGTGGGATTTATTGATGTAGAAGCTGTTGAAGCCCTTAGGTTTTTATTTTCTTCTTTTTGAAGTGATTACCATTCGTGATGTTGAATATTCCTCCTTATGTTGAGTATCCTAACAGTGTTTAATTTCCTTGATTTGGTTGTATTAAAAGTCTTAGCTTGCAAAAAATTGTTTAAAATTTGTTTAGCATGGTTTATTAGATTACATTTCGGATTTACCCCTAAATGAGATTTGTTTGTATCTGTTTCCCCTTTGAAGCTATTTATTCCCAAATTTATTTATTTTTTTCTCTTTTTCTCTCACAAACATCTAAAGCCATTATGTGCCATTTTCGAATCTATGTGTCGTCTATTCGTTTTAATCACCACTATAATGATGTTAGCAAGGATTCATAAGGTGAGTCATTCACCGTAGGATTACTGTCTATCTGTCCGCAACTTTATCTTCTTCTATCCGCGTGCCCCTCTCATGTTTTGTCACTGTGATTATACGTAAAATGATGGTCCATTAGGGCCCCTAATTCGATATCCATGGGAAAAACAGATTTATTCATGAAATAAAGTTGTGAGGTTGATGACATCTCAATGACCTTGGACACATGGTTTCAAATAACCAGTCAAAGAGAGATGGAAATCCGATTAGAGTCCCTGTGTATGCTTAAATCCCTATGCTGAATCACTGTATCATTTCCAAGTCAAATAATAAGATCTTGTGATGAATTAAATCTGGTAAAGGGAAAAACTTGTTCAAAATCTTTAATTTATTTCTGATCAGTTCAGGGATTGCCTGTATGAATTTAATTCAGCCATGTTATCACTATATTGTCCGTTTAGGCGAAACCATGAGTTTATTTCAGCCTTCCGAAAACTCTAGCATTTTTTTATTCTATTTATTT
>NC_061111.1:55332650-55343318 GCF_002878395.1 Capsicum annuum | reverse complement strand
AGGATGCATATTAATGGCTTGACTTTTCTTTTGCATGTGGATGTGCTTGTATCCTACACGGGCCCTTTTCTCGTTGCATATGCATTATGGGACATTGAGGTCCATCCTTCATAAGTCGATTTCGAAGACCCTAAGGAGATAATCTCATAGTACATGACTCCGAAGAAGAAGAATAGATGAAAGTCCCATTCTTGAAGCGGCGACGAGACCCGTGTCTTCTTTATATTTATTTATTTGTTGTCATTATTTATTTTTGTCATATTTATTTATTCCTTCAATTATTTATTTGGGCCTCGAAGCCAAATTTGTACTTAATACAGGTGAAGCGAGACTCGAGCTAAAAGGCTCGAAAACATAGAGTTAGGACAGGTGAAAATGGGTCGAAAACTCAACTAGATTAGGACAGGGCCGATGGTTTGGGCTTGAAAGCCTAAATCACTAATTTCCCACTTTTCTCTCCTTTTCCTTTCATTTACTTATTTATATGTTTCTTTGCGAACTTAGTTAAAATCCCTAACTAAGTCGCCTAAAAACTGGTTTTACATAAACACTAAAATATCACTAAAATTACTTTTCTTTGCAAAAATCAACTTTTTTCCAAAGTTAGTCAAAGACGATTTTCAAACAGTCCGGATAACTACAAGTTAGCGGACGTTTTAGGTGTCTAACACCTTCCTAAAACGTTAATAGGAATCGCTTACTTAGAATCTCTTAACTTAAATGATTTTTCTATTTTAGATCGTTTAAAGTGTTTTATAAGGGTTTCTTAATTTCTTTTCAAAATTAAGTGGCGACTTTCTCAAAAAGTCAAAATTCCTCCGCAAAACAATACCAACTATCACCACCAACATTACTAATCACTAACATCAATTATTGTCACCACAACCATCATTATAAACCACCTCTACTATCACTAAAAAACATAAATATTTTTTTCATTCAAATAATAATTTTGTTGTATTAGATTACATACTTTTATGATATATAATTACTTTTTATACGAATTATATTTTTTATTTTATTATATACAGAAATTAATTTTGTTTGCACGTTCAGATATTGAGAAACAAAGAGTCTTAATCATTTAGCTTTCAGATCTAGAGATAACATCTTAATCATTCAGACGTGTATTCAGATTCAGACATTTGAATCTTAAAAAAAACAAATATAGCCTTAAAGTCTCCTTCAAAGCTGAAAGTTGCTCCATCAAACACGACAAAAGAGACATCTCTTTCATTATTGAACTTGTTAATAATATTTATGTCTTAAATAGTCCTGACTTTCATACTTTAACTTGCCTCACCGTGCGAACCAATGATATTTGGTTGTGGCACAAAAAACTTAGGCATGCTAGTATGCATATTATTGAGAAACTATCTAGGCTGGAACTAGTGAGAGATCTTCCAAAACTCAAGTTTGAAAAGGATCACATTTGTGATGCCTGCCAATTGGGTAAACAGATTCGAACATCATAAAGAAATTTTTGTAAAACAACCACCCAATTTTGAAAGTCCATCTTATCCAAATCATGTTTTCAAATTATCAAAAGCACTCTACGGTCTCAAACAAGCTCCAAGGGTTTGGTATGAGAGATTGAGTACTTTCTTAATAAATAATAATTTTCAAAAAGGTAAAATTGATACAACTCTGTTCATACAGAAGTTGGATTCAAATCATCTTATTGTGTAAATTTACGTTGATGATATCATTTTTAGTAGCCCTAAAATCTCTCTGTGTGAGAATTTTGCAAATCTATTGAAGGGAGAATTTGAAATGAGACTCATGAGAGATCTCACATTCTTATTAGGATTATAAATCAAACAAACTCCCAAAGTTACCTTCATCAATCAAGTTAAGTACACAAAGAAACTCATAAAAAAGTTTGGTATGAAAAATAGAATGGCCTACGGAACTTCGATGAGTCCATTCATAAGTCTTCATTCAGACGCATCTAGAAAAGATATTGATGAAAAGATGTACAGGGGAATTATTGGATCAATACTTCATTTGACCGCCAGTCAACCAAACATCATGTTCAGTGTATGTAAGTGTACTAGGTTCCAGTCGACTCACAAAGAGTCTCATCTGACTATCGTCAAAAAAATTATTTGATATCTCATAAGAACTCAAGACATTGGACTATGGTTTCCTTGCTCTTACCATTTCAATTAAATTAGATATTCAGATGCTGACTTTGCAGGTGATAAAAGTAATTAAAAAAACACTATTAGAATGTGTCAAATTCGTGGTGATGCCCTGATTTCATGGAACAACAAGAAACAAACATTAGTTGCTCTTCCAATAACTGAAGCCGAATACATAACTGTTGAAGTTGTGGTACTCAAATTTTATGAATTATGCATCAACTACTTTATTTTAATTTATCTTTTAAATCTGTTCCCATAATGTGTGATAACACCAGTGCTATTGGTTTGTCTAAATATACTGTGCATCATTCTAGGGCCAAACACATTGATATTAAGCATCATTTTATTCGATATTATGTAGAAAATGGAGACTTTTCTTTAACATTTGTTGACTCCGAAAATCAACTGTCAGATATTTTTACGAAATCCTTGTTAGAAGAAAGATTTTGTTACCTTAGAGAAAGATTTGGTATTCTTAGTATTAATGACCTATGAGTTCTATTTTTGGACAAAAAATCTTTTTACTTGTTCCGATTTTCTCTTTAATTTTTAACAAAAAATTGGTTTTCAAAAAGGGAGTCATCATTATTTTCATCGGTATTCACGCCACCCCTGCCTCTTTTGCACCCCTTTACCTTCCCAACATACCCCTTTCTGCCATCCTTTCACTTCCATCAGCCACCTTTTCACTTCACTCTTCTTCGCCTTCCCCTCCATTCTCTTACCCTACAGTCTACATCCCCTTTCTCTTCCTCAATTCACTTACCCATCTTGTCTTCTCCTTTTTTGTCTTTTTAAAATCTAATTTCACTCCTCTCTCATGACCAAAACTCATTCCACGGCTAGTGTTTCCTCATCCCTTTATAAAACTCTCTCCGACAGCCATGTTCTTCTCTCTGAGTGCTCTGATGAATCCTCATCAAATTCTCAACAGAGGCATTTCCCCACTCCCAACCCGACCCTCTTTGCCAAGAAACCTCGAACTACATCTCTAAACTCCTTTTCAACTAAGGATATGCATAAGTTCTTGACATGCTCTCAGAAAGAAAAATTTTCTGCCTTCAAAAACCGCTCCATTATACCCAGTCAGATAATAAATCTTTGTGTAATGCCCCAAAATCTGATTTCTTGGGATGCCACAGGATGCTCCAAACTACAAGCAGTCCTGAGCTAACCCAGGCTGCATTCTACTAAATCTGAATCTCAAAATAGGGGAATATGAATGTAAAATCATAATAAATGCGGAAAACTATCTATATTATCTGAGTATATCTGAAGATACTAAACTCATTAGTCTGATAAAACAAATACTAAAAATTTGAATACTGTAATTAAAATCTAAAACTGAATCTAGTAGTCCGGCAAACATCTACTAACTGAAACTAGAGAGTCACTGGGACAGGCCCTAGCTGACTCAAACTGTCTGAAATAAATATTGAACCATCTGCTAATAAATTAAAAATATGAATAGCTAAGTTCCAAAACTATGAGGACTCACCAACTGCAGAGATGTAGATGAGATGCTCAAAAATCACTCACGCTGCTGAGACTAAGCACCTGAACCTATATTATGAGATAATGTAGCACATAGACGTATATGTGGATCAGTACTTTGGGAATGTACTGAGCATATGGGGATGAATGCAATAAGTAAACAATATCATCACAATTTATAAAATCATTCATGCTAAATGTAAGTGACTCACACAAGCTTGAGTAATCTGAAAACTGAAGATCATAAATCATGAACAACAAAGCATATAATATAAATCTTGTGAGCCATTACATTTAGTTTCTAAATCTGTTCTTTCTGAAACTACTACGTTATCTTGTCAGCTGTAAGGAAAATACTTTATCTCAAGACTTTAAGAATCTTAAAAACATAGCTTCCAAAACATATGATTTTATCTTAAGGCTTTAAACCAATAGATTGTTTTAAGAGTAGGGGACTTCTTTTGGGAGGTTCTTCTAACCAACATAACCTATGTGAGAATTGATGAAGTCCAACATCTTACCCACATTAGGGAAAGTTGTTCTGCCCTTGCCGTCGGAATAGAACTTCTTATCTTAAGTGATCACACTCTTACTAGTAGTAGTAGTAGTAGCAGCAGCAGCACCAGCAGTAGTAGTAGTAGCAGCAGTAGTAGTAGTAGCAGCAGTAGTAGTAGCAGCAGCAGGTAAGTCATAAGTTCATCGGCAATATTTTTAACTAAAACAAAAGTTTCAGGCATACAAACTTTATTTTTACAAATGTAAGCTTTAGGGATTCTATATTCGACTCCCATTTTCTGACCACTTGCATTTCTCACAGTATTAGTGGTCTTTCTAAAATACCTTAAAGGTATCATACCTTCTTGAATGCAGTTATAGTCTGCTCCACTGTCAATGAGAGCTGTAAATTCCCTCTTATAATTGTAATCAATAAGAAGGGTGACCTTAGCATAGAAATATTTGTGAGCTTCTTCTTCTAAGGTTTTAAGAAAATCTCCATCAGGGAGAGTTTGGCTATCCTCAACAGGTAACAATTTTTGGTTTTCTAAAGCAGAAACTCTTTGATCTAATGCCAAATTTTGACTCTTAAGGAAAGATATTTCCTTTTTGAGATTATCTATCTCATTCTTTAGGTCTTGGGTTATTGATGGAATAGCTTCACCCTTCTGTCTTTCCCTTAGAAGTCTTTTAACTTCAGTCATGGTATAAGGACCCTTTTGGAAGGGAATAATATGCATTTCTTCTTGAATAGGGAAAGAACTGGTGGATGGATTATCATCGTCCTTACCCAACTCTTTTAGCATGTCTAGTAGAGCTACTAATTTGTTATTTTTCAAGATATTAATTTCTATATCTTAGAATTGGGATATGATGTTGTAAAAACATCTTCCTTCTCCTTGTTTGTACAAGGTTGACCTTCTTATCAAGGTATGCACTAATCCTCAGAAGGCATATAGTCTTCTTGTTGAAGAACTCTCAGGTCCTCATCTGTTGAATCATTTTGGTCCTCATTATCACTATGGTCCAGATTGGAATTTTTCGGAGAGGAATTTAGCAAAATCTTACATAAAGAGTCTTTAATCTCATCATCTATAGTGAGACTCTTGATCTTGCTCTTTACTTTGCAATCTTTTACAAAGTGGCCAACTCTACCATATCGGTAACAAGCGTTGGTCCGTTTGGCTTTTCTATAAGCCTTCTTAGATTTATAATCCTCCTTTCTCTTATCTTTCTTTTCAATTTTGTATGATTTTCTCTCCTCAGATTACTTTCTCTTTTTATGCTTATGAGATTCTCTCGAGTATTTGGGGATATCTATGGCAAATTGCTCATAGAATTCTCCTAGCTGTTATCTCTCAGTAAGATGATATTTCTTAACTTGTTGGTTTAACTTAATCTCATTACATAAAACCTTCCTGAGTAACAACTTTTATAAGGTTACCATAGGTATAAGCCTCATAATTAACTCACATTAGGACCTCTAAGGATTTTCCTAATTCTTTTAACAAATAACATGGGAAAACTATCTATAAACTTGGCTTCCAATGAGAACTATTACTCTCAGGTAATTCCATCACTCTAGAAAGGAAAACATCTTTATACCATCTCCAAGATGTCAAAGTCTTACATCTAAGATTTTAGAGCAGAGTCCTAATATTTTCACTATTATCAGACCATCTTCCAGAGAAGTGCTCAATAATATTAATAATTAAAGTATAAACAGCGTTCATGACCTCTTGGCCATTTTTTTTCTTTATTACAGATTGAATTATTTTGGTTTTTTGGTCTTGGGTAAGATAATTATCCCACCAGCCTTTAAGATGACCAGTAAAACCTACCGTAATCATTTCAGCAATGCCTCTATCATTAGTATTAGGAAGGGCATCACAAATTGTACTGTACATCAACATTCTATGTACCATTGTAGATATCTGTCTATCAGATAATCCATCTACATTCTACTCGTAGATTTCATCTCCTCTGAAACTATTTGGGACATATAATCCTTGTTCTTCAAATAGAACATCTTGAGGAGTTGGTCTAGGATAATAAAACATCTTTTGGGTAGGCTTTCTAGCAAATTTATCTGAGATTTTATTTATTTCAATAGGAGTAGCATGCCCACCATTGTCTTCTGCAAAATTTTCATCGTGGATATGATTTATCTTTAATCAATGAAATTTCTCTTCTAGCAACTTTTCGATATTATGTAAGTTACTAGATAACTTTAAATCTTTGATTTCAGGGGGAGGTTGGATGGTGGGGTAACCAGGACTTCAGGGTCCTTTTGTTTTAGGTCTATTTGCTTAGTATTACTAAGCTTTATCCTTTTTAATTCAGATAGAACCTTATCAATTTTTTCATGTAGAGCAATAATTTGCGCTCCTAAGATGCTCATATAATAATTAGCATAATTATGTTGCTTTAGCATCATATCAACATTTCAAGCAGTTATTAAGGAAGTATCATTGTCAATCAGCTTAGCAAAAGCTGTAAAATGAACTACCTTGTTATCCCTTTCGATTTGAAAGGATTGCTGGGGAGGTAGTATTGAAGTAGTAATATCTCCAGTAGGTAATTTAAAGTCCCGATCTAATATGGAAATGTAACTATCCACATATCTGGCCATAAACCAGGGCACAAATGCAATTATTTTATTATGCACTGAAAAATCTGCATAGAATTCTTCCTGGAAAGCAGTTTTTTCTTCTTTGCTAAAGTTTTGAAAAAAACATATTCAGAACAGTTCCTATCTAGGTTTATAGAATTCTTCAAAAATTCTTTTTCTTGCCAGGCATCCTGGACTAAAATCAGTTTGGTTGAGATTCATTTTCAACCAGTTGGAAATTCCATTTCGGACTCAGTTAGATCCATATCAGGGAATGCAGTAATAATATTATCACTATCAATCCTGATGCTATTCATTCTAGTGCTTTCTCTTATCTGAGATATAGAAGCTCTAGAAGGAGATCTAACAATATAATCAACAAGAGATATGAATGAAGATGTTGATCTTGTTAATCTCGATGATGTTGCAACATGCAAATCATCAGCTCTGTTTAATAGATGTAATGAATCAGAAAATATGATTCTTACAGTACCATCAGCTGATTGTTCTACCTCTGAAATCTCTTTATTGAGATCTGTTTGAGGAGAAGCTCCATCCTTAAGGTTCATTCTTTTAGGAAATCAATTTCATCCTATTTTATTGTAATGTCCTGAGTTTGGTACCCGAAATGCCACACGGCGCTCATGACCCCAAAGGACCATAAGCTAACCCATGATTGATATCTGTACCTATACACTGCATAATATACTGCATAAATATGGAGATAAAGGTTGAAAGGCCATAAGGTTCAAAGATCTGATAAAACATAACATTTGAAGATATGGTATATCAATACCAAAACAACTGAAATAACTGGCTGAACATGCTAATCCGAAAGCCTCTAAACTATCTGAATAAGGAGTTAATGGGACATGTCCCCAACTAACTCCAACTACTGAAATAAATTAATTATGAGATAATAAAGTAATGGTAATGTCCTCGTAGGATGAGGACTCATTGCTAACTTTGACTACTGAGACTGGAATGCTACTGATGCTTTGAAGCTCACACTTCTGAACCTATGGTACAAAACACCATAGCACAATTGCGTCAGTACGTTTAAATGTACTGGTATACATGTGAGGTAGGATGAATGTAAAGGGTTCACATGCATAAACTATACTAACTGACTGGATAACATGAACGTGAGAATACATGCATGAATACATAATAACTGTAACTGAGTTCGTGATAACATGATTACTGAGCCTGATTACTGATAACATAAGATACTGATAACTTTATAACTGAAATAACTAATATGGAGAGACTGTATCTGATAGTCTAGGTTTTGATGGAACTAGTTGAGTTTCGTGTTGTTCTGAGTTGACTGTATCTGACAGTCCTAAATTCTATAGAACTATCTGAGGTTTATTACTGAGACTGAATAACTGTATCTGACAGTCCTGATTCTATAACTGAAATTGTGGGAAGTATTTATCTAATCGACATGCCCCAAATAACGCAATATAGCTGAGTTGAGGTCTAATCTGTAACCCCAATTAGAAGGGTGTCAATACCACGCCACTGGTAAGGACAATCTATGAGTAACCCTCATATAACAGGTAACTCTAGTAAGAATAGTGGGAACCCTCATATAATAGGTTAAGCCGCCTCATCTACCCTCATATAAAAGGCTATAATGTCTCAACCTACGCTGGCTACGTAGTTCTGGAATGCAAAAATTGCTTCTAAGAATCACACCCTCATATAATAGGTGGGTTCCCATCCTTGGGTTCACTCGGTACTAATTTTCTACTCCCATCTGAATAGACACTGAACATGATTAACTGAACTGAATTGGACTGAATTAACTAAGTTTCGTTGACCAACAAAATACTACTGAGATTACTGAGTTTTTCCTAATTCATGATACTGACTGAATTCTATGGATCATGGGTTGACTGAGAGTATCTTGAAAACATGACACTGATTCTAGGCACATAACTAAATTTTTCGGGTATAAGTACCCCCAGGACTCGATGGGAAGAAACTGACAAAGTATGACTTTCTTGAATACATGACCAACATCAACAATCCATAATATAATAAGTTGGAGATTTCAAGAAGTACAAGTTCTAAAGCACCACAATGGCTACAGATATATCCATAATTCATTGACTAAGACATTTCATCAAACAATGGACATGCATAAACTTGTACATAAATAGGGATTTCATATTATCATACCAGTATGGCACTTTTTCTTCACATAGGCATTTAATCTAACACATGGAGAGCATGCTTTGATTATACAACCATCAACACATCTAATAATCATGGATACATCAATCAACGTGTAAATTTAAGGGTTTATCATGATTATTATGCAAATTACGACATCCTAGGGTCAATCATTGGAATAGATAATTTAAAACACGAATCAAAACCCCACAACATCATGAACATGAATTTCAATTCAATTTAAATCATGAACATTCATAAATACACAAATCTTGAATTTTGAAAAGAAATTTTTGAGCTTCATGGGTGAAAGGGACCCATGAATCAACACATGACATACCTGGGTTGTGAGTTTCTTGAAGTTCTTGGACTTGAAGAACTTGGAATTTATTATTTTCTTGAAGAATGATTTAGATCTTGTTCTTGGGGATTATCTTTGAGAGAAAACCCTAATTTGATGTTGTAGATGGATAATGAACTTATGAGCCTTGGTCTGATATAATTAGGGGTTACAACGGGTGGAAAAGATCCAAATACCCTTTTAAAAATAGCTTAGAATTCGCTGAACGAGATCTGCGATGGTCCATCACTGGCTCGACGGTCCGTCGTTCTGACCGTCACACCTAGGCGAGAATAGGGACTCACTGTCTTAGTAGCAACGGCTTGGGCAATGGTCATTCGCTAGCTCGACGGTTCGTCGGTCCTAGCCATCGTACTTGATCAGAAGTCGGGGTCACTGCCTTAGCTGCAACAGCTTGGGTGACGGTCCGTCACTGGCTCGATGGTCCGTCGGTCTGACCGTCGCTTTTGAGCAGTTCCGATAGTTCTCTGTAAAACGTCCATAACTTTTTATTCAGATACCAGATTTGAATGAAATTGGTATCGTTGGAAAACTAATTCAATTTTCCACATGATAAAAAATCAAAATTGGGGAAATTCTATCTGATTTGAATATTAATCATTTAGGAAGTTATCAATAACTTTTCTGGAGAATAGATTTGACTTAGAAAAAGTTTGGGGTATTACATTTATAGGTCGTCTAGTAACAACTTTGGACCTACAAAAATTTGTTTCCATTAAAATAGTTTCATTTTTGAAATCTATCATTCTACACATTGGATTTAAGGTATGAAGAGGTTCATAATATATCCTATAACTAATACCTCAGTACTAGGCATGTAATCATATTCATGAAATTTATTACTCGAAATTAATGCATCTAAAGAATTTTCATCAGTGAAAGATATCTGTAAATTAGGATATACACTAAAATATACAGGGCCATAAGCCAAACTTGTTTGGACTGTCCCACTAAGAGACTTCTTTGAATTTTTATTTCTGTCATCTCTTAAAGCTATAATAAAGCTTTCAGGCAAATCTCTCAGGGTTAGTGGTTTAAATGCAACTTGAATTAAACTAATATGCATGAACTTACATGTTTCACGATAAGGAGCAAAATCACTTTCAGATAATAATTTGAAAGTAGCATGATCATTATCCACTGTAAGTGTCTCTTCAGTTGTTTTAACAACTTGTTTAAGACCTAAAGTCTCGAAAGTTCCCATTTGGTACAACTTTCTGGGTGACACTTTTGGAATCGTCCATTTGTTAAGTAGATCCAAGTGTTGAGGAATATCATACTCCTCTTTTTTACTGTTTTTTACAGTATTTTTACTTTACTGTTACTATTACTTTTTACTATTATTATTATTATTATTATTATTATTATTATTATTA
>NC_061111.1:55292054-55329650 GCF_002878395.1 Capsicum annuum | reverse complement strand
ACTTTTTACTATTATTATTATTATTATTATTATTATTATTATTATTACTTTACTTTGCTACTATATATAAGTGAAGGTTGGGGTGACTACCAAGGGTATTTTGATAATTTTAGTCACCCCAACTTTCACTTATATATAGTAGTAAATAAAATGGTTATACATGTATATGATTTTTTTTCTTATAATTATTAGTTTTGTCTTCACTTTTATGGCGCAATAAAATGGTTGCACGTGTATATTGTTTTTTTCTTATATTTATTAGTTTTTTCCTCATGTATTATTTTAATAATATTTTCATTTAGGCATTTGTAATTGAATTATACATGGTACTATTTTTGTATAAATATCTTTTGTTCCTTATTAAATGATTACCAAAGGTATTTCGATAATTTTATGGTGCAATAAAATGGTTACCCATACATATTGCTTTTTCTTTATATTTATTAGTTTTGTCCTAATTTTTATGGTACAATAAAATGGTTATACATGCATATTATTTTTTTCCTTATATTTATTAGTTTTGTCCTCATGTATTATTTTAATAATATTTTTATTTAGACCTTTATAATTTAATTATACATGGTAGTAATTTTTTATAAATATCCTTTTGTTCCTTACTAAATTACTTGATTTTTATACCCCAAGGGTATTTTAGTAATTTTATGGTGCAATAAAATGGTTGCACATGCATATTGCTTTTTTCTTATATTTATTAGTTTTACCATCATTTTTATGGTGCAATAAAATGGTTACATATGCATATTATTTTTTTTATATTTATTAGTTTTGTCCTCATTTATTATTTTAATAATATTTTTATTTAGACCTTTGTAATTGAATTATACATGGTAGTAATATTTTATAAATTTCTTTTTGTTCCTTATTAAATGACTTCCAACGGTATTTCGATAATTTTATGGTACAATAAATATTTCAAAATCGGCGTATGTCTCCTCAACTTATATATTTGAAACTTTCAAATGAGACGTGCATCATGTACTTTTGCAGGAATGTCCAAACGAAAGACGTGTCGTCAACTGTAGTTGCAACAATCTAGATAGATTTTTATCCACTTATATAATCACTTTTGTATTGGTTGAACCAGTCTAGCAAGCTCAATTTTGTTCCACACTGAATGTATATATTATGTTAATATCGGTTCATTGTACTACATTTATTTTCTTTTACTCTTATACTAAATAATTAAAACAAGTAGAAAATAATCTTCACCAAAGTTGAATCTCTTTTGTAAATTAGTGTTGGCAAAATGCCAGTGCCTTGCACGAGCATGGGTATCTAGTAGATATAGATATGAATACTCCTTAAACGTTTTTCTTTAAAAAAGGCACAATCTTGCAAAGGCAAGTACACATTTAATGGCCTTGATTTGACTAAGGGCTCATTTGTTTGCACTTAATAGAGGTCTGAATCTGAATAGTTCAAACTTCAGACCATTAAGTGCATTTATTTTTTATTAAGATTTTATCTCTTAATAGGTCTAAATAGGTCTTAATCATTCAGACATAGAATCAAGTCTTAATAGGCCTGAAGAGGTATTTTAGTGTTGGATGATATTCACCGCCACTCTATTCATAATCATCAATTACCACATCTGCTACCGTCATCATTGTCAACCACTACCAACCACCTCCACCATCACAACCACCATTGACAACAAATATTGCTATCAACCACTATTGTCAACCGCTACCATACCTACTACCTCTATTATTCTAATTACATTTAACGCTACCATCACGTCAACAATACCACCTTCATCAACCACTACCGGGCAATCCCTACTATCGACCAACTCATCTATCACAACTAGCATTAGTGTTAACTACCACTAATAAATCACAATCTCTACACATTCTTTGACGGCTACCACCATTGTCACTAGTAACACCACCTCTACCATCACTATCATCACTACAATTTATCCCTACTAACAACCATCTCCACCATCACAACTAACAATATCTCCAACTAACACTAACACATTGTCAACCATTATTCATTCATTTTTCAGCAAGACAATCAACGCCTCCAACTACTAACATCAAGCAATGTCACATCACAACCACCACTACCACTATCAACCACCACCATCAAAACAGTTACTACAATACCAACATCACAACTATCACCACTAACATTATTAATCACTACCATCAATCATTGTCACCGCAACCATCATTATAAATCATCTCCACTATCACTAACAAACATAAATATATTTTTTTCAATCAAATAATAATTTTGTTGTATTAAATTACATACTTTTCTACATATACTTAGTTTTTTATTTGAATTGTGTTTTTATTTTATTATATATACGAATAAATTTTTTTTGTACATTCAGATGTTGAAAAAGAAATAGTCTTAATCATTCAGTTTTCAGATCTAGAGACAGCATCATAATCATTCAGATGTGCATTCAGATTCAGACGTCTGAATCTTAAAAATAATAAATGCAGCCTAAGTCTTGAAAAAGGCAAAATATATATTTATAAGTAAAAAACATAAGAAAATAAAATAAAAAATAATTACTAATTTCTGTTTTTATCTTTCCCATTGAAATGAGATCTTTCATTTTCCTTTTATTGATTGATGAAAACTAACGTACATATTCATTCTATTTCTTCTCTATTTATTTACCTTCAAATCTTTTTTTTTTAATTCTTATATCATGAAGCTTCAATTGTTCAAGAAATTTTTTTCGCAATATTATTATTCATTCAATTTTTTCTTGAATATCAAAATTGTTGATAGTTTATGAAAATTGAAGTTATTATTTTCAGATCAAGTTATTAAATCAAGTTCTATTATTTTAATTTTATTATTTTTTTTTTGTTAATAATTGTGCATGCATGCATATATTGATATTTGGTAGACATATTTTGTTGTTTATTGATTTTCTTTTGAGTTTTTAGTTGCATAGATATAAATTACTCTTTACTGTTTATTAAAATTTAAATATGTCAACTAGAAAATATGAATCCGGTGCTTCAAAACTAGAAAAAAAAAGAATTGAAACTTTGGTAGAATCTCAAAAAGGAGCTTTAGATAAATTTTTAATAAATAATAAAACAATAGAATTAGAAAATATAGGAGAATGTTCTCAAGATGAGCAAGTAATAGGAGAATGTTCTCAAGATGAGAAAGTTATTAATGCAGTTGAGTTAGATGATAGGAATAATACTATTAAAAAAAGAAGAGGAAATTAATGAGAAATCTAATATAGATCCTCACGAAAATCAAGAACTTAATGAATCAAATAGTTGTATTCTTAAAAATATATATGATCCTAGTCAATTGATCGATATTGATACAAAATTGAGAGACTTACTAGTGGAAAAGGGACCAATTAGAATTAGTGATACAAAATTTTCAAATGATAAATTATAAAGACATTTTTCTAATGTCCATTATTTTCAAATTTCAGCAAATGGAGAAAGGCGTAAAAGACAATGGTTAATTTATTCTAGAGATTTAAATAAAGTATTTTATTTTGGTTGTAAATTTTTTAATACAAATTCTAATATTAGTAATATTGTAATAGTAAAGTAGCATGTGAAGGTAGTACAGATTGGAGAAATCTTAGTGTTAAGCTTAAAACTCATGAGATACCAAGCGAATAATTATTAATATGGGTGCATGGATTGATTTAGAAATAAGATTGAAGAAAAATAAAAAAATTGATAAAGATGTTCAAGATCAAATCAATAGGGATACAGAACACTGGAAAAATGTATAATCAAGAATTATTGTTGTAATAAAAACTCTCAAAAAAATAATTTGACATTTAGGAGAAAGATGAGAAAATTTATCAAGAGAATAATAGAATTTTGTTAAGTCTAATTGAAATGATTGCTGAATTTGATCCAATCATGCAAGAGCATATTCGACGAATTAAACATGATGAAATTCACAATCATTACTTAGGACATAATATACAAAATGAGTTAATAAATTTATTGGCTAGTAAAATTAAAAATAAAATTATTAAAAAAGTCATAGAAACAAAGTATTTTTCAATTATACTTGATTGCACTCCGGATACTAGTCATCAAGAACAAATTTCTTTTATATTGCAAAGTGTGGATATTTCAGCAACTCCAATAAAAGTTACTGCGTATTTTTTAGAATTTTTAAAAGTGGATGATACAGGTAAAGGTCTTTTTGAAGTTATTGTAGATGAAATTAAAAATATTAGACTTGACATTGATAGTTTAAGAGGACAAGGATATAATAATGGATCTAATATGAAGGGGAAACACCAAGGAGTTCAAAAATGACTTATAGGTATAAATCCTAGATCATTTTATACTCTATGTGGTTGTCATAATTTAATTTTAGTACTTTGTGATGTTGCTAATTCTTGCACAAAAACTATTTTATTGTTTGGAGTGGTACAACGTATATATACACTATTTTCTTCTTCTACTAAGCGATGGAAAGTTTTAAAAGATAGTGTACCTAGTCTATCTTTTAAATCATTGTCACAAACACGATGAGAAAGTCGTATTGAAAGTGTTAAAGCCATAAGATTTCAAACTCCACAAATAAGAGATGCTTTACTGAAATTTGTAAAATTTAGTGATAATCCAAAAACTAAAAGTGAAGCTAGTTACTTAGAAACATATAAGCTTCAAAATTTTGAATTTTTATTGGGTATGACTATTTGGCATGATATTTTATTTGCAGTTAATTCAATTAGCAAATCCTTGCAATCAAAAGATATGCATATTGATGGTGCTATAGATCTATTAAGGGATTTAATTTCCTTTCTAAAAAAATATAAAGAGCAAGGATTTGCAAGTTCTATGATTTCTGGTAAAGAAATTGCATTTGAGATGAATAGAAAACCTGAATTTCGTACTAAATGTGTAATACATAGAAAAAAACAATTTGATGAGATTGTTAATAATGAAATCACAAGGTCTCCTAAGGAATCTTTTAGAGTTGAGTACTTCTTATATATAGTAGACCAAACTATTGTTTCTCTTCAAAATAGATTTGAACAATTTGAAGCTTATGAAAATATTTTTGAATTTCTATTTAGTGGCAAAAAATTGAGATCACTAGATGATGAGAATTTGAAAAAATATTGTCTTAATCTTGAATGTTCTTTAAAATACAATAATCATTCTGATATTGATGGTTTAGACTTATTTTTCGAGTTAAGAGTATAAAGGGAGAGAGTACAAGTAGATAACAATACTTTAATTGATATACTCAATCAAATAAAAAAGCTTGATTCTTTTTCGAATGCTTATATTCTTTATAGAATAATGTTAACTGTTCCTATAACAGTTGCCTCAGCGGAAAGAAGTTTTACAAAATTAAAACTGATAAAATCTTACTTGAGATCAACAATGTCTCAAGAGAGATTGAGTGGATTAGGTATATTATCAATTAAAAAAGAATTATTAAAAGAAATTGATTATAAGACAACTATTCATACCTTTGCTTCTCAAAAAGCTAGAAAAATAGCTTTTAAATAAAAATTATATATTATATTTTTTTTTCTTGAAAAAAAATATCAAAGCCTCTTATCGAAATTTGGCTTTAGGCCCCCAATTGTGTTGAGTCGCCCCTCATGTTATTGTAATATTATGAAGTATGTTAAGTTGATATATTAAATATTAATTTATTAACTTTTAAATAACTTTGTTAAATTAAATAGATAATTAGATTTGAGTATTTTTTTCAACCTTTGCTTTTTTTATTAATTACTAATTAAGTTTAAAAAGGAAGGATGAAATCTGTGCACTTTAAAATTAAATTGTGATGGCTTATGAAGGTTTTCATCTATGAGAATGTGATTTTTTTTATTTATTTAAGACATTTTTTATGAATTCAACAGTATGTTTGTGTATCTTGTTTTTCATATTAAATTTAATTGTTTGTTGGGTTTCATAATAACATACTTTACATGCCAATTGTCTTGGATTCTCTTTAACGAAGATATTTTGTTAAATGCTTTATTAACTCTGTTATTTTAATTCGTTATGTTTACTTGTTACGTAATTTTTTTGACTTTGTTACGTGATTATGAAAATTTATTGTTACTTTGTTACCATAATTTCGTTAAATGTGATTTTGTTATGTTACATGATTATGTTAATTTGGCCTTAGAAAATCAAATCGGTCACGATTTTAAATTCTAATCAAAGAACTAATTTATCAATTAAGGTGTGAATGTACAAGATGGGTTGCAATTTTATTCAAGAACCTCCATAATTAGGAAGAGTATAAAAAAATATTTGTACGAAAGCGAGATGAGACACAAGTATTACTTCCAAGCTCATTATTAAAAGAATTTTCAATTCATAAAAGAATGAGTTAGGTTATTAACCTCTAGAAAATTAAAATTTAATATGTAAGTGATTATTAACGATAAAGTTGGAAAGCACTGCTACCAATCATTCGTTATAATAAAATTAACATATTGTATTTAAAGTCGATCTAATTAGGTTGGATAGATTTCAAACATGTTGGAAGCTTATTTAGACTTGGAGAAAATAGGAGTGATTCATAAATGTCTCAAAGGCACGAGAAATATATCAAAACTTATGGTAAGGCCGAAAAGTACTGCTACTGGTAAGCCACACATTAACATAATAAGACAATTTTAATAAATTTAAAATAAATAAAAGAGGGATATAAGTAATTTTAGGCTAATGAATATTTTATATCCAAAGACTAATTTAAGCTAGAACCACAGGATTCGAGGGGTGCCTCGTACCTTTTTCTCTGTCAATAGAATTTCTTACCCGATCTTTTATTTCTGTAGATCAATAAAGAATTATTTTTTTATTAAAGATTCAATCAGGTGATTTGAAACGCCATAAATCAATTTCAAGTGGGAACTCTCTAAATAAACTAATCCCTATTCTAAATCATAGTTTAATTGGAACCATTCGTCTTTGACCTTTCGGCGGAAAAGGGGTGTTACAGAAGCCAACCCAGAAGGCTCTAATGGCACAGTAAACGAAAGCGAAGGGTTGGGGTCACCAAAGAAATTGAGTTGTTCAACCACAAGTGGAAAGCCCATTGAACAAGAGGGAAGCACCACATCGAAGTGTTTTGTGAATGAAGCAAACCCAGCGAACAAGCTTGTGTATGATTCTATGGAGGAAGCATATGAACTAAGTGTAGCTAGGAACAAAACGAAAAAGGAAATTACAATGGGCGAAGGGAAGAATGAGCTCAATGAGCAGGAACACAAGGAAATAATAAAAGGACTTCTTGAACTTAGAGGTCTCGGTTTGCCGCACCAGAATTATTTATCAAGGTGAAGCAAGTAATACTCGTCTATCATGGGAAGATAATGTGGAATTAATATCTGAGGGAAAACTAGGGCATTGATCTGGGATAATTTTGACATAGGGAAAATCACTAATGTCGGATTCAAGTTTGATTATGTTGCTCCAATGAAGAAAGGTGAGGTTGTTGTTTGTCAAATTGAATTAGATGATATAAGCACTGTTTAAGTATATATATTCAAAGATAATGGGCAAAGCATGGAATTAACAAGATTTCCATGCTGAAGAATGGAATAGTCTTGGCGAGATTTGATTCAGAAATAGGACAAAAAAATTGTCATACAAGGGGGAATTTATCACTTTGATAATATATCATTCATCACCAAGACGTGGACGAATTTACAAAAAATGAGTTGTACACAGTTTCTATTTAGGTAAAATTATAGGGGCTTGATTTTAGGTATTGGAGCTCAAAGGGGCTAAGAAAGACAGGGATTTTAGTGGGTAAGCCTTTTATGGTGGACGAACATACTGAAAAAAAAATGGATTTGAATTTTGCATGGTTGTTAATTGAGGTCGAGATAGATTCTGATCCATCAGAGAAAGTTTGATTTCGCAATAAAAATAATGACTTGATTGAGCAAAGAATGGTGTATGAATGGAAGACTCATTATGCCAACACTGTAAGAAGTATAGACATGTAATGTAGAGTGCAGAAAGAAAAAGGGAGTACCATCACGTTCTAGGAAGTACGAGGAGGATATAGAAAATAAGGGACAAAACGAGGTGAACTAAGCCCAAGAACCACCATTGAGAGATAAAGAAGATGTTCATAATGGTAAACATAATACAAGTTATGGACAAAGGGCAACAAAGAAAAGAGAATGTAAAAGATGAGGATAAACATGAAAGGAAAATTCAATGTGGACAGGGCCAAATCTGGGTAACACCAGTGCATACAAGTCCAAGAAGGCATTCTTAAAGGCGTGAATCCCATATGTCAACACCTAACACTTTTCATACATTGCATGACAACGAATCAAATGAGTAAATTCATGAAGCTGTAAGTGGACAAGGGAGAGGCACTGTCATTCTAACTAATGGAAATGTTTAACATAATATGTTGGAATGTTAGTGGCTTGAATAGATCCAATAAGAAAAATGAGGTTAATCTCATTTGTAACAATCAGTCTGCGGAGTTGATTGGTTTATTGGAAAATAAAATCAAAAGTAAAAAAATAGATAGGCTACAACATACTATGTTTAGTGGATGAGAGTATACTAAGAATCTGGGAACTCTTTATAATGGAAGAATGTGGATGACTTGAAGACTTGATTACTTCCAAGTGCATCAATAATCATGAATGAACAGGCTATCAAATGTCCCGGGAAAAAGTGTTCTTGCTAACTATGGTGTATGTTTTTAACACAAGGAGTGGTAAAAAATCCTTATGGGGCTATTTAAATAGTATTATTTAGATTTGTCAAATACCATGGCTAATAGCTGGGAACTTCAACTCAGTCCTGAAGAGAGAGGATACAATAGGAGGTAACGGAGTTGAATACGGAGAGGTTATTGATTTGAAAGAGTGTGTGAAGCATTGCAAATTAATAGAGATGCCTCAAAATTATAGCAAATACACATGGAATGATAAAGATGTTCGGATCAACTTCAAAATTAATTAGGTGTTTATTAATAGACTTTGGCTCGATGACATGCCACATTATATAGAAACTTTTCTTCCAAAAGAATCAATGATCATTGTCTCGTGAGCATCAAGCAATTAAATTCAAAGAGGAAAGCACTAGTGGCTTTCAAACATTGTAACACTTGGTCTCACCATCCACAGTTTCTCGCAACAGTGGAAGAGGTATAGAAGCATCAGGTCGAGGGTCATATGTTGTATCAAATTGGTAAAAAAAATAAAGTTACTAAAATATAGCCTTAAGGAGTTGAATAACCAGGTCACTAGAAGTAATGTGACTAAAGCCAGTGAAGACAAGAAAGCATTAAAGCAAACACAACTAGCATTGCAAGTAGATCCCAGAGATAAAAACCTACAACAATTAAAGAAGGTTAAGTATCAGAAATTAAAGAGAAGTTCTTATTTGGTTGAGGTGTGTCTTTAACAAAGAAGTAAGGCTATTTGGTTCAGACTTGGGGACGATAACACTAAATACTTCTTCTTATTGATTAAACATAGAAGGTTACAAAAAGATATTACTCAATTGTATGATAAACAAGGAGCATTACATGACCTTGAAGAATAACAACTATAATAGTGGACTATTATAAGGAGTTGTTGGGAAGAAACCTGCTCACAAGGTGAATTCCTTTAGGAGCTTTTCTGAGAATAGAGTAAAACTGTCAACCTTACAACATCTAGTAATGATTCAATAGTTTACAAATAATAATGTGAAGTGGTTTATATTCAGTATTGATAAGATTAAAAGTCCAGGACCGAATGAGTATGGAAGTGATTTCTTTAGATCTGCATGGCTTATCATATGAGGGGACTTTAAAAAAGCTAATGGAAACCTTTTGAAGTGGATTAATGCTACATTGATCTCTTTGATTCCAAAGTTTCCAGTTACTCAATATGTTGGCCAATACAGGTCAATATCATGTTGTAATATGGTCTATAAGACCATCTCTAAATTGATCTGCAAAAGACTAAAGAACATTCTTGGTAGTCTAGTAGCTGAAAACTAAGCAATATTTGTGCAAGGAAGATTACTTGCACATAATGTCTTGATTTTCCACGATCTTCAAAGGCATTATAATATAAAGACCACCTCGCGATGTATGATGAAAATTGATCTATGAAGCGCATATCATATGGTCATTTCGAAGTTCAGGGAGGAAACACTGCATGTATTTGGATTTCCAACCTCTTTTATTAATTCGATGATAGTGTGTGTGACATCAACCAAGTTTTCTATCAAGATTAATAGAGAAGGGCATGTCTATTTTGATGATAGAAATAATTTGAGGCAAGGGGACCTCATGTCACCATTACTCTTTGTACTGGCCATGTAATATTTGTCAAGTGCTTTGAAGAAGATGGCTGAGTTACCTGGATTAAATTTTCATCCAATATGCAAAAAGATTAAGTTGACACACTTAGTCTTTGCTGATAATTTAATGTTGTTTTGTAAGGGTGATACCCAATCAATAACCAGATTGATAGAGACACTCACTTATTTCCGCAAGGTGACAGGTTTAGAGGCTAATATGAAGAAATCCAATTATTAATTTTGCACGGGTAGAAGACTCTGTTCAGGATGAGATTATGTTGATGCCAGGTTTCTCCAAAGGTACCCTACCTATAAGTTACCTTGGGTTACCTTTGTATTAAAAAAATGGAGTCGTATGGACTGCCAACTGCTGGTTGACAAAATCACACACAAGATCACAAATGTCTACTCTAAGACACTGTCCTATGTAGGGAGGTTGCAAGTGATAAATGTTGTATTATTTGTTATCTATAATATTTGGGTGCCGATTTTCATTTTGCCAAAAGATGTACTAAAAGAGGCAGATAAGAAATATCGAGATTATCTATGGGGAAAATAAAGATGTCAAGAGGAAAACATCACTTGTGACATGGGAAAAGTTTTGTACACCAAAGAAGAATGGAAGACTCAATGTAAAGGCTGCAAATCATGGAATACAACAGTTGTAGGGAAATTCATTTGACAACTTGCTTACAAAGAAGATACACTCTAGATTAGATGGGTACATGGGCTTTATATAAAAGAGTATGATGATATATGGATTCATAGTCATCCAATCGATTGTAGTTTGTACTGGATGAAACTAAACTCAATCAAGAGTTGCATGATTAGTTGTTATAGAGAGGACATATACTGTTTAACTGAGAGTGGTGCATACTCAATAAGTAGTAGCTATCTAAAATTGGTGGGGAATATGCAGAGAACTAGAAAAGCTCATTTAATTTGAAATTCTCTCATGATTCCCATACATAGATTCATACTTTGGCTAGCAAGCCAAGATTGATCATTAACAAAACAAAGAATGCAAAGACTACATATCCTTGTGAATGATGAAAAGAGTTGCTTATGTGATGAGGATAAGGAAGAATCAAACTAAACCTTTTCTTTGAGTGTAGATAGACTATTACTGTGCAAGAGGAACTGAAAAGATGGTCCAGGTTAAAATTCAGAAGAGGAAGGTGTTATTTTGTCTAAGATGAATTAAAAGAAAGTGGATGTAATTCAGAAAAGAACTGGATGTAATAATTTTTGGAGCAAGAATTTATCACATATGGAAAGCAAGAAATTGAAAACAGTTTAGGGAACAACCGTAAAAACTGAGGTGGCCACTCAATAGATTAAGAAAGAGATATAGAAAGACTGGATTTACTAAGAGGTTCTAAGAAGGCTGAGAAATGTAGTAGTCTGCTTCAACGAATTTGTACTTAATGAGTGTTTTTTCTTTGCTTTTCTGAGGCTCTGGAGGGACTAGCACCCTTCTTAGATGGTATTAAATTCTCTTGGAGTTCTCTTTAGGTGTAAATGTTGATTTGTGTATGGTAATTTTTCACAGAATATAAAAAAAATATATAAGTAACGTTTGTTTCAAATAATTCTTAGTCCTTGTAAGATGTAACTATCTTTAGGCTTTTTTTAAAAGATAGCAAAAAGTATGAAATGAATGATGACAATAAAACACTAAACAATAATAACAATAAAATAGTATAAAATAAATATTTTATGTTGATAAGTTATAATAAAAATAATTATAATTTAATAAGTCATGCTAAAAATAAGGCTTGTATGTAATAATTATATGAGTCATGACTAAATATTAAATAAAAAATAAATTTATATATTTATGCAAAGCTGAAGAGTTTGAAGACGAAATGACGACATGCGTCGATTTGTGTATGCATCTGATTTCGCAGATGCCAACACATGTCGCTGGAAACTTTTTGTTTTTGATGGAAGATGACCTGCGATTGCAGGTGGCCCAGGTGCGGGCGCATGTGGCCCGATGGATTCGAAATAGTGCGATTATTTATGAATCATTGCTTTCTTTCTGAAGCAACACCTGTAGCTATAAATGTCTAATTTATTCCTCAGATTTAGGTACGAAATTTTGAAGTAAAAACATTTCCTTCTTCTTCCTATAAACTCAAGTATGACTTGCAAATCGTTGAGTGCATTCGTAGTTGGACAGAGAGTTTGAGGTACCACTATTCTGTCGAAGTAATTCATTTTATCCTGAAAGGATATATTCCATAGCCTCGGATACTCGAGGAAAATAATTTCCTTAAGGACATACTGTGAATTTGGTGGACTTGAATTTTCCAATCTTCATCTCTTTCTAAACGTTTGGATTTTGTTATTTTCCAGAAAATAGTTTGAACTTCATTTTGTTATTGTTCATAGGTTGGGTTGAACTAATTGTTGAAGTTCAAAGTTGTGGATACAGAGTTCTAGTTTCATTTGATTGTTCATACTTTAGTTTGAACATGTGTTTGAAGTTCTCGTTGAAAATACAGATTTTACTAAACCCAGAAAATAACATTAATATTAGAAACTGTCTAAAAGATGAAAATACATTGCATATATGTGTGTGTGATGTGATCCTTACTGAAGAAGAAAAGCGATACTAGTTATATATAGCCAAAATGCATTATATATTTCAACCCCATGCATACCTCACTTGTGAGATTTCACTGGATATGTTATTGTTGTTGTACTTCAAATCAAAGATATAAATACCTCCAAGAATATTATCTGTTATTGTATGAAGTTATCAAACCTGTTCTCTACCACGAAAAAAAATGACAAAGTAGAAAGTAATTAACTTTGGAAAAATAGTTGGTTAAAAAGATCAACAACAATAACATATCCAGTGTAATTTTACAAGTGGAATTTGGAGAGGTTGAGTGTATGCAAATCCTTAACACTCCTTGCTTATGAAGACTATAAAAGGAAAATTGGTAAGATTTTAGGGTATGCATTAGAAAAAGGAGAGTGATCCTTATCAACTCCTGCAAAAGACTCTATTCTAAATAGCTAACCTATGAAGAACTTTATATATATATATATATATATATATATATATATATATATATATATATATGAAAGATTCAACGGGTATTTACTCCTAGCTAGATAGAACACTTTCCTATAAAGTGGTAGTAGGGAAGAAGAACCACCCTCTTCATAGGTAATGCCTTAAGGCCGTGAACAATTCCAATCACCGTGCTATAAAAATTGGATAGGTTCGATCAATAGTCATTAGGGCCTTTTTAAGCAATCAACTAAATTCATAGTGCCTCCAAGAATTAAAACGGTCAACTATTAATGGAATTTCTTGTCCTCTCTGTAAATACTCATTTGGCCGAGGGCTTTCAAACACATAGTAAGCTAAACTGGTGTGGACAAATCACCAACCCTCAATGAATTATGAATAGGGAAGGTATACTAATGCTATGAACGACTCAATATTCCCTTAGCTGAAAGGGTCTTGTGGTTTGCTTCTGGTACCCATATTTGAAGTAGACTATGTTTTGATATTAAACTCACAGAATCTGGTTTCCTATTATTAACATACAATTCAACTAGCATTTGATACACCCGTTCTAGTATTATGGTTGTTTCATAATCTCCAACCTGTTTCACCAAAACGTTATGTTTTCGTTTGGCATAAATATATAAACTGACCTTTAACTTGGCAACTGACATTTATATTCTCAAACTTTGACGTGCACAAGTAGATATATAAAGTTGAGCAAATAGACACACGCATCCTATGTGATGTAATATATGCAGGACGCCACATTGGACATGAATTGAAGGTCACATAAGACTCATATGTCTTAACTGTTCAAATTATTTGCAAGCCCAATTTTACTTTAAATATTAATTTTCCATTGTCATTGAAAAATTAAAGTTTTCTCTCTTACAATCTTAATTGAGTTTTTTAAATACACTTGTTACCTTCTATATTATCAAAAAATATCTCACTAACACACACACACCTTTTAGTTGATAGAACTAACTCTTTTTAATGATGAAAATAATTAGGCACATCAAAAAGGAAGTCTCATCAAGGAAGTGGACCATCCCGACATCAAACGAGGAAAGAAGTAAAAGAATCAAAGCCTCCGAAAAGAAAGAAAAATCCGCATACATAACAAAGGAAATCAACCTAATCGCCAAGAATACTCCAATAACCAAGGAAACTTATAAGGCAAGAAAATATCTCTCTTCTTGACACAAGGAAAGGAAGGGCGCAAGAATCAAGGCTAAGAATGAAAGGAATATATACACGGTGGTATCTGATATGGACGTGTACAGTCAATCTTGAGGATACTACTACTCCCAAGATTAGCAAACATCCCTTGGTTACCCTTTTTAAAGAGCTGGATCGAAAAAAGGAAATTCCAATTCCCTAAAATCAAGGAAGGAAATCAAATCTCTAATCAAGCATTAAAGACACCTCAAATGGCTCTCTATATTCAAATCAACATTGACACCTCAACGGCTCTCTCTCTGTTCAAGCCTATTAATATTATCTCTCTGTGTTAGGGAAAGTGTACAACTTCATCTGAACCCTTGAATTTGAATGTTTATTCTTGCATTCATTGTTTGATTACTTGTGAGAAAAAAAAAAAGGAGTGAAAATTAGAGAGCTGTACGAGTAGAGGCTGTCACAATTGGTTGGAACAAAGTTATGTTCTAATGAACACTGCAGTACAACACGATCTGTACAAGGCCAAAGGATTAAACCTCTAAAGAAAATCCATCTAATTCAAGGGACTGAAAGTAGACACCACATTGATAATTTTGAACCGGTATAAAATTCTTCTGTCTCATTTACTTTCGACTCATTTGCATTCTCTTTTTGCTGCTAACTTTTGATTGCAGGAGTTCAGTCGACTAAGGCATGCACTTAATCAACTGTGCTGAAACGTTATTATTAAAAAGGGTCAACTCACAAACGCGCCTCCCCTCCCCCTTTCCTCCTCTTCAATTTCATAGGTAAGTACATAATGAGAATATAATAGTTTGTTCATTTTAGAAGAGAAAAATATCACCATATTTATTCGGTAATAAAATAATTTGTTCATATAAAAAATATAGCAATCAAAACTCAAAATTCTATTTAAATAATTGAAAAAAAAATTAAAAAAAAGGTGAGAACTTTATAAAATATGCCCAATGCATCATTATATAAATATTTAAAACGGGGTAGATTTTATAATAACTTCCTTAAAGGTTATCTATTTATGCTTTAAATGAATTTTAAGAAATTCATCGATGGCATCCAGTTCGTAGAATCTTTATATATTATATAGAGAATAATGTATTTTAAAAGGCATCATGTAGTGCAGCGGATGAGGTTGCTTTTCCTTAATTAGAAGTTTCGGGTTCGAGTCCTAGGTATGGAAAAATTCTTGGTAGGGAGCACTTCCCCCAAATGGGGTCCTACGCGGCGCGAATTCGAATTAGTCGGACTCCAGTGCGGATACCAAACCCAAATGAAAAACCAAAAAAAAATGTATTTTAAAAGGCGGTCTGAGACGCACCTAGGGGCTTGCATTTGGGCAAGGCAAAGTAAAAAACTCATCGAGACACTTTGAGTAGAAAAAAGTCTCCAAAGATGAACGCCTAAGCGTGAGGCACGCCTTTATTCTTGGGCGTAAGCCTTGAACCTTTTACAAATTAAAAAGAAAAAACTAAAATGTCAAACTTTCACAGTATTTAACATTAGTCCAACACTTTTTATTAAAATATTTCAAACAAAAACCTTTTGTCTTCCAAACAAAAGCTTTTCAATACCTTTGTTGTACTTCGTAGCTTTCAACGTTTGACACCTTTATGGTAGGCAGGGGTGTACAAATCGAACCATTAAGTCAAATCGAACCGACGAATTAAATCAAACCAAAAAAAAAACCAACTTATGATTTGGTTTGATTGGTTTGGTGTTGACAAAATAAAAAACGATCATTCTTGGTTTGGTTTGGTATTAGCAAAAATAAAATCAAACCGAACCCAAACCTAACCAAACTAATACATATATAATTTTAATTTTTCATACATAAAAAAATAATACTTATAATCTACTTTCAAATTACTTTTATTATTTTTTTTATATTCAGAAAATAGATATATATTCTTGGGCCTTTAATTATAGTATATTTCTATTAATAACAAATTAATACAAAATCCAATATTAATATAAAAACCTAAAACTCTTTAATTGCTTCACTTTTTACATTTTACTTTCCAAGTTTTCAGAAAATTCTCATTATTTCCTCATCTTACTTTTATCTTACTTTTCTCATTCGTCAAGTTGTGATTTAAATTTGTTTCTCTTCTTTCTCTTTTTTTTATGGAATTATATTATAATTAATTATTTTATGGAGTTAAGTTTTTAATAAGTTGTCTCTAATTATTCGTTCTTTTGTATGCTCACATTTTATGTGAATGAAACTTTCAGACAAGCTACTGTGACTAATGATTTAGAAATTGAACTACTTGGGTATCCACATAATATTACTTTGAGAGATAGTAATTTAGATGTCTTAGTAATTTGCCAACTTAATTTTTATTGGAACTACTCTATGACCATTGTTTTTTTTAATTTTTTTAGTGAAAACATTTAATTTTCTTCGTTAATCACATTATAATTGTAAAAAAATTGAGAAAACCAAAAAATCGAAAAAACCCGACTAAAATCGAAATAAAAAAACTGATTGTATATTGGTTTGATTTGGTTTATAGATTTAGAAAATCGACATTATTGGTTTGATTATATTTTAATAAAAAACGAACCAACCCGACCTATGTACACCCCTAATGGTATGTATCGAATACGACAGCATCACTACAAGAAGAAGGTAAACACTTTCTTCTCCCTTTCTCATTATTCAAGTTTCTTTATTTTTCTAATTTTCATTAGTGGCTCATAATTTTAAATTTCAAATTTTTATTTTTTAGACTTAAGTCATAGATGGACTTCTAAACTTGTTTTCATAATTCACTTGGACACTTTAACTTGGCCTTGTATAAGGTGTTCATAACCCGCCAGCACTGAATGGCTATAAAGCACGATATAAACACTTCAAACTGTAGGATAGAAATCATGATTCAAAGACCCAAAACATGAACATTCCACCAAACATGTGAGAATCATGAACTTGAACATGGGAATGTGTTAAACATGGGAAATCAATATGATTACATGGCTAAATTCATTAATTGGGGGTATAACATGAAATTCACTTGAATATGACCTAGGAAATTGGAACTTGAAGCATGAGATAACATAACTATCCATGGAATCAAACTTGGACATGAATTGAGTTCAAATCACTAAGAAAAAAGCATAAAATAAACCTATCTTGAGTATATGCATCTTCATAATAAAAGAAAACTCATCTTTTTAATCAAAGAAAGTTTTTTTTTTCGGATCCATGGGTGAAAGAGACCCATAAATGAACTCCAACAAACCTTAATTGAACGAATTCTTGAAGAAACTTGAAATTGGAACTTGAACCCTTGAATTCTTGAGGAAGAAAGCTTGAATCTTGGGAATTGAATGATGAACTTGTAAAAGAAACCTTACTCTTGATGTTTTCTTGAATATTCTTGAACTTGAAAGCTTGAATTCTTAGATTCTTGGTTTAAAGGGTTTAGATTTATGTTATTGGGAAGGGAAGGGTTTACATAAGGGTTTGATGATGAAAAGTGGGCAAATAATGCTCTTTTGGTGTTTTAATTCGTCACTTGGGTGCTTGGGGGCAAGGAGAAATGACTAAAACACCCTTTTCCCTTGTACTTTCGGATACATAGAAAGCATCCCCCGCATCATGGAGATTGACGTGGTAACTTAGTCCTCCATCGCGGCACTATCGCGGAAGCTTACTAGCTAGTTCTGATGAAAATGATCATAACTTTTCGCTCAGGTATCGGATTAAGGTAAAATTGGTATCATTGGAAAGCTAATTAAATTATCTATAATTTTGTAGGTCTTGTGCTGAAAAATTTCATATATGTAAAAAGTTATACACGTTCAAAGTTGATCCTTGTGGAATCAAATACAATGATTTGGCCGAATCAAATGATCTTAGCTTAACTTTTCTCTAAGTGATTCCCATGAAGATTTTTCACCTCATAAGTAATTCACACACAAGGATAAAGATCATGAAACATGCATTCAAATATAAATCATGGGATTAGAGTTTACATGCATAGAAATGACGGTTCAATTTCTAGCTCAAGAATATGGGATGTTACATTATCTCCCCCTTGGAATCATTCGTCCTCGAAATAGACTGGTTAGACTGAGACTACTAAGGTAACTGCGATCATATGCTGAACATGCATGACTTGGAATATGATTACATAATTGAGTCCGAGCATGATACATGAACTAAATTGATTTCGTGAATACATGCAATGATATGAGAATGGTTATACGACTGAGATAGAAACCAGAGAGTTAACTTATGAGCAACCATTACCTCAGGCTGGATCTAGTTTCGTAAAGAAAAGTTGATATGTTTAGGACATGAAAATTTGGAGTATTACAATATCTCCCCTTTGGGATCATTCATCCCAAAATGATACTGACTTTGCTGAAATACTAAGGAAAGACTGAGATGCTACATGGGATATTTATGAACTAAATAATGACTAAATAGTTGAATCTGAAACATGATGCTTGGACTGAACTGAATTCGCAACTTAAATATATGAGAATGAATTACCTCATGAAATAGTCATATTCATGAAACTTTGGATAGTAATACTAGATGGAAATATGGAAAACCATAGGAACTTGTTTGTCTAACCGTTAAACTGAAATATTGGCTATACGAACTGCATTGTACTGAAAGCTTATACTCAACTAGAGTATTTCTTCAACACTCTTTCTAAGAAGCTCTAATAACATTAAGAAGAAAAAAATCTTGGGCAAAGTCTGAGTGAGATATCTAAATAAGGAATCTTAATATGGCTATCACTCTGTAACATGGAACATAGGCTTATGAAACATAAGCTGGGATAGAATTACTAGGCCTTAGGCAATGCAACTGCCTAATTTAAGCTTAGCCTCGCTTCTTAAATACTCTCATGGGTACATATAACTACTCCAGCCTAAGTCTGAGTTAAGCTACATACTCTCACCCTGTTCAAGCCTAACTCGAAATCACAAGGTACTACATATAACACCATAATCTAGTCTGAACCATGAATTCAATACCCCATGCATTTTCACAACTTCTTATCTCAAGAATCATTCTCCTTACCACCTTAGCAACTAAATTCAAGTCTCTTACAAAGAATTTACTAGCGTACAATGCACCCATCTACTTATATATACCAACATAGAATTTACTAGCGTACAATGCACCCATCTACTTATATATACCAACATAACATTCAAGCCTATCATTATAACCACATATAAATTTTTGGTTAATCAACCCGCTTTGGAACTTTACCACATTCTCTAACACCTTTTGTCAATAACAACTTCCATACACTATCCCCAAGAAGACACACCTAGAATTCTTAACTAACCATGACATATACCAAAAGCTTTGTCTTATATTGTAAGTATGAGTACATGAGTCATGAGCTACATGACCTGAGTTCGGAGTTTATAAATTCATGGAATATGATTTGTACTGCTGAATGAACTGGACTCCTCATACTAGAAACTGGGGGTGTACATGATTCTATGAAAAGTGCATGAATATAAGCTATGATCATAGAGTTGGCATGTAAGTTATGAGTAGATATTATGATGACTGGAGTATAATACTTTGCACTAAGATGAAAATGGGTTGGGCATCTTCCTCCCTTACTGTTGTTCTACAACATACTCGCATCACTACTAGAATCTGAGAGCCTGACTTGGTTTCTTGTTCTATCATCTCTCCCTTAGCTTCAAGCCATCATTCTAAGTTTGTAGGCCCCTTTAATAAACTCTAAACTGATCTGCATCCACTTTACTCTAGAGTTTGAGATATAACAATACACATAAATAATAAACTCACCCTAAAAGTGTAAAACCCATTGCTAGTACTTTTTTCTGAGATACAACTCTTAACTTTCTATAGCCTCAATAGTCATAAAACAATAACTTAAACACTGACTAACTTAGAATTTTCAGGAGTATCACCATACCATGAGTTCACACCATCTAGAATTTCAACTCTTCTTTCTATTAGCTCAATCTTCAAAGATTCAAACTTACATTCTAACACGTAACATGGATACTCCCAAACCTTTAATGAACCATACTACTTCTATCATAGCCTACTAATATCACATCTCTAAACTTATATTTTTTCCTAAACCATGAGAATTATCATTACACCAATATACCCAGCATTATCAACCTATATCCCATAAGTTAGTTGATAAGAATATCATATACTACATAGCCTCATTCATATTTAACAACTTAAGGGTACTAACTAAGCACAGACACTGTTAAAACTTAGAAATAATACAATCTCATATAACTTTGGGTATACCTCTAGACCATACACACATCGTCATTTTAAATCAATAACTTAAATTTTTGATACACTGTTTCAAGCCTTCTGATACACCTTTCATACAACTAGCCCCATGGATAAATAATCTACTAAATCCAGATAAACACTATCCCTACTCTACTACTGCTAAACTTTTAGGTTCATGATTTTAGCTCTAGATCATATGTTGTATTAGGATTCTGCGGCGGGATCTGAGGGCACATATGACTTCGGCTTAGTACACGATTTTCATGAACATGAATGAAATCTTGGGAAAATAAAGGCACCAGTGGAATACTTTTTGAGCCAATATGTAATTCTATAATTGTCTATGGGAACTGTCTAAGAAAACTCTTTCGATTGAAATTTAAGCTTGACTGTCTCTATTACCTAAAAAATGAGGCAGAGTTAGCATGAATAGAGCAAGATGAGAATCTATATAAGTTTCTTATAGAACATCTCTACAACACGATCTAGGATATGAAAGAAGGTAAACTCTTCTTAAATACCATATAGCTTCTCAAAAAAAATACAGAAGTCTGCATACCATTTTGTAAGACTCTACTAGACAAAGCTTCATAGACATCCTAGGACACTTGAACTCTGGGCTTTGATACCAAGTTTTTCACGGCCCGAGACTATCCCTTAATGGTAACACGGTGCTTGAAACTACAAGTAATCCCAAGCTAACCAATGAACTGACATACTGATGAGAAACTGATTTAAAATATATAAAATGGCTACGTTTGTTATGCAGAAACATAATCATGGCATAGTCTGAATAAATATGATATTGATAAAGTTTACAACTTGATAAAACAAAAAAAAACTGAAATTTACATTTTATGACTCTGACTTACTATCTATGAAGCCTCTACTATACTAACTATAAATAACTGGGACATGCCACTAGCTACCACTAATTAATACATATGAATAATCAAAATAAAGTAAATGAACTACAATAGACTGGAGTCCCAGAAATAAGAAAACTCATCACCCGCTGGTTAGAAGCTGCGAACTGTCTGACTATGATGTGTAGGTTACAACTGGTATCCACATTATGAGACACTGTAACACATAGACATATATGTGGATCAGTACTTTAGAATGTACTAAGTAATGAGGGTGAATGCAATAAGTAAAACTGATTAGATACATAATCTTAAAACATGCATGCTAAGTGCTACTAGACTCATAGGATATTGAAATCAACTGAAATCTGAAGTTACTTAAAATATGAGTAACAAACATAATCTGATAATTGGTGAATCACTACACTTAGTTTCTTAAAGCTTTACTTTTGTAGAACAAGTAGAACTGAAGATGGAAAGCAATAAAAACATAAATGTTGTAAGAAATTCTCTTATAAGGCTAAATATATTATAAAAGTTGTACTGAGGAAGATGTATAAATACTGGGTATGAAACTAGGTGGTGAAAACTGACATAACTCCAGGATGTAAATATACTAATATACCGAGCATGAATGAATAAATAGACAAAACTAAACATAACGTACAACTATGCAGAGCTGATTAATTAAATGACTATGCCTGTGTGACTGAACAATTGAAATTTGAGTAAAAGGGGTAACTAATGTCTGTATACTGATTCGCGGATATATGAATACTGACTAATTGATATCTGAATATTGAATAACTGACATTTGAATACTAATTAACTGGTATCTATTTACTGATTATCTAATAATTATATATTGATTAAATGATATCTGAATATTTATCATGTAAAACTGAACTGTACTAAGTCTAAATAACTGAACTAAAATTATGGGAGGTATCATGCAACCAACATGCCCCAATCTAAGCTAATTAGGAACCTGTAACCTCAGCTGGAAGGGTGTCAGTACCATGCCACGGGTACTAATACTGGATGTGTGGATCCACTAATCTGATGTTCCAAAGGACTAGGGAGTCAGTCCTAAACTGGCGAGTGACTCCTAAGAGAGTGTCAGTCCTAAACTGGCGGGTAGCATCTTAAATTCTACGCTGGCTACATAGTTCTAGAACTTAGGGACTACTACTAAGGACCCAGTCCTAACTGGTGGGTGAGCCCCTATCCGTAGGCTTGCTCGGTGCTAAATACTACTCCCAATTGAACTGACACTGATATTGAACTGAACTAAACTCAACTAAACATTTTTACATAACTGATATTGCTCATCATGATCATAAATATCTGAGTAAATAATAAGACTCATGTTTTCACTGAATTATTAATTAAAAGGTCTGAAGCATAAGTAAAAACATAGGTATCGGGTGTTCATAACCCGCTAGCACTGAATGATCATAAAGCACAATATTAACACTTCAAACTGTTGGATGGAAATCATGATTCAAAGACCCAAAACATGAACATTTCATCAAACATGTGAGAATCATGAACTTGAACTTGGGAATGTGTTAAATATGAGAAATCAATATAATTACACAGCTAAATTCATAAATTGGGGGTTTAACATGAAATTCACTTGAATATGACATAGGAAATTGGAACTTGAAGCATGAGATAACATTACTATCCATGGAATCATACTTGGACATGAATTGAGTTCAAATCACTAAGAAAAAACATAAAATAAACCCATCTTGAACATATGCATCTTCATAATTAAAAAAAAACTCGACTTTTTAATCAAAGAAAGTTTTTTTAGGCTCCATGGGTGAAAGGGATCTATGAATGAACTCCCACATACCTTAATTGAACGAATTCTTAAAGAAACTGGAAATTGGAACTTGAACCCTTGAATTCCTGAGGAAGAAAGCTTGAATCTTGGGACTTGAATGATGAACTTGTGAAAGAAACCCTATTCTTGATGTTTTCTTAAAGATTCTTGAACTTGGAAGCTTGAACTCTTGGATTCTTAGGGAAAAGTGTTAAGATTTTTGTTCTTGGGAAGGAGGGTTTACTTAAGGGTTTGATGATGAAAAGTGGACAAATAATGCCCTTTTGGTGTTTTAATCTATCACTTGGGTGCTTGGGGGCAAGAAGAAATAACTAAAACGCCCTTTAGGCTTGTAGTTTCATATGCAGGAAAAGCATCTTCCGCGCCATGGAGCTTGACACATTAACTTAGTCCCACATCGTGGTGCTATCGCGGAAGCTTACTGATTCTGATGAAAATGATCACAAGTTTTTGCTCGAGTATTGAATTAAGGCAAAATTGGTATCGTTGGAAAGCTAATTCAATTATTTATAATTTGATGGTTGTTGATATGAAAAATTTCACATATATAAAATGTTGTACATGTTCAAAGTTGACCCTTGTTGAATCGAATATAAAGATTTGGCCGAATCAAAGGCTCTTTAGCTCAACTTCAATCTAAGTGATTGCCATAAAGATTTTTCACCTCATAAGCACTTCACACACTAGGATAAAGATTATAAACATGTATTCAAAGATAAATCATGGGATTAGAGTTTACACATATAGAAATGATGGTTCAATTTTTAGCTCAAGAATATGGGGTGTTAGAGTCACGCTACTAGGTGCTATCTAAATAAGATGGTTATATTTCATCTAATAACTAGAAACTCAAAAGGTAATAGTTAACTAGGATCAAGATAAGAATTAGTAAGACGACATCCTGAGACTCAAAATGTAAAGGATGAAATCTATCTACTCATCCAAAAGACTTTAGATGGTACATAACTTTTCAGATTCTGCATGCAAGGTGTTGGGTTGGTTCAATAAAGCATGATAAGCCTACTAAGTTGAGAAGTCAGGGGGAACACAATTCTAATGTTCACCTACGACTGTTTATAATAGAAGTTGATATTTACCACTTGTTTGATATTGCTTTTCAAAACCCTCATTTACTTTTCCAGTTCTGCCCATTGATTTCAATAGCTGAGAGCCACGATTCTATGTATTCCCTTGGGATTCGACCCCAACCTTTGTTGAGTTACTATATTTGACAGCGACCGCATCATCTTCAAAGTGAAGGTGTAACTTGGACACCATAAGATATAATACAAATTTAAGAGAAAGGAGTAGAAGAAGAAAAATGGATAGCAGAGCATCAGAAGAAAAATGCAGAATATTGATCCTATTTTAGTTGATGAAATTGATTTAGATGATGAATGAATTACTAAAAAAAAAGATCCAATGCTTGCAGAAGAACCTTCATGGATTGATGAAGAGAATGTATTTCATGTTAATGTTATTAAAATTATATGTATGACTTCATGAGGATGACCTTATTATGGAGATTATGGTTAATGCCAATAGTGTGAAAGATACAGCTGGATCAAGCAAAAGACAACGAGTAGCTAAAACTTCTGATAAATAGGTATATATTTTATTTATGTTGTATAGATTCATGTAATATAAAGCCATAATTTAGAGTAAAAGTAAATAGAAGGACAATAATATTCTAATAAAATATATAACGATATAGGTGTCGGAATCATGTAGCTTACATAGGAATATGTGAGCTTTATATGCGTCGAACACGTAGCTTGCTTATGTGAGCTATATATGTTTGACTTGTAGCTTGTATATGTAAACTTATAAGCTTTAGTTGTCATGAATTACTTTCCTTTTATTATTATTTCGTGGCAAACTCTTTTATGCTTTTAGTATTGAAAAATAACTTCATTTCTTTTTCTTCTAATATCTAGGGAGAGGACAACACATGGAAGCTCAAATGAAGGAAGGACCACAAGGCGTGGAGATTGTTGATGAAGTTAGATGTGCTACTATAGATACTGAAAATATGATTGACAATATAGATGATGATGATCTCCTCTTTGATAGTGATTGATTATTACAATCAGAATTATCCCTTTTGTTACCAAATAAGGGGTTGATTAGTTATGTTCGGTTTTCTTTAGGTAGATTGGCATTTTTTAGGATATATTATGGTTTATTATTATTATACAAAAAATTGACTTCGTATATTGATTGTATTGTGTGAGTATGATTATTTTTTATAAGGCTTAAGTAGTTTTAGATATATTTTTCACTTATTTTTTTTATAATTTTGATGGAGTTTTTTTATTGGTGATTATATTTTTTAAAACTATTTATTTTTAATTATATTAATTTATAAAATATTAAAAATTAAAGGATCCATGAGATAAAGGTGTTGAAAATGGCATAGGGATTTGTTATTGCTTCCCTTCATACATAACTTACAAGGGATCGTTTTGTTTAAACACAAGTTATGATGGAATAAGTTATATTGAAATTAGTTATGTTGAAATTAGTTATTTTAAAATTAATTATTTTGATGTTACTGTTTATTGAGTCTTTAATTTATTGTATTAAAAATAATAGGAATTACATAATTTCTAAAAATAAATTATTTGTTTATAAAAATACCCTTCACCTTATTTAATTTCTTATATTTTCCTTACAAAACTTAAGTTATTCATCCTTGATTTAAACTTAATTTTTTTTTGTGTGTGCATTCCCCATGACTATGTCGTGTAATATAGTGTTCAACTTTACCTATAATCTATAATCTATCTATAATCTATAATATATTAAAAGTATGAAGACCCTTATAAAAGTAATTTGAACTTTTTGCCCTTCATTAAAAATTTCTACAATAGACAAAATCGTCTTTTTGCTTATTTTCTCAAATTATTATATTTATAGTATTAACTAGACCCCTAAAATATATAGGAAGGAGAATTATTAATGTTTTCATGTTGCTAAATTAGAAAAATAAAGACTCAATAAAAATAGAAAATAACTCCCATAAATAAGAAAAAAAACTCGATTAGAAATTAATGTTAGGAGCTTCTTTTTTTTTTTTTTTACAAAAATAGAAGGTCGTATTATTTTTCAAACACAAAGAACTAATTAATGCAAACTTGACTTATTTTTGAAAAATAGAAAAATTTTTAAAACCATTTGTTTTGTCCTAACAAATTGTAAATTACCTTATTTTGGGGAAGGACGTATTATTTTTCAGAACAAAGAAGTAATTAACGATAACTTGAATTATTTTTGAAAAATAAGAAAACTGAATCCTAATTTAATACAAATAATATATGTGTAATACAAAAATTGGATCCTAATTTAATACAAATAATATATGTGTAATACAAATCTTATAGAAGTTCTAAATGTAATTCTTTCAGGTTTTCTGAAATATTTTTATAAAAGGGGTTAGCTTTAAAAATGGAAAGTCTTGGGACTCTTTACTAAAAAAGTTCACAAACAAAATTGCGATGTCATTTAGGTACTTTCTTCTCATTCATTATTAATTAATATTTTCTTAAAAGAATTTGGATGGAATTCTATGTATTGTTGGTTGAAGTTGTTTGATAATGTGAATTTTTTGATAATTTATTTCGTAGTTGTTTATGGGTAAATGAGTTTAGTTTATTAGAATATGACAAGTTGAATTTATTACACTTTTTTTTGGCTTACGAATTTGTAAATTGTTTAATGTTATTGAGGTTTTAGCGTCTTGTTATGTTGATTTTGATTTTAGTAGTCTTTGAAAACGGAAAGTCGATGAACTCTTCACCAACAATCTCAGTGTTATTGAGGCACTTTCTTCTCATTCTTTAATCTTTATAGCATTTTAATATTTTTTTTATTTTTATTTTGATTTTGATTTAGGTTGTCTTCAAAAATAGAAAGTCGATGCACTCTTCACCAACAATTTTGATATCATTGAGGTACTTTCTTCTCATTCATTGTTCATTAGTATTTATTTGAAAAGATTTGGATAAAATTTTATGTATTTTTATGTGGAGTTGTATGATAACTTGAATATTCTTATATTTATGTCTTAGTTGTAATGCTTTGAGCTATGTAGAGACTTATTATCATAAAACTTAAGTGTAAGCATCACTTAACTCTGTTGCATCACATATAGATTTTCTATGTCTCTGCATGCATATTGATTGATAATATATCCTACAGAACCAATAATTAGAGAAAGAGTGTATGTTTCAATTTCGAATAATACTTTTAGATGGAAAACTGAAGCATCACCTATCCACAAAAGATAGTTATTTCTTTTGTTTCAAAACACTTATCACAATTTTTTTCTGGGAGTCAAAGTACATAAATTTTTATCAATATCTTAAGATATGTTTTTTATCATACTGATTTGAGAAAATTATAGTATTTTTCGTGTATCTTTTAAATATTTAAATTTAAATTTTAAAATATCGAATCAAGCAACTCATGTGATTCTTGATGATAATTATAATGTGAACTATAAAGGGAAAAGATCTATGAGATTACAATGTTGCTCTAAACCTAACTATCATTAATATAGTTGAGGTGAAGTTGATACAGGGAGAGGAAAAGAAAAAAGAGGTGGGGAAAAAGAAACAAAATAAATAAATTGAAGAGAAAAAAAATAGATGGAAACTTTAATTGAATCGAAGGAGGGAATAGTATAGTAGAGATAGTTGTGAATAGAGAACCCTTAATAATCTCTAATGCTATTTCTTTTAACCTATTTTTTAACCCCGCAAAAACGAAAAAAAAAAGTTAGAAATATTTATTTTTGGTCATACTTGATAATAATATAGATTATTAAGCAGAATTGCCGAAGGATTTGTCTAAGAAACATAACTTGAAGTTGGAAAAGAAATTTAACTTGACAAAAAAAATTAATAATAAGAAGAAGCATGTGATTAGCTCATTGTGAACCATTTTACGTTAAAAATAATATATATAACACTCTTAAAAGAGAGTTAAGCATATTGTGGTAACATTTTAAATACATAGCATATTTTGATACTTTTTTAATTTCACGGCATATTTTGATTCCTGGCTCAGCAATTGTAGATGCAGATATCGTACAAAGTTGAGTTGTCAATTAGTCAAAAAAATTATAAAACTCATCAAAAGGGTGAGTTATCCTTCTCATATTTTAAGTGAGTTATACAAAAAAAAAATATAAAACTCACAAAAAAAGTGAGTTTTCTTTTTTTTTTTTTTTGGTCAAACTCACATTTTAAGTAAATTAGGCTAAATTAAAAAAAAATGTAAATTTCACAAAAGAAGTGACTTATCCTTTTGTTTTGGCACTAACGTAAAAAAAGTGTAAAACAATAGGTAATTTTACATTTTGATTGAAATGTTTTTATGTTGACATTTTTTTAAATTTTAAATATTAAATTTATAATATTTAATTAAGTTTATGTATTCAATTTAATTAGGTAAATTATGTTTTGATATTTTCTTACTATATGTGATTTCAAATTGTTCCTTTTTGTAATAAAATTTAAAAGATTAGTACATTTACAAAATTTATTTACAAAAATGATATATTTACAAAGAAATATTTTACAATATTAAATGAGTAACATCACTATATGCCACAAGCCCTAAATCATATCGACGTGTATGGTTTAAGCCCTCAACAAGCACATCGTCTCCGTCGTTGTGATGTTTTCTCGTAATAGCAGCTACTGGATCAGCATAACGTTTTTTTTTTACGATTTTTCTTACATATCGGATCCTATGAAAAATAATTACACATAAGTACGTAATATAAAGTAAGTTTATAATAAATAATGAGATGATGTAATAATAATCAGTGTCTCCTCCATAATATCATTTGGTGCATGAGATACATCAGGTATAACAGAATGTGCTACCTCAAGAACCTAAAAAAGGTGAGTTATATACATAACTCATTTTTTTTTTTAGTTATAAAAGAAGAAAAACGTAATGAATAACTCACAATTTTGTGAGTTATGTAGATAAAAAAAAAATGGATAACTCACAATTTTTATGAGTTATGTTAAAATAAAATGAAAATAAAACAGATACATAAGTCACAATTTTTGCGAGTTATGTTAAAATAAAAATTCATAACTCACAATTTTTATGAGTTATGTTAAATAAAATGAATAACTCACAAAAATTGTGAGTTATACATTTTTTTTAAAAAAGTTGACGGAGTTTATTGGGTGGTGTTAAGATTTTTATGCATAACTCACAAAAATTATGAATTAAGCATATTTTAGTGCTATTTTAAATATGACATTTTGATAATTTTTTTTAATTTTGTGACATACTTTGGTTCCCAACTCCCTTTCTCCTTTCATAAGTTTTGGTGGTTGCTCTATAAATTCTCAAATCTTCTTAAGTTATTGCTAAATTCAACAACAATTATCCATTATTAATGATGGAGATGTCTTGGTTTTTCATATTCATGGCACGGCTACTAGCATTAACTTTTCTCTCAAAAATTTCTATCCCATCCCAAAAGGAAGCTACCACCAGGTCCAAAGCCATGGCCAATTATTGGAAATTTAAACCTTATAAGTTCACTTCCACATGAATCTTTGCACCATCTTTCACAAAAATATGGAGATTTAATGCTTTTAAAGTTTGGTTCCAAACCTGTTCTGATAGCATCATCTCCAGAAATGGCTAAAGAACTTTTGAAAACACATGATGCTATCATTGCTTCTCGTCCTGCATTAGCTGCTGGCAAGTATATTAGTTATAACAACTCAGACGTGTCATGGGCACCTTATGGTGCATGTTGGCGCCAAGCAAGAAAGATCTATCAAACTGAGATATTTAATCCCAAAAGACTTGATTCATTCATGTACATCCGTGTTGAGGAAAGCCATTTTTTCTCAAAAATCATTTATCTAAATTTACACTTTGCGCTATAAGTAGGACGGTTATGAGTGGCAAGTACCATAGTGATGATGAGTCAAAATCCATAGTGTCAATTGAACAATTACAAGGGATGCTAGATGAATGGTTTATGCTAGGTGGGGTGATTAATATTGGGGATTGGATACCTTGACTTAATTGGCTTGACTTGCAAGGATACCTAAAGAGAATGAAGGCTTTGGAAAAAAAATTGATAGAAATTTTCAAATATGTGCTCGAGGATCACAAGGTTAAAGCAAAAGAGGAGTCTATTCCAAAAGACATGGTTGATGTCTTGTTGCAACTAGCAAATGACCCAACTCTTGAAGTTAAGCTCACCACCAACAACCTAATGGGATTAATCCATGTAAGTTTTCTCCGTTTTCTTGTTTTCTTTTAGCTTACTTCCTCCATCCAATCTTTTACTTGTCCAAGTTAAAAAAAAAAAAAAAAAAAGAGATGATTTACTATTTTGTGTCTATTATATTTATTTTTTATTAACTATAATCATTATTCATTATTAAATATATTTTTTAAATATAAATTTTATTATATTTAATATATTTTCTTAAAAAATAAATTTTATTATATTTAAAGAGTGGTGTAATAAAGTTATTTTTTTATTTATTATTTTTAAAGGATTGTCAAGTTTCAATTTTCTTAATCTACCCGATGTGAATGGACTGGTAAAGATAAATGTTAGGAGTAATTATTTGTCTACAGCAAAATTAAATCTGTTAGATTCCAGAAAAGATTGATCAATTTTTAGTTGTCGTATACATAACTATATTAATTAGATTCCAAAAAGATTGACCTATGTAGAAAAGTCGTGGAGTAATTGATAAAACTGTCGTCATGTGATCACAAGGTTGCTTTCAAATTATAAAAACATCTAAAAGAAATATAAAATAAGACTGTGAACAATATATTCTTATATATTGCTAGCACTTTTGCACCAGGCTGCCTTTAACCACAACTATATGTACTGCAGGAGTAATTTAATATTTTCATTTTTAAAGGAACTTAAAAATACATATTTATAGGGTGTATCCGAATATTTTTTTTCTCAATTGCAACATGTAAAATTTTTTATTTATAGGGTATATCCGAATTTTTTTTTCTCAATTGCAAAATGTAAAGCTTTTGATTTAACTTACATAAATTTCAATCAATTTATTTTATTAAATGCATTTTTTTGTTGGATAAAATTATTTCAGGATTTGTTGGCCGGTGGAACGGATACTTCAGCAATGACAATAGAATGGGCATTTCAAGAACTTGCGAGGAACCCAAAGATCATAGAGAAGGCAAAACAAGAACTTGACAGAACAATAGGGAAAGAAAGATGGGTAGAAGAAGAGGACTTTCCGCGACTACCTTATTATGTAGAAGCCATAATCAAAGAGACATTTAGATTGCAGCCGTTAAGTAAAATACTTGCTCCTCATTACTCCATGGAGGATTGCAATGTTGCTGGTTATGACATACCAAAAGGGACAACGGTAATTGTAAACACATGGTCTTTAGGAAGAAATCCTAAGTATTGGGATAGGCCAGACGAGTTTATTCCAGAAAGATATTGACATAAAAGGAAATAACTTTGCATTACTACCATTTGGTTCCGGAAGAAGGAGGTGCCCTGGTTACAACCTTGGGATTAAGCTTGCTGGGATAACGATGGCTAACTTGCTGCATGGATTCAACTGGAAATTAGCAGGAGTCATGAAATCAGAAGATATAAGCATGGAGGAGATTTATGGATTGGCTACACACCCAAATAAGCCGATATTTATTATCATGGAACCAAGACTTCCTCTCCATCTTTATTAGTACTTTCTTGAATTCCTATCGGGCTAAACTTAAAATTGCATATATATTTTCACTTCTTTGTAGTAGAATCTACTGCATGTATATGCTACTTAATCAATATGAAATATGCTTTAGCCACGAGGAAGGAAATGTCATAAGAAAAACCTCAAACGTATCTGGCCTTATGGACATATACAACTTCTGCATGGCGGAGTCAGGATTTTCAGTAAGGGTTCACAAGTGAATATATGAACTAACCGAAGGAGGTGCAATATTGACTATATAGACATAAAATATAATTTTAAACATGTAAATATAATATAATTTTCTACTAATGGGGTCGGATGAACTCTTTATATAAAGGGTAGCTCCGCCCCTGGCTTTAGGCCCCAAAATTTTCTAACATGTGTATATTATTTTTTACTTTTTTTTCTTTTTTAAAATAAGTGATGGTTTTAGTTTGAGTATGTTTTTTTAAAATTTGTTATTTTAAAAAAATAAGGAGTGTTTTTACTAATTTAATCTTAATTAACTGTCTTAAGTAAAGTAGTGATTCTTTAATAGGGTGTAGAATTTCATGTATTAAAACAAGAATAATTGAGGAAGCATAAGATAATTTCTTCTTGAAATTTTAAACATCACTTATTATGAAATAAAATGAAAAGCTTAAAACATCACTTATCTAAGAACGGAGGAAGTACTCGTATGTCTCAATCATGTGTGGCATTTAAATTTCAAGAATTAAATGAAGTGTTTTTTCATAATAAATTTTCATATTTTTATTTTAAAAAAAGTATTTTATATTATAATTATTATGGTTATTGTACTTGTCAAAATCAAAACTTGAATCTTGAAAGGTGAAAATTAACATATAAATTGATATAGATAAAGTATTTAAAATTTCGTATATGAAAAATTAGCAAAATAGACTAAAGAAATAGCATATATAATATATATAATATATAATTTTATTTTTTTAATAAAATTTTGAGGCCTCTTGTTGAAATTTTGCTTTAGGCCTCTATATTGATTGAGCCGCCCTTGCTTATTGGAGCCCCAATATTTCTTTATATAGTATAAATGCATAACTACTTGAAAGCGAAAATACAAAATTAAGTGAGAATACGATACTCCTAGTAACAAGTCATCGAGAAAACTATACAAGCATTAAAAAAAAAAACTTTTAGTAAGACTCGAGGATTTTTCATATTTTAAAAATATCAAATAATAATATCATTACTTTACTGTCCCAAAAAACTTCTGCTTTAAAAATTTTTTCCGAAGCTAAAAAAATTACCTTAATGAATGAGATACGTGAAATAGAAGAAGTGAAACAAATAAAATTTAGATTTAAAAAAAAAAAAAAATATCAGCAAAAGGTCATCAGCCTTATGGAAAAAAGAATTGCTTCAACCGAGATTTGATCCTCGCTTCTCATGCTTGGCTGTGCTCAATAGTTTTTTACAACAGTTTAAACCTATTTTTTCAGAGTAAATTTCATCTATGTTACTTAATTTTGCGTCTATTACATTACTTTTCTTTTATTCATTACATAGAAGTTATTTTACTTTACTCCGACTATCACAAAAGTGATTATGATCGAATTTTACAATAATTCCACTGAAAAAAATGATGTGACAACCTTAATTGATTCTTAATTTTAATTTAAGAAAATATAATATATTATCATATCTTGATCCTTTTTAGATGTGTCTAACCCAATTTTCCTTATGAATTAGATAACGAAAAAATATTAATTTCTTAATTGATTAGGCTAGCTAGTAAAGACTATTTCATAATTAATATTTTTATGAAATTAATATTTCATAATATTGCATTCATCTGTCAAAAAGGTGCATAAAAAAATAGCAATAAACAAGATAAATTTTTCAAAACGCATAAAGTAGAAATACTTGTATAATATTATTTTTTTAAGATTATTTTAATTCTTTGAAGATAAATCAACATGCTAAAGATAATTTTAAAATTTAATCTTTTTAATTTTGTCATCGAATAAGTATTGTCAAAATTTGTATAAATAATGTTATTGACATTTGTGTTAATAAAAATCATAACATATAAGTAATTTAATAGATAAAATAAATTATTGGATGTTTAATTTTTATAATTATTAATTAAATTAATTAAACAATATATAATTTATCAGAAACTGAATATTATAATGAAAACTTCTAAGAGAATTAACTGAATAGTCAAATAATGAAAAGCACAAAGACAAACTCAATAAATAGAGTAGTTTATCATATTGTTATGATATACCGAATGCAAAGGACCAAGTGACAAGAAAAGAAATGTATAAAATAATAATTTTATCAACTATATGTCACAATTTTAAAGGGGAAAAAGTAATTTTATCAACTACATGTCACAATGGAGGGAGAAAAATAATTTTATCAACTACATGTCACAATTTTAGATGAAGAAATTAAAGTAATTTACCAGCCACATATCACAATTTATAGGATTTTTAAAAAATTAAAACTACCATAATCTTATTAATTATGTGTCATAATTTTAGAGGATAAAAATAATTTACCAACACATATCTCAATTTTAGAGGATTCTAAGAAAATCAAAACTAACATAGTGTCATTGTGAGGACTACGAATTTTGATATCCTTCCTTATATATAAGTATAATTTTAGTTTCATAAAAATATCAATCATTTTTTTTTTTTATGAAAATAGTCATTACTAGGTAGTCTAATATATTAAGAAATTGATATTCTTCCTCTATATAATTCATAAGAAAAATTGGGTTAGACATATATAAAAAGGGTCAAGATATGAGTAATATATTATATTCTCTTAAATTAAAATTAAGAACTAATTAAGATTGTAACATTATTTTTTCGGTGAAATTATTGTAAAATTCGATCATAGTGACTTTTATGATGGCCGGAGTAAAATAAAATGACTATTTTGTAATGAATGAAAGAAAAGTGACTTTTGTGTAATAGATACAAAGTTGAGTGACCATGAATAAAATTTTTGCTATACAATTTGTGTCGATGTCGAAGGGCGCTCGAGCACCTGAAACCTACAACGTGTGTCCACTCATGACTATAGGTATTTAAATGGTGCAAGCTAGTCATAACAAGGGTCGGACCCACATTCGGTGGTGTGCATGTGTACTCGTTAACGTCAAAAAAAATTGTATATATATATGTGTAAATATCTTGAGAAATTGAGATATACTTAATAGTGCACGCTTAGATGAATGGTAGTGCACATTGGTGCGCTAGTCGAAGCCATCCCTTCCATCCACGCAACTAGGGATCCATCCCCGATTCATACAACACCTTAGTTGTTATTTTCAATACTTCAAATTTAAAGGCTTATTACGAAATTTATAACAACAAAATTGTTGGAATGGGGATTTGAACTTGCGACCAATCCATAAGGGAAACCCTCCTTGACCATTGAGCTACCACAACTAATTATTTATAAAAGTTAAAAGTAAATTTCATATTCTATGAAAGTAAAGTTCTTAGCTTAAAATTCTTATTTGTTCTATATATATTGATTTTTTCAGTATTGTTCATGTCTTTAGCGAACAATTGAATATGATAATATTCCTTAATCGACACCAAATTTTTTTTTGAACATCTTAAGATAATATTGGTACTCCACAATATTATCAAAAGTAATAAGCGTAAAAAAGCTTCAAGGTTTATTGTGTTTAAGCACAAAGTACAAATAAAGCGAGAGATTTAACGAAAAAAAAGCATAAAGGTAGAAAAATATAAATATATGTCTAGTCCAAGACTAATAATATAAGCATGAATGACAAATATATGAACAAAAATAAACATTTTTTTTTATTTTGTGAAATATCAATTGTTTAGTGTTCGTCTCCTCAGAAAGCCTCATTGACAAGGGAAAGTAGGTATCAAAAATTAGAACCTAAGTTGCACATTAAGCGAGGCGAGTGCTCAATACATTTTGAGTCTTACTTCGAGGCTTATGCGCTTCTTTGACAACACTGGTGCACCCAAACATGGATTTTAAATTCAGTCACTTCCCCAAAACAATTGACAGACGATGTGACTAATTCAGAGTTAACACAAGTAACTCAAAATCCAGAAGGACGAATTTGTCTATAATTTGATAGTAATTCTTTCTCAATACCACGAAGACTTCCTTCTATTCATCATATTTCTCCTATAGAACCTCAGTATGGTCCAGTTAGGAATCGAGCGGCATCTTTGCATACTATTAATTCTGCAGATTCGCATATTACACCTAAAGGTGTAGAAAAGATAAAAATCAACTCAAAAACTAATATAGTTCAAGATTTTGATAATGAAAATTCTACCCCATCTGAAATGAATTTTGACATCAATTCTGTTTAACCATGATGACACAACTTATTGATTTTAGTCCTGGTTCTCAGGCAAGAAAATATATTCAGAAAGAATTTTTTTCTGAAAAATGGAAAACCTTTAGGACATGATTTTTTGAAACTTATACTCCTGATGAATTACGAAATATTTCAGAAGAATTCTATGAAATTTGTGCTTTACATAATAAAATTATTTTCTTTGTACCATGGTTCATGTCTGCATATTTACCGTCATATGTCAAAATAATCGAAAGATCTTATCAAAATTCTGATGGCACAACTACTCAAGCACTCTATCATCCTCAGTCTTCCTTTATATTGCCCAATAATACTGGCATGACTTTTTCTGCTTTCCAAAAGTCAGTCAGTGAAGATGTGGGAAAAATTACTGTTTCTGAAATAAATAATCTTATCGCCCAAAATAATTATTTGAGTCTTTATTTTAAGGTTTTAGGAGAACACATTTCCTCTCTTGATAAAAAACTTGACGAATTAATTGAGTTAGTTAACAAACTTAGCACCCAGATGAATTCCTCTAACATTCCTTCTACTTCCAAAATCACTGATGAAGAAGGATATATTTTATCAAAACCTTGTATTCAAAGACCTCCTGAAATAGAAGGATTTGAAAAAGTTTCTCGATTAGACCAATTAGAGAAACTCTTAGATAAAAAATTCTCTCGTTTAAACATTCAACCTCTTAATATTTCTGATGATTTTGTACAAAATCATCAGTCTAATTTTGCTGATAATATTGAGTCTACTCAAAATACTGGAGATGTAATCTCTTCCGAGCTAAATAAGCTAAAAGGTATGATTAAGAAACAACCGGGAGAGAAATACGCTGATATTCCCCGTATATCTACTGCATATTATCCACGCACAACTCCTCAAGATGTTCTGATAGAGGAAAGGGAATGGAATCAGACAAATACTTCTTATAGTGGAGAAGCCATTCATAAATGGCTTCTCCACTATAAGAAGTATTTGTCTGATTC